>NC_136489.1:11325087-11612587 GCF_053919585.1 Euprymna scolopes
TCAGTTGACAATCGTGTGAAGCAGGGTGCAACTATGGTGTCGTATGCCTTTAGGGAATGTTCTCTAGGTGTTGATTTGCGTTTCAGAACCACAGGTAGGGTCTTTGATCTTCGTCGTTGTCATGTTTCTACAAGGATCTTTCAGCACCTGGTTCGTGAATTGCTTTATGCGGATGACGCCGATCTCGTGGCCCATGGTGAGAGGGATATGCAGGGTATCATGGATCTGTTTTCGGGGGCTTGTGCGTCTTTTGGTCTTACTATTAGTCTTAAGAAGACTAAAGTCATATTCACACCTCCACCCGGTAGTTTGTATGTGGAACCAACTATTTTTGTCAACAACCAGAGACTTGCTGTGATTGACACATTTGTGTATTTGGGTAGTACTCTCGCCAGAGATGGAACCCTGGATGCTGAGGTCACCTATAAGATATACCGTGCCACTTAGGCTTTTGGTGGCTTAGAGAAGCGAGTATGATCTGTACTATTCATACAAAGATCAGTGTCTATCAATCTTGTATTTTACCATCCCTGCTTTACGCTTCTGAGGCCTGGACAACTTATGATAGACACATAAAAGTCATGGAGAGAGTGCACCAGAAATTCCTGAGATACGTTCTGGGCATCAGGTGGAGCACTTTCATACCTGATATGGATGTTCTTATGCGGGCTGACGTACCTTGTATTGAGAAGTTGATTATATGCAACCAGATGAGGCGGGGTGGACATCTGACAAGGATGGACGACGATAGATTGCCAAAGCGCCTGTTCCATGGTGAAATTACACAAAGAAAGCGGCCACAACATAAACCGAGGATACGCTTTAAGGATAACATCAAAGTTAATCTTAAAGCTCTTGGTATTAACGTGTTCAGTTGGGAAAGTGCTTCCAATGATTGTAAAAAGTGGCGCTCCTTGGTGTATCATGGCTGTGATAGTTTTGAGAAGAAAACATATGAGCATGCAAAAATGAAACATGATATCCGGACGAAAAATCTGTCAGATATATCAGGTCTGTCGGAGGATTTATCCGTAGTTGGCCTAGCTAGCCAAAAGCGTTCATATGGAGATCAATCTTTCTTTGATGGGGAAAACATTGCAGGCACAGATGTTCTGTTTGTTCTGTGGTCTGTAAATCGAGGGGAGGCCTGAGGCGTCATATGAGCGTCCACAGTAGAGCAGCACCAGTTGGTCTCCTCAATCTCAGCTTAAGTGTGACTTTTGTAACAGACTGTTTAAGAGCAGGGCTAGTATGAAGATCCAACAGAAAATAGGAATTGATGCATCTTGATCACATCTCCACATGTATATATGTATGTGTATATAAGTGTATATATGTGTATATATACACACGCGAAATTTTACATAAGAAATATTGAGATTTGGGAAAATATTTTAATCGGTTTTCGGCCAGATATTTTGCTTACAAGGGGGCCAAAGTTCAAGGATTTGACCTTTCAAAACTCTACCAAACTCCTCAGCCAATTTTGGGTATAATTTTTTTAAATTTTAGATGTAAGTTACTTGAACATGGATCAAACTTATTAATTCGATTTGAGTCCAAAGCAATAAATGTTAAGGAGTCACAATTGTGGTTAATTTTTAAAAAAAAATTTGACCGCTGTGATCTCTACAAAGTTGCTCAGCCAATTTTTGGTATAAACATTTGCAATTTTTCATAGTTTATTCAGACATAGGGCAAGATTTTTAATAGGATTTTGGCCAAATATTTGGCTGCCAACGGATCAAAGTTCAAGTGATCTGACTTTTGTGGTCTCTAGCAACCTATTCAGCCAGTTTTCGGTTTAAACGTTTGAAATTTGACATAAAAGGTATTCAGACATGCAGCAAGCTTTTTAATCAGTTTTGGGTGAAAATTTTGCTGCCAAGAGGTCAAAGTGGAAAGAGTTAACCTTTACAAACTTAATCGAACTCCTCTGCCAAATATATTTTTATTATATTCTATATCTAATATGATCTTACTTGCGTCAGCTAATCAGGTAACATATCCCTGTTGCTATATTTCAAGGTATGTCTTTTGTCAAGCCAGTGTTCGACATTCAAACCTGCCTGATTTTTTTATCAATAACATTGAATTATAAAGCTTCAGCGTTTTTGTTAGTGGATCATCTATTAAGTCCTTTCAGTAATTGGAAGGAATAGATCGTTATCCTTACAGATTTCTCCACATTAGTCATCGATGCTACTATATATCCTCATGATTTGCCGATCGGACAGTACTTTAACGAAATTAATCATTTCCATTCAAATTATACCAGTTATTCAAGTTCCTCGTATATAAACTTTTCTTAATCTATATTTCTTATCTATTTACTGAATATGAAAGATTGTTTTACAACTTTTTTTTTTCAAGTCGGTGCATTCCAATCATATCATTTATATAATTAGAAGGAAATAGATTACAACCTCTTCAACAAGACTCCTATATCACTGAAAGCTCCATATAAATTTACATGTTTTACTTTATGACGTAAAGAACATCATTAATTACGTAACTTATTTTAAAAACCTCACACTTTTCCGTTGCGCATCATTCCTGGTTCAAAATGGCCACTATATAACTATGATTTAATAGATATCAGTTTACTTTTATGTAATAAGCCCAACCACTGTAATCTGTTTCAATTATTAAGATCTCAATGTGCTTTTCCATTTGAGACGGCAGATTTAATTACTTAACTTAATAATAAATTAATTTAATGAAAAATATAATTGTGAACGTATAGTGTTTCTTTTGTTTAGGGGGATGGAATTACCCAGTGTATGTATGTATGCATATATATATATATATATATATATATATATATATATATATAAGGTCATGTCATATGCTACTGGTACCATGTAACCCAGTCCTACCTGCCTCATGGTCGGGTCACCGGCGACTGAACTGGTTCCCCCACCAGACTTGTTTGGTGAGGAGGGCGGCTCCCTGAAGGATTAAAAACAAGACCTTCCAAAGGGCGAATGAACTCTTTTCTGGGTCAACGGCCAACTAGCACCGTGTATATTGGTGTGTGTGTATATGTGTATTGGGGTAGAGAGGGCTCCCGTAAGCCGTGGTGAAGGCAACCTTTCTAGGAGAAGCAAATCTCTAATTTAAAAAAAACATAAAGCGGAAGACCAGTACCCGCATTAAGCTGGTCTGCAGTTTAATTTGTTGCTGGCTATCTTGCTCTTGCTTGTTGCTGGATTTCGACATTTTGAACCGAGAGAGAGACTTAGCTGTCGTACAAAGCTAAGTCTCTGTAACATCATATTTGTATAGATACTCCCTCAGACATTTGGAATCATGGATTTTAAATGTCTGGGGGAGTGGCACTCGTCTGACAAGACGTTGCAATCATCATATATATATATATATATATATATATATATATATATATATGTGTGTGTGTGTGTTTTAAATATTTGTTTTTCAATGTTTATTTGTGAGAAAGTCGAAATAGTTCAGTGATTAGACACTCATGGTGAAGACTTATGGGTTTCGGTTTCCCGTCATGACATTCGATTTTTGTATTGGGATTTTTTAATTCAATATTAATGCGATATATTCTCTTCCCCAAAGTAGTAAAGTATTCTGATATTTCGAAATGAAAAACATCTTCGCAATGTTTCTTTTTATTTTTAAAAAAAATGCACAATTCACTGTCTATATAAGATATTGAAAACAAATTTTTATTGCATTTAATGGCGATTGTCAAGATTTTATAATTAGTTCATTTTATAAGCGTACAATTTATTGAAGTGTAGCTTCTATTGATTTTAATCAACCGAGTTTCTGGCTAACTCTAACCAAGCAGAAAACCCCAGCTGTGGTTATAGCAGAAGTTGTTAAGATGTCATTTTCTTCATTATTCACCACGTGACTGTAATAATAGAAGCAATTAAAAAAACATCATTATTTTCGCTGTTGCTCGGTTTACCTTTTACAGCAAGTACGTCTATTGACAATATTATTCTCATCTGACCCAAAAAGATCCTGTAAGAATCGAATCGGGCAAATTTCACTTTGATACTGAACACCAAAGAAGCAAGAACTCCTCAGTTTTTTAACATATCAATTTAATGCTATGGCTTTGCTACATGTTTGTCTTAGCTCCATGCGCACGTAGCTTTAACGTAAACTTGTGTTCGAAATTATGTTTTACTTAATATAACTTGTAGTTTGATATGCATTAATTTTTTTTTGCGTGTTAATACGGTACGGGAAGCAGGAACTTGGAGGGAAATTCCGAAGTCTAGCAGTTATGGGGAAGAAACTATTAGAGTAGGAGACTTTTTAGCACCTGGAAAATTCTGCGTAAGGTGGGATTTTGCTGCTTGTTGAAAGTAAACCAAATATGTTTTACATCGATTTTAGAATGTGTCCGCATACGTTACGAGAGTCTTTTAAATTTTAGTTTCTTTATTGCTCAACACTTTTATTCATTGTGTAGATTTTACATGGTGCACCAAAGGTCAGATGTTACATTGACCGAAACCTTGTGAAATCACTCAAGATGAGTACTTGATACGTCAAGGTTTTCAGTTGGTGAATTTAAGCATTGGACCACGTCACCGTATTTCCGGATCGCTTGTTCATAAATTGTCTTTTAATTATGTTTTAAGACAAATGTAGTAATTAGTCCTACATTTTCAGTTATTCGTTTTTGCTCATTATATAATTACTGTTATCCCTTTGTGAATGTTTTTATTTACTATTTTGCTTTCTTATATATTTCGGGATCGCGGTTACTATATCACAGCGGCCATTTTCTCCGAGAGAATTTCGTGAGAATTACACGAGGAATAATTTGTGACTAAAGCTCGAAATTTAAAAGGTCAGTTAACATCTCAGCGGCTGCCGTCTCAAGTACCTCTGACATTTCCCAATTAATTAGTGAATCTTGTAAACAGTTATTTGATCTTTAAAAGATATCAAGTTGGTTTCGTCTAAGTTAATGCCTTTGAACAGATTCATGCGTGCATGAGTTATATGCTTTGAACTTTGCCTCTCGACAGAGATATATGAATGACCTCCTAACGAGAGAGAGAGCACTGTTCGTTAGCCTGTGTAGGTTTCACATGAATTTTAAAACAAAAAGAAAGAAATAGTTAAAACAATTCCTTTAAATATAATAATGTTTCGGTTTTCGAATCTGACAAAATATGCATATATTTTAAATATATTGTGTTTACATTAATTAGATGTAGAACGATTTGCCAGCAAGAATTGTAAATCAAAGTCACACCAACACATAAATATATACATAAAATAAAATACAGACAAGGTGCGCTTGAAAGTCAAATTACAACACAATATTACGAAAATAAACACATATTTTACTTGTTTGAAATTTATAATTTAAATATATTTCGGACTCAAATTTCATCCTCAGTATTTTGTTCGTTTCTTGCCATGTTGTAAAGTTAGTGAAGGAAAATGCAGTAGTAAAGTCCGGGCGTTGTCTCCCAGCGGTTTTATTTGGAAATGCCGAGAACAGTGCGTAGGCTACGCGAGATTAACGATAAGGATGTGAGTTTCGTTATGGAAGCGTTGATTTACCTTCTATAACGGAACTCACACCCCTGACGGTAATCCAGCGTAACTAACGCATCGTTTCCGGCATTTCAAATTGAAATGGCTAGTTGAGTGTTTTTGTGAGAGTGGTTTTAATAGTCTGTTAAGACACCGCATCATATTCCTTTTCCTATCCATTTTTTAAAAAATGGAAAGCTAATGACCTGAATTGTGCAGAGTTTGTCATTTGCCCTTAAGGTCGCATATTGTTTTAAACAGTGGGGGATCATTTTTCTATATAATTGAACGTAAAATAACCACTCACTTTATGGCCCCCTTTTTGGAGTGGGTGTGTTATGTTTTTCGGGGTGGTGTTTATTGTGGCGTGGTAAACTAACACAAAACTTACCTTAAAAGACTTATTTAATAGGTTTTCGGATCTACTGAAAACGAATATCGCATTTAAATTTTCCGCTAATCAGTATTTTATGGTATTAAGCAAAAATATACGCCCTTGCGTGTACAACAATGGCCACAACTTACATAAAGATTACATTTCTTGATATCCAGAAAATACTTATTGTAGAAAATTTAAATGCGATTGTCGTTTTCAACACACTAAAACCTATAGAAAACAAGTATTTTTTTTAAGACAGCGTGTTGGTCTACCAAGACACAATTACCAAATAAACAACATTCCTAAAAACAATAACAGATGCCCCCAGTCGAAAAAAATAGGTGGCTATAAAGTGGGTATTCATTTTACGTTATATTAATATATAAAAATGAAACGGACGCGGATACTTTTTTGCATCCCTTAATAATATTCACCCAGTTCTAAAATTTACTATAGAGAAGGACAGTAATTCTCCCCTTTCTTTTCTAGATATACTGATTTGTAAAATACCTTCCGTTTTCTTGGTTTCCCTCTACCGTAAACCTACGTTCACTGGTCTTCACACACGTTGGGACTCTTTTTGCCCCACCAAACAAAAATATAATCTTATCAACACTCTTATCTATAGAGCTTTTATGATATGTTCAAAGACCAAATTAAATGATGAAGTCAAATTTATTACCCAAGACTCTTTTCAATAATGGTTTTCCACTGGAAATCGTGGAATCTATAATTAGAAATAAAATTTCTAATTTAAATAAAATTAAACAGGCATCTGTCGACAAATGCACTATATACCTACGCCTACCTTGGCTAGGTACTATTAGTGAAAGATTTGCCAAGCAAATTTCTTCTGTCGTACAACAATGTTACTTTGCATCAAATACCCATCTTACTTTTTCTTGCAAACCTATTTCGTCTACAATTTGTAAAGACGTTCTTCCCCCCCCTCATAACAATTCTATTATTTATTTAAACGTAACTGCGGTCTGCGCTACGTCGGCCGAACGTCTCAAAGATTAGATAATAGGGTAAAACATGTTCCATCCAAAATTCGAAATGGAAACTACCTACCTTCGGACGTTTTGAGCAATACCCATGGCTCATCTATAGGAGAGCACCTTATAAATAATCGTATTTGCGCTTCGAGTTTTAGTGCGGACTTTTTTTCCATCCTTAGCAAGTCGCACTCTCTTTACCATCTCAAAATTCTAGAAACTATATATATTAAGACTCTGAGACCTTCTCTTTGCAAACAAAAAGAGAATCACTTAGGGTTTAATCTAGTTTCTATTTAATAATTAATCCCGCCTTTTTTTATACATACATTTTCCCCACCCCTACCTTTTCATCTCCGATTCATTGCCCCCCCCCATTTTCTTTTTAAAACGAAATTATGCTCGATTTAAGCTCTGTTGAGCGAGCTTCAAAACCGGTCAGCTGACGCATTCATTTCTATTTTTTTAATTTCACAATCTAAAATAAAGGATGTTTTCGAACAAGTTTAAATTTGGTCTTTACATAGCCATTATATATATATATATATATATATATATATATATATATATATATATATATATATATATATATATGGTTTCCGTTCTGCTAGATCTACAACAGATGTACTAACGGTTATATTTACTAAAATTAGTGAATCTCTCGACAAAGGTTTCCTTTAAAGGGCAATTTCTCTTGACATATCAAAGGCCTGCGGTAAGGTAAGACATAAAGGCCTACGTCACAAGATTTCAAGCTACGGTATAACTCTCTTCCTGATCTACATCAATGATCTCCCAAAACACATACTTAAATCATTCGTTGACATCTATGCTGATGACACGACCATCTACGGCAACACATCAAAGGCTGTAAATGACAAAGTTCTCTCTGATTCTCTCTGATTCTCATTTCTCTGATCTCGAGCGCGTGGTTCAGTGGGGGAAGATGTGGCTGGTTACCTTTAATGCATCCAAAACTAAACTCCTATCCTTACATCATCAACGCTCTGATCCCCATCTGGCATCAATTGTTATGGATGGCTCTCGGCTGGGTGAGGCCCCGTGTTTTGACAAGTTTCTGGGTTTGACCTTTACTCCTGATCTGAAATGGAACACCTACATCAGATCTGTTGCCAAGGTCGCTGGAACGATGGTGAGATCCTTCTACCGCTCCAGAAGATATCTCACTACTGATGCAATTCTCTATCTATATAAAAGCCAAGTACGTCCAAGGATGGAGTACTGCTGTCACATCTGGGCAGAAACTGCTAAAATAGCCTATTCTGCCTTTAATGCTGATGACACGACCATCTATGGCAACACATCAAAAGCCACAAACGACAAAATGCTCTCTGATTCTCTCTCCTCTCATCTTGAGCGCCTGATAGAGTGGGGGAAAAGGTGGCTGATTATTTTTAATGCATCTAAAACAAAGCTCGTATCTTTACATCATCAACGCTCTGATCCCCATCTGGCATCAATTGAAATGGATGGCTCTCGTATTGGGGAGGCTCCAGGTTTAGACAAGCTTTTGATACTGACCTTTACTCCTGATCTTAAGTGGAACACGTACATCAAGTCTGTTGCCAAGGTCGCTGGGAAAATGGTGGGGTCTTTCTACTGTTCCAGAAGATATCTCACTACTGATGCAATTCTCTATCTATATAAAAGCCAAGTACGTCCAAGATGGACTACTGCTGTCACATCTGGGCAGAAACTGCTAAAATAACCTATCCTGCCTTGACAGAGTACAAAATAGAGTTCGTTGCTTAGTGGGGGAGGCCATTTTCTCTACCCTGCAACCTCTCTCGCACAGGAGAGACGTTGCGAGCCTGTCTTTGTTTTGTCGTTATTTCCATGGCAAGTTCTAGTCTGAGCTCCAGTTTCTGGTCCCCCTCTCGTCAATCTTTCACAATAAACACCCGTTTAGCTGAAACCACTGTCAAGAATTTTCCCCACTCTTATCTGTGCCTACATCAAAACGTAGATTCCATGAACAAAGCGTCTTACTTGGAAGTGCACGCCTGTTGAACTCACTTCGGTTTGCCTGTTTCCCACCTGACTACAACTTGGATGTCTTCAATCCAACATAAAAAAATTCCTGATGAACGGCCACCTTAAGTAAGACACTTTATCAAATCTCCAATACTAACGATTACTACGATACTATCCTCTTGATTACTGTACACGCAATAATCTTTATCCCCGAGTGGCTTCCGGGCCTTTATATGTGGTGACCCCCATGTAATATATATGCATATATATATATATATATATATATATATATATATATATAACTTTAAAGAGATTCTAAAGGGGTATATTACGGAACTTTTTTGGACTCACTAATCGGCCTCACCTAATGCGAACTTTTGAATATCATTGGATATTTACATTCATATGCATACAATTTCTCAAATGCACTTATGTATTAACGTATGTAAGATGATAACTTTGGCCAAAATCGCCTGTTTCTTCTTTCATCTGATTTTTTGTTGACCGATACTTATCAGAGCCATCTGATACAAACCCTAGTTAAGAACACTGCCAGATACACAATGCATATTTGTGTGAAACTTCATAAAAATCCGCCCAGCAGTTGCGAAATCTATTGGAAATGAACCCCAAGCACACACCCAAAGTTCCTTTCATATATATATAATTTGACACGACCGTGACAATATATATATATATATATATATATATATATATATATATATATATATATATATTAATATAATTTTTATACACAATATGCCTAGGGATCATGGAAGTATTCCTCTCGAAAGCGCTCACTGGGGAACTTATAAATCCAACATACACAATCTTGGGGAAAACGCAAAAAAGTATTCGGAGATTGTAGAAGATAAAAAAGGAAATAGTGAAACAGAAGAATTCTGTGATTTTTAATAACACTTGTTTCAATGAGAATATGCTGCTTAAATATATATAATCTATAAAAGTGAACGTGTCTGTGTTTGTAAATTTTCCTCCGCAATAACTCTATCAATTTAAAGTCTCCAGGCTCGAAATTTGATATACGAAGTACTGACATTTGGGAAAATCTTTGTGATCGGTTTTCGGCCAGAAATTTGACGGTAAAGGGGTCAAAGTTCAACGAGTTTACCTTTGAGAACTCCACCAAATTCTTTCGGGAATTTTGGGTCTAAACACTTAAGATTTTAGATATAGGTTCCTTGGACATGGTTCTTACTTAATAACTTGATTTGAGCCCAAAACTATTAACGTTAAGGGTTAATAATAGGGGTCAAAATTAAGATTGTTATTGCTCAACATACACATCCAAACTCCCGGGCAACGCCGAGTTGAAATGCTAGTATATATATATATATATATATATATATATATATATATATATATATATATATAATTAAAAACACCCGAGTATATATATATATATATAATTGAAAAAACCCGAGTATATATATATATATAAAAAATTAAAAAAACCCGAGTATATATATATATATATATATATATATATATATATATATATAAAATTAAAAAACCCGAGTATATATATATATATATATATATATATATATATATATATATATATATATATATACTCGGGGTTTTTTAATTCAAAAGTAATGGACTAGTGAATTCAACGAGGTTGTTAGATAGTGCTCAATAAAAAGAGCTGATAATACTTGTTTATTGTTATACAAACATGCTCACATCCCGCTGCTACAAACAGACACTTGTTTCAATCAAACAACAGATAGCATCAGGCAGCGACTTGACTATTCAAATGTTCACAAATGTTGAACATTTGAATAGTCAAGTCGCTGCCTGATGATATCTGTTGTTTGATTGAAACAAGTGGCTGTTTGTAGCAGCGGGATGTGAGCATGTTTGTATAACAATAAACAAGTAATATATATATATATATATATATTAATATATATATATATATATATATATATTGTCGATTAAATTTCTCCCACCTCTATGATATATCATAGAGGTGGGAGAAATTTAATCGACAAGTGAGCTTGGTTTAATAAAAAAATAGCTTGACTTATTAGTTATTTTATCAAGTGACTTTAATTATAAAATATGGCGTAAGTAATAAGAGAAATTTTATGGTCATTATAGACTATGCGATTATTCTGCTGTAGAGTAACTGAAACATGACCAAGTCTATAAGGGTCAAAGCGATCATTGATTTATACAAGACGCTGGGGTTGCCTGTCTTTCAACATAGTCAATTATATGGCACAATAATTCTCAATGACAGAAATAGATTTAACGAATCCGCTAACAATGACGATGCCAGTGGCCTAAGACAGGTGCAAATATGAACAAATCCCTCGGCATTACTCAGCTGCCAAATATTTCGAGGATAAATATTAATCCTAACTCTTTTAGAGCCACGAGAAAGCGGTGACTGCGAAGACTACGACAATTACGTGCCAAAGATAAATATCGAGAGAAGCGAGAAGTTCTCTATCTAGTGCTATGTATCATTTAAAACTTGTTCGGAATGGTCCAGCTGCGTCTCTAAATCTGAGACAGGTAGAGTTGAATATCACTTGCATTTGATAATTATGTGGAAATACCGTTGCAATTCTGTTGAAAGGTCCAATTTAAACAAGCATATTGCTTCAACTGGTTCTCTGTTCGAAAGGGTAATAACCGTTTTATATAAGTTTAACATGTAAAATGTGTGCATCTATTCATGATATAAATGTCATTGTGTTTGTGTGCATGTATGTCAATCAACCAGGATTCTTTCGAGAAATATCTTAACTGACAGAATTATGAATATTGCATTGATAGTACGTAATAAAGTTCTAACAAATAAAACTTATTGCAACGTTCGAGTTGTATGTTGATAATCACTCGACGTTGTATATGAAAGGCTCGCAAAGAAAGAAAGGAAAAAAATCCGACTCAAATTTTTATTGTATTTTTATTATTGTTTGCTTTAACAAAAGAGGTTTATTAACGGTACTTTCCTATGTTTGTATCTGTGTTTAAAATGTCTCTTCGTTCACCATGTACTTAACAAAGTTTTTACAAATCTCTGGTTTTCTGTTCTGCTGCTATGTCTGCAGCCCACTGCACATTACACGTCCGTTAAACCATTTTTGTTAAGTCCGGATTACATCTCGTTTCAAAAGTTTTTCTCGCACTCATATGTGCTTCCAAATCGCTCTCATAGTTTCTTTTTATCTTCTCTTCCTCCATTGACGTCGCCAGCTTGGTCATTTGCATAAGCATCATGCTGCTACTACATACGCGCCAGCGGGTCTGTAAGAGAATGCCATGATTTGAAACCGAAACCTTGAGACGCTTAATCTAATATTCTACAAACAACTATTTAGATGCTCTGAAGACATTACCAAAAATGATTAGCAAAACATTATCAGTTATATTTATTTATTTATTTGTGGACTGATATCCTCATTTTTATAGTTGTTATTTCATAGGTTTCGACCAACTATTCCTTTGGCCTTTGTCAGGTGGTAGACCGCGACGGGACAGATTCGGCATTCCAATCGCGTCGCGGTTAAAACCTGACGAAAGTCAAAGGAATAGTTGGTCAAAACCTCGTGAAATAGCAACTATAAAGATGAGGATAACAGTCCGCAAATAAATATACAAATTACTCAGCTCCAAGAATTCCAATAATTAATAATATTATTAGGAATGTTGGAAAATATTTTAATAGTCCGAATTTATTTTATGTTACGTATTCATGCATGCATATAGACTGATTAAAAATAATGTGAATGTAAAAAATGTATAACAATTTTTTTTTTTCACTTCTAACTCGTTTCTGATGCATTAAAACTATTTAACCGGCTAAAGAACCATAAAATAACGGTATATAAAAGGTCTAATAATTTGAGGCATCTAGTGCCGCCCTGCCTCTTTTAGTTTCGGAAGAAATAGTTTGAAAATATGGCGAGACAGAGAGACATAGTGAGTTTTATAAATTAGATTAATTTTATATTTATGCACAATTTTGAGGAACATATTTGCATACATATATCTGATTGAAAATCAGTTTCATCAGGTCACTGATAGAGAATTGTATTTGTCAATGGTTTGATGAAGCTACAGTTGGTATGTGGCAGAAGCTGAAGCCTGTGTTCACATATTTAACCCAAGCTATTTTATAGACAATTATATTAGATACAGCTATACTTGGACTATTTACTAGTGTCAGTAATTTTCCCACTCTTTATCTATGCCTAAATCAAAACGTGGATTCCATGAACAAAGCGTATTTCTTAGAAGTGCACTACTGTGGAACTCCCTTCTGTTTGCCTGTTTCCTTCCTGACTACAACTTGGATGTCTTCAAGTCCAACATAAACAAGTTCCTGTTGAACCTCCCCGTTAAGTAAGACACTTTATCAAATCTCCAATACTAGCGATTACTACGATACTATCCCATTGAATACTGTACACGCAATAACCCTTATCCCCGAGTGTCGTCCGGGCCTTGACAAGTGGTGACGTCCTGGTAAAAAAACTTATTATTGAACACACACACACACACACACACACATATATATATATATATATATATATATATATATATATATATATATATATATGAGAGAGAGAGAGGGGGGGACTAAGCAGAACTAGTAAAAATAATGCCACGGACATATCTTTTAGGTCGACTGACATTTCCGTCATAAATCCAATCTTCATCTGTGATGGCAAAGTTTCATCGATAAAGAACACCCTAATAAACAAAATAAATATTGCACATCCGGTGAGAAGATAGGTGTAGTATAAAATTTACAGAAACAGGAAAAGGAATAGTGTACGCATGAAAGGCAAGAAAATTAAGGGAGAAGGATGGATAAGTATTTGTTTACGTGTTTCTGTATACAACATATGATCAAATAGCTATAATATAGGTTCCGCTTGTTAAAACTCCAAACACGTATTATAATTTTGAGAGCTAAGCATTTGCAAATGTTGGGCAGCTTCGTTCATAAACTTTTAAGCGGTAATTCTACATTTCTCCGTGAATAGTATTGCTATTAATATGATCTTTTATCTCTTAAATAAAAATAAGTTTTCTATGAAATAATATAAATAATTTAATTTCAGTTATTCTGAATTATACAGGTGTGCTCGCATCCAATACTTTTATACGGAAGATATGATCTTTTAGGCTTAAAGAGATTCATACAAATGACAAAGTTCAATATATTTGTCTAGACTTCTCATTTAATTTGTTTTTCTTTAACTTCAAACAAGGTATATTGCCACTTGGGCGTAAGGAGCTACTATGTGAGTGTTGTGATTAATTTAACAGTAAGATATCTGTTCGCATTATATTTAAGCTTCTGCAGGATGTGCAGTCGGGAAGCGTGAAATAGGGCTATAATTCGAAAGTATAGCAGTCTGAGGGGGGAAAAAACAACTAGAGTAGAAAGCTTTCCAGCATCCAGGAAATTCAACAATGTGTGAGCGGGCTTTTGCTTCTTGTCGAGTTAGTCTGCAGTATGTAGTTGATGATGAGCAAGTGCTATAAGTTCATCAGATCAAATTCTATTGAAGTATATTGTGTCGATGGGTCAGTGGTTGGAGCTTGGCTATAAATGCGGGACCTATTACATTTGAAACTCTATTTAAATGTGACTTTGTCTAAGAGGCAAGTTTTTATTTTCTTTCAGATAAAGACGAATAACATAGATTTATCTCTTTTAAATCGGAAAGTTTTGCAAGAATTCTAAGAAATTCAGTAAATTTTATAAAATGATTCCAGTTTCTGATTGTATGGTCGCAGACTGTGGTTTATTTTGTGACAATACCCCCATAATCATATCAAAACTATTGCGACAAAATGCTTACATAAAAATGTACTTTATGTAGGTACTGTGTTCTTGAACATAAAACTTTATATAATAAATCATTTAAAATATTACATAGGCGACACATGTACTGATTTTACTATCTTACAACAACATTTAGGTGCATCTCATTATCCAAGCTGATTATTTTTATGAATAATTAATTTATTTTTGGTGTAATTTATTATCGGCAATTAATATTCGCAACCACCTAATATATTTAGCCAAAGGCTTCTGTATAAAAAAAACATCATATACAAAAGTATTCTTTAATTTGAATGTATTTTCCACTAAGAAGTTAATTCTCATTTGGAATATGATAGTCTAGAGAAAATCGGTAAAAAAATAAAATAACTTTGTATTAATTACTCAATGCTTTCAGGACAATCTTCATTTCCGGTGAAACATCAAATTATCTTTAAAAATATTTTCTTAGATAAATAGAATAGATTTTATGAATACAAGACACGAGTTTTTTCACAAAATGATTTTGAAAAGAATTTTTATTTCTATTACTTCAAGAATAAAGCAAATAAATAAATTTATTAACAAATGATATTTAAAAAAGTAGCATTTTCTCTATTTTCCATGTTTTTTATCTCGTTTTTGATTTTTCTTTTTGTTCCCTTTTCCATCTTCTTCTCCCTTTTCTCTCTTCTCTCATTTTTTACCCCCTTTTGTTCATTTAATACCTTTTTCTTTTTCTTTCTGCTTGTTTACCATTTTTCCTTCCTTTCTTTTTTGTTTGTTTTACACGTCAGTTTCCATTCTCTCACTTATTCTATTTTTCTCTCTTGTTCCGTTTTCTCTATGGTTTGTTTCTGTTCTCTTGTTCTCCCCCTTTTTCTTTTTCACCCTTTTCTCTTTTTCACCCTTTTCTCTTTTTCACCCCTTTTTCTCTTTGTCTGTTTGCTCATCTCTCTTTTTCTCTATATATTTTCCTTTTTCGCATGTGCATAATAAACTTAGCGAATACAATAATGTCAGGTTTACAAGAAAGTTTTTCCGGTTTTTAACTTTTAAATTCAGTTCAAAATATCTTGGCTCAAACAAGTATTTATTGATTAAAATAAGGATTATCAGAATCAACATATTTTTGCCAGCGTATAACAAGTGTGTTTATGCCGGGAATGTAAAAATATTGCATTCTGGTTGCAATAATGTCGCTAGAAGCGTATTTGATATCGCTTAAATTTTTCAAGCATTTTAAATCAAATATTTTTTAAGCATTTTTCATGTAGGAAGCATTCAAGATGATTGAAAAAATGTTAGTCGGTAGGGGGAGGCATGGAGAGTATGGCGGACGAGGCAGATTTTCGTGGCCCAATTCGCTCTACTTATATAGTGTCCGTTTAGCAACGTGCGGTCGGGCCTTGTCGTGGGGGAGAATTGGGCCTTTTCTCTTGCCTTATGCTGGATATTGTTGTCGAAGTTTCCGATGCATGGTATCTATTTTTTATGAAAGTTCTCCGCCGTAACAGTTTCGGTTTTGGATATGACCTTAAACTATATCCGATGGTGAGGCCCTAGCTTGCGGACTTGGGGGGGGGGCGTGGAGCCATCTTTTAATTCCCATTGCTCCCAGATTCACTCTGACCCGAAGTGGTAGTACCTGTTAGGGTCCCAACTATGGGTTAAATAGAAACCGTCTTAGAAAAAAAGATATTCTATTAATTTTTCAATTCGTGAGGTATCCGTTTAGCAAGTTGTTGTCTTTCTAATCTATCTCAAATGGTTGGAAATCGCCGTATTACAGTACGTCTAATTCAGAAGCAAGTTCTCGAACAGTTGTGCATGGAATCTTTCAATAAGGCTCTGAATTTATCGTTGTTAAAATCCGATAGCCAATCACTACGCTCATCTTCAAGACTCTTCGCCGTCACGAATTTTCTTAAATCGCCATTGTGTTGTATGTTCAGTAGACAAAAGCTTCGTTCATATGCTGTTTCAGCAACTTTTCGGCCTAGTTTCAATTTAAATAATAAAATTGTGCGAATTTGCTTTTTGTTTCATGTTGTATTCAACGGCCTGAAAAGAAGGCATTGTGTTAACACGATTGTAAATAAAATAATTATATAGAGCAAAAAAGGAATTTTACAAAATTAAATATTCAGTAAAGATATTATAGCGAAAACTTATATGAAAATGTATCATATGAAATTAAAATTTAAAACTACGCATGAACATTTTCTAAAAGTAATCAAAATTATTTGTGCAGCTATTATTTTCGGAATACTATAACCCAATATTATATCAATATATAAGAATCGAAATAATATTATATCAATATACAAGAATCAAGTGATTCAGGAAGATTGATAATTTTTCTCAATTGTTTATATTTCCGATTAGATCATAAAGAGGAAAATAGACAGCATATCTATTATTTGGATTATTGCAGGTACAATTTCTAAATTTAAAGTTCCGAACATTGGATTATTGCAGGTACAATTTCTAAATTTAAAGTTCCGAACATTATTTGGATTATTACAGATACAATTTCTAAATTTAAAGTTCCGAACATTATTTGGATTATTGCAGGTACAATTTCTAAATTTAAAGTTCCGAACATTGGATTATTGCAGGTACAATTTCTAAATTTAAAGTTCCGAACATTATTTGGATTATTACAGATACAATTTCTAAATTTAAAGTTCCGAACATTATTTGGATTATTGCAGGTACAATTTCTAAATTTAAAGTTCCAAACATTATTTGGATTATTTCAGGTACAATTTCTAAATTAACAGTTTCATCCGATGTAACCTCCATTAATGTTGTTTTTTTTCTAACATGGACATGTAAATCTCTGGGAACTATACTTTAAATTTAGTATGAATACATTTGTGAGTTTTTGGTTTACAAATAATATAACCTGTCCTGCATATGTGACAATGCGTCAGATTTTATCTGGAATGCATCTATATCTATACAATTTTATGCATAGACATAAACTGTTATGTATCGATATTGTAGTATTTGCTTCAACAGTGTTAAATACGTGACTAAAGCTAGGTATCAATAGGTAGGACAATATCTTACGGGGCTTGAACGTAAAAGCTTCTGTGTAGCTTAATTGCCATAAGTATATTTTTATAACTCATATATATATATGTGAGTGTGTGTGTGTAACGGAAAGGGGGAGAAGAGTAGAATAAAAATATACTTTATGCTACGTACACTCAAGTGTTCGACCCTTTAAGCCTTTAGGCTATTTATTATATCATTACTGTACTTTCTCAAGTTTTCGCATTTGAAGAGATTAGAGAAAACTTGGAGAAAACATAACGAAATTTGAAGTAAGACGTGAAAACGTACGATAGGGAATGGCATCAAAAGAATACATTGCCGGGAGTAATAACTGAGAAAGCGAGCGGCTCTTTCTCGCTATTTCTTTTTCTCTTTCCTTCCAAACCTACACGCATGCACACACACACACGCGCGTGCGCGCGCGTGCGAGCACACACACAATGCATGCTTCTCATTTATTTCTCTCTCTCTCTCTCTCTTCTCTATCCATGTTTTTAGTTCTCCATTTCCTTTCATTTTTTCATTCTCTTTCCGTCTGTCTCTCTCCGTCTCTTCCCTCTCCTTTTCCTTCTCTCTTTCTCTGTCCCACTTCCTTCTCTCTCTCCATTTTCCTTTCCTCTCTACTTTTTATTTTCACCTTCATCATATATATTTACCTCTTTTTATTTTCTCACACTTTCTCTTTTTTGATTGATCTCTATTTCTCTCTGTTCATTTCATTTCTCTCATTTCTATATATTTGTCTCTTTCTCTAAGTTCATATTTGTCTCTACTTTCACACACACACACACACACACAGTATGAGAGAGGGAGATAATTCTCTTTTTGTTTCACGCTCTTCTGGACATCTGCCAGGTTAGGTTGAGATCACTGATGGCGTGGATGTAAACAAAGTCTGAGACGGTCATTTTCCCACAATAACGATCGAAGTGGGTGGGGTATATTTCCTAGAGATCTCATCAGCGCCATTGCTAATTATAGCTGTGACGGTCAGACGTTCGTCGCCCTTCCACACCAACGCCCCCACCGTCCACATCAACATTGACTATTCCACTAATCCTTTTGCTTGACAGCTGTGTTAAGAGATCGGATCGTCCTTGTTCCGAGAATTCACCGTCCCAGACATCTTCGTAATAGAAGAATATTTCTAGATACATGTACTGAGAGTCAGAGCAGTTATGTAACGATACTCGTCAATATGTATGCACATCAAACGTACGAACATGTGCTTGTATACATTTTGAAAATTTTTCTTATTTTGATTTTACTGGGGATGGAGCAGCCCACCGGATGCCAGGTATTCACTTACTATATTCAAACCAATAGATGTGCTAAAGACTCTAATCGTCTCTTTAATTGCAATTGTTTGTATTTTTCTTGCACTTTGTTCACTGGATATACTATCCAGGTAGTTTCTGAAAATCGTTTTCATAAATCCGGTTGTTTCTACAATTACTGATATGATATAGATGTTGCTAAGATTCCGCTTTGTTTTGATATCGTACATAAGACCTTATCTCTCTCAGCTATGTTTAACCCATAATCATTAAAGGCACTAATTTGTTATAGAGCCGCGTCTTTCCCTCTGCCACATATCACTTTTAGCTTTAACATGTTGGTAGACATGTAGCAATAGAAACTCTATAGTAGTAGTGGGTGGTGTATGAGTTGTTTCCAATTGTTTTGTCGGACAATAGTTCACAGGAGTTGCTGCTACATTCGATATTTAACTTTTTTCCCGGGTGATCAAGTGGTTTAGAAAATTAAATTCTTACATTCTTTTTTTTTTTCATTATAAAAAATTGTTTATTTACTTACAAATATATACATACATACTGTAGTGAAAATTGAGTGTGACTGCAGTCACGGAGGTGGGCTGCATGTGCGAACTCGAAACTCGAGCGATGGGAGATGAGAAGGCGACGAATCAGCAGGTTCGATTGCGCATTAATTTGCATAAATGAGATAATATAAGGCCGGGAGTTCAGATGTTTGAGAGAGTCGAGCCGTTGAGTTCTCGAGAACCGGATGGAACCTGGTTAGAGCTGAGAGTGTCGCTGAGAATCGAGTCCAGGTTTTTTTTTTTCTTCGATTAGACATACATACACACAAACCACCTGTTTCACGGCTGTTCATTATAACTTTGTCATTGATACAGACCACCGCTACAAAGCGGAATTTGATCCGGATATTTGGCCCCTATAGCCATCTTGCTTCGGCCGTCTACGATTCTTTAATATTGTTACTATGGATAAATGTTTCAACGGATATTCGAAAGCCGATCGCTTTCTGAAGAATTACTCTAACTCCAACTGCATCGGATACCGCCACAACGAAAGTGGAATAGATAGTTTATATTTTCATTTTATTAGCTACTCAGTGTACTCTGTACTTCTCTCTGGAAAGAGCTATGTAATTATAATAAGTGTAGACTGATACCCGCTTTTACCAGAGAGCTCATTATATATAATATATAACCACAGTATAAAATTTTAAATATACAAATTAATGAATGTATTTCAATCTTCATAGTTTCTCATTTTGTAATTTTTTTTTGTATGAATTTTCTCATGAGCTAAATTCCTATCGAACTCGCGATTCGAAATATTCAGTTTAATGAATAGTTTTGTTTTTACATAGGCGTTACCACTTATCAAGGCCGATAGGTCACTCAAGGATAAGGGTTAAAGAGTGTAGAGTAGTCAAAAGGACAATATAGTAATCGATAGTAATGTAAGTTCGGTAAATTTGTTAACTTAAGTGGAACGGCTCATCAGAAACTTGTTCACGTTGGACTTGAAGACAACCATATTATAGACAGCTGGAAAGCAGGAAAACGGAAGACAATTCCACAGGCGTGCAGTTCTAAGAAAGAAGCTTTGATCATGGAATCTACGTTTAGGTTTAGACACAGATAAAGAGTGGGGAAAATTATTGATCGTGTTTTCAGCTAGACGAGTGCTTCTTGTGAAAGTTTGCCGAGGAGGGACCATAGATTGAAGCTCAGTTGAACACTTTCCATGAAAATAACGATAAAGCAGAGACAAAATCGCAACATCTCTTCTGTGAGATAGAGGTTGCAGCGAAGAGAAAAGGACATCTCCCACCAGGCCACGAAGTCTATTTTGAACCCTATCAAGTCAGGACAAGTCCTTTCTAGCAGCTCCTGTCCATATGTGGCAACAGTATTCCATCCTTGGGCGTATCTGGCTCTAATATAGATAGAGAATTGCATCAGCAGTGAGATATCTACTGGATCGATAGAAGGATCCGACCATTTTTCCAGCGGCCTTGGCAACAGATTTGATGTACGTATTCCATTTACGATCAGGAGTAAAGGTCAAACCCAGAAGTTATATCTTAATATAGTATTAATATTAATTTATTTATTGCGGACAATTATTCTTATCTTTATTATATGGTGTTTCATGATAATTCCGCCAACTATTCCTCTGGCCTTCGTTAGGTGGTAACCGCGACGGATAGGAACTTCGAATCTCATAACTGCATGCTCAGCGATCACTGCCATCCGTAGTTGTTGTCGTCTCACCACTTCAGAGGAATAGCTGGCCGAAACGTCGTGAAACAACATATAATAAAGATGAGAATAATTGTCCGCAATAAATGAATTAATATAAATAATACTCATCTGAATAATGAATTCAAATTCAAATAATATATACTTAATATAGTAGTATATTAATTAACTTTGTAAGGATTGAACCCGAAATAAAATTCCATACTCACAATACTGTTTAAACCAATGACTATCCTCTTGATTTCACATCAATGGAGTTTATTTCTTTACTCGATATTGGAATTTGCCCTATTACTTCGAGTGCTGGTAATTAGATTAAAGGTGACTCATGTTCCAGTGTTAAAATCGTACGACCGGTTGCAAAATTTATATCCACAGTGAGGATTCCACAATGATGACACGTATATGGATAATTTAAAACTAGTTATTATTAAATGATATGTAATGACCCACTCAAATAAGACTGATGATGAGGGGAGGTATAATGGCCCACTCAAATAAGACTGATGATGAGGGGAAGTTCTGTCATGATTTTGCCATTGTCTATGACCTCACTCAGATTGTTCGCGAGCCCACCCGTGTGCCCGATACTACCGGTCAGTACGCAAGCCTTCTAGACCTTTTTCTCTCCACTTCCCCTGAGCTATGCTCATATTCCGTTCTATCTCCTCTGGGATCCTCCGACCACTCCGTTAAGATAAAAATGCAATATAATAAGTCTACAGACGTACCTCTCCACCGTACTGCATACCGATAATCTATGGCTGACTGGGATAGCTTCCGTACATTCACATCTGATCTACCTCTCCATTCATGTCTGAGCTCCATTCTCTGGTCCCCCCTCGCCAATCCTTCAAGAAAAACTAGCTGAAACCACTGTCAATAATTTTCCCCCACTCTTTATCAGTGCCTAAATCAAAATGTAGATTCCATGAACAAAGCTTCTTTCTTAGAAGTGCACGCCTGTGGAACTCTCTGCCGCTTGCCTGTTTACAAATTCCTGATGAACCGCCCTCTTAAGTAATGACACTTTATTAAATCTTCAATACTAACTATTACTACGATACTATCCCATTGATTACTGTACACACAATACCCCTTATCCCCGAGTGGCTTCTGGGCCTTGATAAGTGGTGACATCCATGTAAAAAAATGTACAATAACTTCTCTAGAAGGAAGCTGTTACACCGGTGTACTGTCTTCATTATATATTCATCATCCCTTAAGATAATGGAAGCAAGCTTACTTAGAAACTAATACAAATAGAGCACGTAAATGAGCATATTACAACAGGTTGCAATGGTTGTCCCTAACATACATCAATCGACACATTCATCTCTATCTAATTTATATATACATATATATATATATATATGTGTGTGTGTGTGTGTGTGTGTGTGATTCGTGTTTAAATTGGGTTTTACATGAATTGTGAACAGTTTCAGAATAAAATGTCTATTTAATTCCGATTTATGCAACCGCATACTATTTTGAGCTTGGATTATTTTTCAGTTTGTTCAAGCTGGGGATGGAGCATCCTACCAAACGCATAACATTCGCTAATTGATATATTCGAACCAAGAGATTTTTTTCTTAATATTCTTATTGTCCCTTTCAATGCAATTGTTAGAATCTCTCTTGTACTTAGTTCACTGGGTATATTTGCTAGGTAGATTTTTAAAAATTCTTTTCCAGGAGTTCAGTTGCTTCTCTACTTAATAGAATGATATGAGTTTCCCAAGATTCAAGTTTCTTCTGAAGACCTTGGTATTTCGTTATCTATTTCCTTCGTGGCTTTCTTTAACTCAGCATCATTGGTGACACTAACTTCTACGACGGTTGCTGCTTTCATTTTCTTGTTTCATATAAGTGTCAGGTTTTATTCTCTGAGCTGTAGCTCTTAAAAAGCATCCTTTTCTGCCTTGATAGGGTACAAAATAAAATTCGAAATTTTGTGAACCTTTAGCCTCCGTTCTCCTTCTTTATCACAGAAGAGATGTTGCGAATCTATCTCTGCTCTATCGATACTTTCCTCGTAGCTGTTCAACTGACTATATCAACAATCAGAATGTAATATGAATAAATATCTCGCTGCGCAACTTCTCACTTAAAATGCGTCTTAAATATGTTGATTAATTCACAGTGGCCTTTTACCTGTCAGTTGCAATTGCTTTGTTTGGAGTGAATGAACGTTAAAAACAAAAAAGGTCTGAAAAATAACATTTTAATGATAAACAAGAGTCTATTTTCCCGCCGGGTATGATCAACATACCTCTATTTCAGTTTGCCCACTACACACACCACCTCCATTACTTATAATCCATTCTCTGTCCCATCCCAATAGAATGCAGACCTTTCATTGTATTGAGATTGTTTTTACTTTAGATTGCTTTTCCTCGTCGTCTCCCTTTCGCTGTTTCTGGCTAATGCCCAATTGGCAGACTTTTTCTGATAAACACGTGTGACTCATTGCCACGTGGCAAAATAAATTAATTCTTACTTACGAAGTAATAATTATAAAAGCTAGCGTTAACACACACGCACCGAACAAGTGCGCAAATATCGGCAACGTATGCAAATAAGCTGAACGTACTTTCAACACAGGGCAAAATAAAGGCGCTACAATCCGTGTTTATGCTTTGTCATCGCTTACAAAGCTGTGTGTAAATCATTATACCATCGTTATCATCATCTTTGGGAACCTCCGATCAGCATCACAATTATTTGAAACGAGAGTCGCAATTCATATCATATACAAATGTATTAAACAACTTTATTGGCAGAGTACAAAAGCCAGCTTCGAAACCAGGCAGGAAGATGGGATAATAGCCGTAAAGTGGAATTTTAAAGGCAAGCGCTTTAGAAGAGCGCTTGGGCTTGCAAAATAAAATGCGTTAGCAGCGCTGTCGGCATTTTTCAGTTGGCAGCTTGAGGTGATTAGAAATCAAGCAACTCTTTTACAAGAACGCAACGCCTGGGAAGGCGGACAACCTAGAACTGTACAGGAGCAGAGACATATCTCGGGAAACAGGGAAACAAGTCATCTTGACTTTATTGAATTTAGTACTGATACAAAAACACCGGCTGTTGCCTGAAGCTTTTGGAGGTTAAAGGACGATACTAGTAATACAATTGTGAAGTATAAAAATCTACTTTGATCCGGCTATGGCTGACGGGACGAGAACATTCTACCTCCGTGGATTAAATAAAGCATTTCGTTCGAAATACCATACAGATTCCAGATTTTGACGGAAATGTTCCAGAGTTCGACAAGATACGTCTAAAGTCCAGAGGTTACATCGGCCGAAATGTTGGGAGAATGACATCCACAATGAGAACATTCGTTTAAATCATCCGAATAGTAGAACTTAGCTATTTTGTCCAAATTCGCTTACTCCTCGCTTTTAATCGTGGATACTGATGTTCACTTCTCTGTATGAAAACTGACCAGCAAAAGACAAAACGTTTCTCCCCGTAAATTGCATATTATAATTATAATTTTTCCATTGATATTATTATTGTTGGTTATGTAACACTTACTTACGTTGTTCTTCTCTAAATTATAATCCTCATCAAGGATATTTTGATCTGATACACACAATGGTCATCATAGCCAGGGATTCACCAACTATAACCTAATACATAACGGGATCTAGACGGTTGAGCACTTCTTTCATTTTTAGCTCTTACTTCTGCTAGACAGGAGAGCAGAGAGGCTCGATCTAATAAATCGCCTGATCAGATCATTCACTAATATTTATAATTTTATCACTAACTGTATAATTTAATCTGATTCTTTGAAAAATCAAAGCTTTATTTCTCTTTATTTTCCTCTCAAATATATACGTGGAGACAGTTTTTAAATGGGGTGGAGGCATTCGTGATGAACAAAAATTACCACTGCCAAAATGTTTCTAAGAAGTAATGGCGTATCCCTAAATGTACAATTTCTTTCTTGGAATAATGTCTTTATCATCTCTGTAAAATTTAATTTAAGGGCAATGTATCCAGAGAGTAATGTCATCATTAGGCGAATATTCCGCTTGGCGCAGATTGCGAATCTACGTGACTTATTTTTCTTTATTCCTTCTGATACAGATCATTGGTTGATGGACGCTCAATTGTTGAGAGATGTCCAATCAAAAACATTTTCTCTCCACCTTCTCCTTGGCTTTCCTCTACTACTTTTGCCTTTTAACATACCCTCGAAGTCTCTTTGATAGGCCAGTTGTTGATTGTTTGACATAGTCAAACAGTTTAAGGGTTTAACTTTTGAATTTATCAAATAGATGGGTTGGGAAGTACTTCGATCAGACGATGCCTCGATCGCACCTTGAGAGCAATGTATTCTAGGTACATCTAAATAATTAGTCTACATAATAGAATTACATTTCACAACTTTTTCGATATTAAATAACTCATAGATGGTTGAGATGCCGTAAAACTAATCAAACCAACATCGATTATTATTGGAAGATGGCTTGTTCATTTATGTTGATGATTTGGATTTTTATTAGATGGGGATTGATAATAAAGATTGATTGAATTACTATTCTCATCTTAAATGGTATTTTCGTCATGTAAACATAAAACATAAAATATTCAGGTGAGTATCGAACTCGAGAATCTCGAAATGCTTTATTTAATCCCCCGAGATAAATTGTTCTCGTTCTCACAACCGTGCTCGGGTAAAAATTCCAAATAATACGTATTCTGCTAATCCTTAATTTTATTCTTATTATCGCCTGCTATTGAGGATTGAATCATTAAACTCAATAATACTGTAAACTTAACACTTTATCCGTGACAGCACAGGTATCTATAGTGAGACCAGTAGTCAGAATGTAGATAATATCACGTCAATTTCTATCTCGTTTGTTTTCAGTGAGAGCATCCCAGTCCTTATTTCTTTCAGTGACGTCATCTTTGTTATTTCAACCACGACTGTTTTCAATAACGTCAGAAAGAAAGTAATACTTCAGATTCTCATCTCGTTGTACTTTGAAGAAATCTGCATATCGACGAGGCTACACACAGAAATGGGTTAATATAAGACCGGAAGCCAAGATGACGTGGAGGCCCGGACTGAACGGGTCAGAACTTGGAATGTCGTTCGAATACTGAAAAGAATCCATTTTTTTTAATTATAAGCTATTTCGGCCTGAAAAATTAAACGGCTCGCATCGATATTTGAAAAGGAAAGTTTAGATGAGTCGCGTCAAACTTCGAAAATTGAAAGTGTCGATAGAATGGGAATATTAAATGGCACGTGCCGAATTTTAAAAAATCGAAAGCGTTAAAAAATAGAAAGATTAAAATGATTCGCGTCGAACTTTAAAATTTTAAAGTGTTAAGAAAAGGGGGAAACATAAATGGATTCTGGTCAGAGAGGTCGAGATACGACGATAATGAAGCGAATAAGATTTTTTTTGTTTTTGAAAAAATTTAAAAGAACTTACAATATGATTTGGTCAACTTGTATGTAAAAGGTCATCGTTTTACAATGAAGAATTTAAAATGAAATTCGGTCGTATTTGCTGAAAAAAAGTTGTCGTTTTTAAACGAAGAAGTTAAAAGGGGATACAGTTGGATTTCCTAGAGAACGTCGTCGTTTAAAATAAAGAACTGGAAATGAGATGCAGTTTTGTTGTATAGAGGAGGAGTCGTGACTTTTAAAAGAGGGCTAGCTGTATGCTTAGCTGTTTAGTGAGAGCTAGCTATGCGCTTAACTGTTAAGCGAGGGCTATCTGCGCGCTGGGCCGTAAACCGTGGGCTAGTATAGAGATTAGCAATATTTTAAGTTTGAGATTGATAATAAGGGGAGAATGTCGTGAGATATAATTTTCATATCAAACCACCGTATTGAGGTAATATAAGGTCGGAAGTCAAGATGGCATGAGTCGAGTTTGAATTGAACGAGTCGGATTGTACGCCTCCCGCCTTAGGTCAGCAAATGTGGCCTCTGACTTTTTTGAAACTGCAATGGCCGATGATCGTCTTCTTCCGGGAGTACTTAACAGGATTCTTCAGCGTCGCAGGCTTCGTGTCGATTCCCACTGAAAATCAATTAGCTTCTCATGCAAATCAAAAGGAAAACAAACACAGAAAATTAAGTCATGATAATTACAGGTGTTTTACACATGTACAATTATTCAGTTCGATTACACCATAAAACAGTCCAAAATCTTATTCTTCGTTCTCCACGATGGCGACCGTGGTGGAGAGGGGGATGAGGGGCGTTTCTGGGGTGCGGTTTTCTCTCGAGATTCGGCTTCGATCTAATCTAATTTTGGCCCGGGCATTTGCTTGTATTGAAAGTTCTTCCCCAGACCAATCAGAATCCTTTGCGTGTGTGTACCTCTGCAAGGTTTGCGAATCTGGGATCAGAACTCAAATTTATTCACACGCTCAGAAGGTTAACAATTTGACCTCTCGCACTCAGAAAGACAGATATCATGAGCACGGGATCGTCAGGCCAAGATGATTTCATTCTAACTTTATTCTGACATCTCTTATCACTTTTCTCAAACAATAAAATATATCTATGTTTTACAAAAACACAATGAATTCATCCCTTTTGATAGGTAACCCGCCGCTGTTCGGGATCCAATTAACGCTTAACTGACAATATCAGCATAATTACTTGGCCTTACTCAGTGTTTTAGGGGATCTTAATATCCCCAATGAGGAGCAATATCGCTCCCCCAGGCGGTCACGCCACAGGACTTTGGAATAGCATTCGAATGTAGACAAGAAGTTCTTAATTATACGCGTTAATACTATTTTCGTTAAATAAAAACACGATCTCGATCGATGTTACGCTGTTCGTTTTTGTTTGTCATATCTGTGTCATTTTCGTGTACGTTTTGCCTGTGTCTCTTCTCTTAGCTGTAAAGCAGATCACCACCAACGATCGGCTATGCAACAATAGTACAGATTGTTTATTATTGTGTATTAGTATGGAAAATCGGCTTCTGGTATGTTTGAAACAATTACAATCAACTTTGTTCGTAGCGATTTATTGTCAGCAAGCTTTATAAGAAATCCTTTCTTTTCCTAATGGCATATTAAATTGCTTACTTTTGGTTTGCCTTATAATACAGGAGATCGAACTCGATGTTTGCTTCCTCAGGGGCTTTTCTACTAGCTAAATTACGGTGTATTTACAAGTGGTATATTGCACATCAGTGTGTATCTCTTGATGCATGTGCGACGTGACTGACTCGATTCGTCATTATCATGCTAAGCTTTTGTCTTTTTTATTTAATTATCCTGGGTGCCCGGCGTTGCCCGGGTGTTTGGAGGTGTGTGTTGTGCAAAACAAAAAGTTGTAGTAGGCAGACTCGAACCCAAACCGCTAGGGCGGCAAAGAACGTGGAAAAAAACCCTGACGTCTTTGCTGTTGCGCCTATCGCCAAACCGGAAGCTACGTAGGTTTCAATTAAGGATAGACAATCCAAAAGAGGGGATGATTTTCGAAAATATCCGTGACAAAAGCGATCCCATCCCTATAGAAAAGTGCCAAGTTGAGGGTGAAAGAATGAATGTTTTTGGCCACTCCTTCGATATTTATCATCCGAACAGTCGTGCTTCAAAATGGTATCAGTTTCATGAAAATCCGTCGCCTCCGTCGAAAGTTTTAGGCAAACATACATACATACATTTAAACACAGGTGGGATTTATATAATAGATTATTTTGCTACTGAATTAGCACTGTAAGTTAAGACAAATTTTGTAGAAGTGGTTTTATTTTCTCGCCTTTATTAGTTATTATGCAACTTATTAAACCTTAGTGATTTTATTATGGAGTGGCCTTCATCTTTTTCATAGGTGAAGTCCCCAATAAGTCAAAGACAAAAGCCACCGCTCGCCGTACAATACGCTTGCAAAAGGTCCAATTATAGAAACCAAAATTGAATACAATAACATGAAGACAAAGCGCAGTCTATCATTACTATTCGATATGACAATAATGAGAATATTGTTTTTTTAATTTTTAACAATTGATATCACAGACGCATTTAGCTAGAAGAAATATCTTCCCCGAAAATGTAATTTAATAAAATTAATAAAGCAATATCGGAAATGATAAAAATGTGTATGGCAATGAAGTTACGCAAAATTATCCACGCTTCAACATGTAACGATTTGTCAGGTTTACATGGTGAATTCTACCGAGAATGAAACGTGGAAAATTCTATGTGCCTTAACTGCCACATATTTTCATAAATTACAAACTTGCTCTGTTGAAATAAATATTTATAATCGATGCATAAAATATATCTCCTAATAAAATGTAATGCGAGTATATGGAAGTGCATATATATATATATATATATATATATATATATATATTACCACAGTAAAATAATGTCGCAGATCACATTAGCCATGAACCGGAAGTCTAAGATTAAATAATGGCAAAACTCGAGTCTTAAACATCCGGTTTGTTCACTTTCATGAGCTGCGACGTTCTTTGATCGCGGTAACAATTATATCATCTCACATTCTAACAATCTAATATCAATTTACTCGCTAGTTTAGCTTGTTGGATGGCGTCGTCTTAACGAGTGTAAAACCCTACTTATGAGGAATCTACTTGGAATCTCAGTGGAGTGATAACTACACTCCTTGTTTGAGACGAAGTAGGTACATTCCATAGTAGGATTTCGTCGAGCGTTGCTTGACTTGTGCTAGCTAATAGACTTTCTTGCGTGTGGCGCGGTTGGTAAGGTGGCAGGGTACTCACCTCGCATGCAGGAAATTCGGGTTTCAAATCCTGAGTTAGAATGTAGTAAACTGATGAGTCCCAATAAGAGAGAACGTCGAGCCTTGGACTCCGGTTTGGTGGCTTTCACGGCTCGGTGAGCTGCGATATGGTTTTACTATGGTAATAATTATACTATCTCACATTCTGAATATGGCTATATATCACTATAATAAAGTATATATGGAACCCCATGTTAAATTTAGGTAAGATTGTATGAATCGGGGAATGTTCGTTTGGAAGTCAAATATAAAAAAATAAAAAAATGTTACATGATAAAAGGGTTGTCCCCTTTTCATGTAAGTAAAAAAAATAGGGAATTAGTAAAATGTAAATATGAAATAGGATAGACAAGAATTCGAACTTGCGAAGCTAGATTTGGAATTGAAAATTCCAATCATAAATTAAAATAAATACAGAATGTTATTGAAATAAGGAATTGCAATTGTTTAGCTTATATATATGTATATGGAAAAGGAATGTAATAATGAAATTTGTTTCTGTTAAGGAATTTAATCGTCAATTGAAATTGTAAACATATTTTGTAAAAATGTTATTTAAACTCTGGGTCATGCCATGTTTCGCAACGTGAACATGTCATCCAACGTGCTTTATGAGCACATGTTTAATCATGCGATGACGTGACGAGTTCTCAATATAGGTAGAGTTTTTAGATACAGTCAGGGAGTCTGTGAAAAGAGTCGGAGAGAAGCAGAGAGGTTCAGACCGATTCTCCGTTAAAATCAAGACACTCTCTAGAAGTGAGAGGGTTTTAGAAATAACCATGTAAAGAAACTTTGAATTCCTCAAGCGAAATCATGGACCGGTCATGAAATAAAGGACGTCATCATCTTTGTGTATCTGCGTCTTCTGTGTTCATCATTACAACGAGAAAGGTAACGTGTTTATATTATATGCACAGCTGTCAAACGTAAATGTCAAACGCATTATCTCTCGGTCTATCTATCAAGATATTCATAAATCTCCTCTCATTGAATTGGTTTTCTTGTAGTAACATGTACAATGTCTATTTTATATATATATATATATATATATATATATATATATATATATATATATATTTATATATAATAGACACTCACTCTTTATATGTACTCTGTCTCTATATTTCACCAATGCCTCCATCTCTTACAACATGAACATCCTAAGACATATGAACACTCAACACATGAACACGCCTAAGACTGTCTCTATCACTCTAAGACTCGAATCTCTCTCACTACGGTTCTCCTAAGACTCTAATATAACACTAAGACTCTTCCTAAGACGAACAACAACAATATAGAATATACTTCCTCCTTATAATACCACCAGTATAAAACATATCCATATTTAGTACCGTCATCTTAATAACACCCACCATATAAAAATCAGTATTTCTGGTCAACTGTTTTTTCTCTCCAGATATGGTTAAGTAGTATTAGTCCATGTGGTTATATTTCCTATTGTTTATTATAAACACTTTTAATTTTATATATTATTACCTTAAAGTTGTAAGAAATAGGGAGAGACGAAAGCTAGGTTGATGAGAGATGGGTGACTTTTTAACTAAATTACAGTTTATTAGAACAAGTAAAATTGCTTTTAAACACAACTCAATCCCTAAACAGTTTAAACGTACATACAAATTCCCAATCCTAAAAAAATGTGATTAAAGCACCTGATTCAACGTGATTAACTGGAATCTAATTATAGCATTCACTTGGCACTAGTATTGACACTATTGTTAACTGAATGCTGAGCTGGCAGCGACAAGTTGATAAGGTCAAATCCTGTCTAGTGGGTTGAGTTTAATTCTTCCCGAACTAAATATGGGCGGCAATTATAGAGTTGTATATACATTTTGTTGTTCTTGCCAAAAAATTAACCCTTGATTCTATTCATGGAGCAACGCGGCTGGCGTCAAACGCTGGAGGGAAGGTTTTGAGTGCTTTGAGTCGCAATGAAAAACAATTATAATCATTAAATTCTGCTTTAGGAAATAAAACCGATTTTTGTTTCTGAAATAGTCAACAGAATGATATATTGATAACAGGTCGCTATGAAAGGTATTTGGTGCTGTTTTATTTACTATTATTTTTTCGTTTTTTTGTTCGTTTTTTTGTTCGTTTCTGTGTATTTTTTAAACAGTGATGTCTACTTTTATTACATTTTCCTCAAGGAGGACATGTTCTAGTAGCTGTGCATATTTAATATCTTATTGTTATACCTAAACTATCTAAAATTAGACTCAACTACAGAAAATTATATGCAGCTTTAGAAACTTTTACTATTTTTTTTTCGATTATTCTCACATTTATCAATTTCAACTTTTTGTACCTTTTAGAATTCACTATTATTCTACCTTTATAATCTGTTCTAAACCCTTTATGACCAGGTTGAACTAATTCGGTTTGCCGTAAGTAAATGAATATAACGACATAAATAAAGGAAAAATAGATTCAAACACGGCTTGTACGTATTAGGTCAGTATCTGAGTAGATGTTACATACATTAAGATTGCAACTGTCTGTTACTTACAATGGGTATGCCACCATTCGTCTCAGATAGTGGAGGATTTCGTTTGTTTTCATAAACATTCTTTTTTTTAAGCAGTATGGATAATAAAAGTAATTTATGAAATGCAAAAATTTTCAGTGGTAGTTTAACTATTGAACGTCATCATTTTTTTCAGTTTGAAGACAATCATAATAACATTATCCTTTAAATAAACTAAACAATAAATTCACCACCATCGACATCATAATTTAGGTCATAAAGGGTTAATATTCTGTTCTTAAATTCATTAATTTTCAAGTGTCGTAACAGAATAAATTTTGAATGGAAATCGGCAGAGAACGTTGTTAAGCCAATATGGTTTAGATACAATATATTCTTGACACTTCCTGATATTAAAATATTCTTTTTTCCAAAAATAATTTTTACATTAAAAATTATTTTTTTTCATTCACTGAAACTAAATTTAATTACATATAAATTATTTCGCAAAAAGAGGATATTTTACACATTTTTTACTTATACTTACCCAGGGTGGATTATTACACAGATATAACGAAAGCTAATTTTTATAATATAAATATATATTTAATGACCTTGTGTTTATTAAGAAAATATGAGACTTTTCATAAAATTATTAATGAATTAGCATCCTTAGCAATCATAATACTGACATATCCCCCCACACACACACACACATATATATATATATATATATATATATATATATATATATATAGTCTTTGAGGTTTTTAACCTTTAAAACTATACAAAACATATTTTTTATCATTCGTTAGAAAACCATCTAGTCAGTAAGTCATTTAATCATCTGCAGTCACTGCATCAGATCGCTCTAGAATTTACTATAGCACTACTAATTTAGTTTTTTAAGGGATCATCAGTTGCTTACCATGAAACACTGTTTCGGGAATTTAAAAACAAAATATATATTCAAAACAACATATTTTCCGAGGTAGAACAATCATGAGCTATTCAAATATTTTTATTTGAAGAATTTTAATTTTTAGCTCAAATCGGAAGTATTCGGAAGGACTTAATATCCGGAAGCTATTTTTGATATGTAAAGTGGTTTCTGGGTTTGCCATGGTCGAATATGAAGTGTGTGTTCAATACATGTGTGTGTAGAATAATACAATAACGTGTGTGTTCAATACATATGCGGTAATGCATCTGTACTATAGGGAATAATATAATATAAGTGATTTTTTACACGAGTGACCCTTTGAAGCACGCACACATAAGTTGTGAGTTTCCCTACACTTCCCCTGATCCCATGATCACAAACAGGGCAGGAAGACAGTATCGAAGAATCGGAGGCGTCACTTGCTCGTGTCTATCTTCCTCGCCACTACTGTCATCGCCACCAGTGTTCCATCATTCCTTTTCTGGAGACAGTGTCTCTACGCACATTCAGGAATTAGATAATCAGGATGATTTTTTAATTATGTGTGATTTCTTTATCGTCCGCACACTTAGAAGATGCATAACAGGAGTCGACATCATTCACATAACGTGGGACACCAATAAACATAGTCTGAGGATTTTCTTATCTATTTGTCCGCTGCAGCATTCGGGGGTTTTATTCAAATATGATCTACCACTTTACATGGGGTGACGACAACTCTAACCACTTATGGTATGACATATATCCCTTTTATACGCTGTTTGTTGCGGTAAATCCCATTGGCTGGTACAGTTGATGGTAATGCAGCGTCATCTTGAGTCACATTATACCAGTATACAAATGGCAGCACTTCTTTTGACAGTGCGGTGACACTGCTCAGCTATACAATTATCTTCAGAAAAATATGTACATCGGTAACACATCTTTTCTACAATCTTTGTGTGAGTTTTCTTTAAATTCTTGTCATCGAAATGGAGACACATTCAATTCAGTCAAGATTTCAAGCGGAGAACCGCGTGCAAAAAAGACGGATCTTAATTGGTGTACAATGTTCGATGCATCCTGCTGTGTCGAGCCACAATCTATTAAGGTTAAGAACTGTGTAACATTATAGTGCGTTACATACATGCCTATCTGCCGCCAGTTGTCCTCCACCTCAATCTTCCCTGACACTCTTCGCAGAACCGCATAGCTGCCTTGATCAAATCCTTTTTAGTTGCAGCACACACTGTTCGGAGAGAATATGTGGTCTGGCGAATTTCGGGGTATCGACTCTGCTAATCTGCTCAGGTGTCACTTGATATGTTAAGGCTACGCATGCCTGTTGCAGAGGATCAGATCTTTGCCTAGTCCACGTTACGGCCATCGTTTGAAGGAGAGAACCGTCATCCATTATGTCATCGCATCCTTTTGTTACTGTAGTTTTAGTACTCCTGTTGCCGATCGGAGCCATCCAGACAGGTAAATGTCAGAAACTAAATTACCACAAATAGAAAATGTGATACGCCTCAGCGACACACCAAGTAACTCTAGAATCCTGCTCTCTCGCTATGCAGCCCGATTCTTGGTAGAAATTGCATATTCTAGAATGGTATTGCACAGCTTATCTAGCGCCTCGCTCATGGTTCACTTTCACGTTGCAGGCTTTCTGTGTTGTCAAACGTAGTATAGAAGTCCATTTTCCTCAACAGGACTTTTTTCCTTTCACTAATGGAATGTTGAAAACATTTTACATTAATCATAAACATCATTTACTCTAATAGTTTTACTATATCACATTAACTCTTACAGTTAATACCTTATCACATTTACTCTTACAGTTAATACCTTATCACATTTACTCTTACAGTTACTACCATATCACATTAACTCTAATTACTACCATATCATAGTAACTATTAGAGTTAATGTGATAAGGTAGTAACTGTTAGAGTAAATGTGATATTGTAGTAACTATGAGAGTGAATGTTATATGATGTAACTATGAGAGTAAACGTGATATGGTAGAACTATGAGAGTAAACGTGATATGGTAGAACTATGAGAGTAAACGTGATATGGTAGAACTATGAGAGTAAATGTGATATGGTAAAACTATGAGAGTAAGCGTGATACGGTAAAACTATGAGAGTAAATGCGATATGGTAAAACTATGAGAGTAAATGCGATATAGTAAAACTATGAGAGTAAATGTGATATGGTAAAACTACGAGAGTAAATGTGATATAGCTGTAACTAATTCCTATTTTTTTCTAGCTGTGCATCGAATGCACGTGGTACGCTGCACTCATCATAAAAAAACGTCAATACGATAATTTCAGCGAGATGGCCTCCCTAGTTACTGGGAAAAGCGTGGCAGACAGAAAGACAGATGAAGAGAAATCATGTCTAATAATTGTACTTAAGAGTTAATTAAAGCCAGATATTTGAATTTTTGCAAATGCCTTCCATCCCATCTCGAAAAAAAAACATGAACTAAACAGAATTCACATTTGTAGCTATCAGCTATATCCCCAAATTTATAATGATCCGTTATTAATTTCGGAGTTTGGCCCCACCAAAAATATGTTCTTAAATTTTTTTATACAGATATATGAATAATGAATGTATGAATGTGTGTGATTTTTGTCGATATGACTAATTTTAAACTAATTTATCATTCGTGCTCGAATTTAAAAATATATGGTTCTGCAATCAGTTCGTTCGGAAATGATTCACTGAGAGATTATCGATTAAGGCCTATCTATTTTCATGTGTTTTTTTTTTCTATTTATTGTTGTAATGTTTTTAATTTTCTTCATCATAATTGTGATCGCTTCAGTTAGGTTACGGTTACTTTTACTGTGCTTTTCAGAGATGGTGAAAGGAGTTGGGTTAGATTTTATCAAATCTGTCGTATCAGATAAAGCAACGATGAAGAAAGATCTAACCTTTGACCATTCAGTACGGGATCTAAAATTAAATGTCATTGATCTTAATTATGTTATTGTGCTTTTTTTTAAACAAGACAAAAAACGAAAATGTACATCCCCGGAAAGCTATGATGGGGAATGATTTGCTTTGTTTTTCATCTATATACTAACAGGTCGCCCGACATTACCTAGTAGTAAAGTACGCATAAATATATTTTAATTCACACAGAAACTGAGACAAGTGCATGCAAGTATTATTTTTTTCTGAACAGTAAGTAAATAAATAAACTCTAGCTGAAATCGAAACCAAAACCAAAACCTTAAGACAGTGAGCCAAGCACAATTACAATTAGGCCGACTTGACACGATCTTTAAAAGGTGTTTTCAACCATACTTATTTTTTACATAATGAATATGTCATGTAAACCATTCACGCATGTGCATTCCTTAAAAAGTTAAACAGATAAAAATCCGATTATTATGTAATCGTTGGGTAACGCCGGCTCGAAAGCATAATTTAGTTCTCTAGCCGCACTGATGAGCTGTGAAACAGCGAAACAGTACTGTATGTGGATGACTATAGTGCTCCTCACCTTGAGTTGAGCATATTGAGAAGTGAAACACGAATTACCATTAGCATATAAGCGACACTCTTTGTGTAAACAAATCGAGCGGAGGTATTTCGGACGATATCAAAACATCGTCAAAAAAACTCACTACTCGTTCAAGCAGCCGCCAAATAGCGTAATGGTTAGGAGCCTTGACTGCCGTACAAACTGTCGGGTTTCAATCCTGGCTTGAGGTAGTTGCCTGTCTAGCCGCACTGATGAGCTGTGAAACAGCGAAACAGTACTGTATGTGGATAACTATATATATATATATATATATTCTCTAGCTGAATAACAAAGTTGAATCGTGGGAAACAATAAGAAGAGAGCAAATGTAGAAGAGTCAAATAGCCATGCTGTGACATGAATCAAACTCTGTGACCAATCAAGTTGCACCGGCTTGGGTGCGAATGGGGACCGAACCTGACGTGTCAGGGTTTCCGGTTTTGAAAATTGAGTTTATATTAGTTGAATTGGGTTCGAAAAAACGTTCGAAAAAACGTGTTAAAACAAGTCTCCCCATAAGGGGCAACGTTTTCCAAACGGAAACAAAAGCAAAAGATCGCCATTCAGTTTGCTATGACTGGGGGTGAATAAAAATTTATATAAAACAATTATGCGTCTTTGATTGAAGCAGAATCAGCTCCCTTAAGATGATCGGAAAAGTTTCCAAAAGATACCAGCAGAAGACACGTATGACGTCATGTATAATCGTATTATACGTTCTGACACACACACGCACACATCCAGAGACCAGACGAGCATGCCGTTAAAATTGACATAAATAGACGATCACAGGTCTGAAAAATAAGACCGCAAAGAAAGTTAAATAAAGAAGTTAAATATACAGCTAGTAGACACACAAATAAGCAACATACACCTCATTAAGTAATATAGTAAGATGAATCCCACGTATACGCATAAATATTATATTTTAATAAAAACAGAAACTGACACATGTGCGTGTCAGTATTAAGTTTTATTTTTCTAACCTGTTCAGTTCTTGTAAATAAAAGCAGAAGAAAACGTACTCGCGCTGAGATCGAAACTAAAACCTAAAGACAGTAAGACAAGTGCGATAACTATTAGACCAACGTTTTATCCACGCTAGGATTCGTCAGGCTTATGCGAAGAGAGGTTGTTGTCTCGCATTTTTATATATGCATCCAAAACCAAACGCCTATCCTTACATCATCAACGCTCTGATCCCCATCTGGCATCAACTGTGATGGATGGCTCTCGTCTGGGTGAGGCCCCGTGTTTTGACAAGCTTCTGGGTTTGACCTTTACTCCTGATCTGAAATGGAACACGTACATCAAGTCTGTTGCCAAGGTCGCTGGAAAGATGGTGGGATCCTTCTACCGCTCCAGAAGATATCTCACTACTGATGCAATTCTCTATCTATATAAAAGCCAAGTACGTCCAAGGATGGAATACTGCTGCCATATCTTGGCAGGAGCTGCTAAAAACAGCCTATCCTGCCTTGACAAAGTGATATGGTAAAACTATGAGAGTAAATGTGATATAGTTGTAACTAATTCCTAATTTTTTTCTAGCTGTGCATCGAATGCACGTGGTACGCTGCACTCATCATAAAAAAACGTCAATACGATAATTTCAGCGAGATGGCCTCCCTAGTTACTGGGAAAAGCGTGGCAGACAGAAAGGCAGATGAAGAGAAATCATGTCTAATAATTGTACTTAAGAGTTAATTAATTCACATTTGTATCTATCAGCTATATCCCCAAATTTATAATGATCCGTTATTAATTTCGGAGTTTGGCCCCACCAAAAATATGTTCTTACTTTTTTTTATACAGATATATGAATAATGAATGTATGAATGTGTGTGATTTTTGTCGTTATCGTCGTCGTGGCTTAGTGGGGGATGCCCTTTTCTCTACCCTGCAACCTCTCTCCCACAGAAGAGACGTTGCGAGTCTATCCTTGTTTTATCGTTAGTTCCATGGCAGATGCTCGTCTGAACTCCAATTTCTTGTCCCCCCCCGCGCCAATCTTTTATGAAAAACACCCGTCTAGCCGAATCCACTGTGAAAAATTTCCCCCACTCTATATCTGTGCCTAAATCAAAACGCGGATTCCATGAACAAGGCTTCTTTCTTAGAACTGCACGCCTGTGGAACTCTGTTCCGTCTGCCTGCTTCCCACCGGACTACAACTTGGATGTGTTCAAGTCCAACGTTAACAAATTCCTAATGAACCGCCCCCTTAAGTAAACACTTCATCAAATCTCCACACTAACGTAATGTACTTGCAATAACCCTTATCCCTGAGTGGCTTCCGGGCCTTGATAAGTGGTGATCACTCTGTGAAAAAACAAAACAAAAAAAAACACAATTCTATTGAGGTTTTAGTTAGCCAATCAGCTTCCTAGTTTCCACCGCTCCCTTCCTAATTATCCAATTGGCAAGCACTGACAGGATAAAGCCCCAGTTGATCTTGGGTTCAACCCTTCTTTTTGTGTGTGCTATTTTAGCGGGAAGCGTAGATATCTAGTGATATGACCTATTTACCTATTTTTAACCTAAGTGTAGTTATGTATTTGTCTATATATATTTTTTAAATATTGTGTTATATATGTATATATATATGATAATTTATGTATGTGTCTTTTATTTATTTATTTTCTATTGTTAATTTTAAAATTATATTGTATCGCTATCCTAGAGTATAGTTTATCCTGTGTACACAGTTGTTCGCTATTTCTCTCATATAGTTTAATAGATAGCTTAATATATATATATATATATATATATATATATATATATATTATTCCTTAATTGGAATTCATTTTTGCGATGAGCATTATATATTAATTTATTTTTATTTCGGACTATTATTATCATCTTTATTAGTTGTTGTTTTTGATCTTTTATTGGTTTTGTTTATTCACAACGTTTCGGCCAACTATTCCTCTGGCCTTCGTCAGGTGGTAAGCGCGACGGATAGGAACTTCAAATCTCCTAACTGCATTCTCAGCCATAACTGCCATCCGTAGTTGTTGTCGTCTCACTACATTTTGGCCAATTAACCTCTGGCACGCTTTGGGTGGGATTGAGATGAACATTGTCTGAAGATAGCGTTTCAGAGAGAGAGAGACTTAGCTGTCGTACAAAGTTAAGACTCTGTAACATCATCTGTGTATAGATACTCCCTAGGGCATTTGTCTATTAAAATGATCCTGTGGTGATGGAATCAGTTTTGGGCTCATGGACTTTAAGTGTCTGAGGGAGTGGCACTCGACTGACAAGACGCTGCAATCATCATCATGTATGTATATGTATGTATATACGTGTATATGGGTGTGTGTGGGTGTATGTATATGTATGTGTGTGGGGGTGTATGTATGTGTGTGTATGTATGCATGTATATATATATATTTGTGTGTGTCTGTATTTATATATATATATATATATATATATATATATATATATATATGCATATAAAATATATCTGTGTGGATGTATAACACAATCAGCCCCGTCACTGGAGTGTGACTGACCCACATGTTACACTAAATATCCTGGAAACAGTCTGTGTATGGAGATCTGTCGATTAGACGTCATTTATCAGAGATAATACCTGAAATGTTGGATGTGGCCGTCTTCTTCACTCAGGGCTGCGTCCACCTCTGGTGTCATTCTGTATGGAACCTTCTTCGTCTTTGTTGTAGGGGGCTACTATCAGGGACATAAACATTAGGGGTACTGTGTAAGAAGTTGAGCAGCAAGATGTCGGTTCACGTTGCATTTGAACTTCTGCATGTCAGTACAGTCGGGGAAGCAGGGACCCGGAAGTGAATTCCAAAGTCTAGCAGTTTTGGGAAATAAAATACTGGAGTAAAATGCTCTCTTGCATCTAGGGATCCCTACTGTGAAGGGGTGGGATTTAGCTGCTTGTCGGATTTGTCGGGGGTATTTACGTCGAGGGGGCACAAGTGCTTTCGGTTCGTCAGAGCATTCACCATTAAAGTACTTGTAGAACAAGCAGACGAATGCAACATTTCGTCGATGGGACAGAGGCTGAAGTTTAGCTGACAGTTCAGGACCTATGAGATTGGAGACTCTCTTGTCTAGGAGTGAGAGACTAGTGGCAGATGCACCAGCCCGAATATGACAAAAATACTCCATACATGGGCGAATGGTGGCCTTATAGAGGTATAGGATGCTTTCAGGCTTTAATAGCTTTCTAGCACGGTTGTGAGAACCCACCCCCTTTCAGCGGTCCTGGCAATGTATATATATATATATATATATATATATGTATATATATATATATATATATGTATATATATATATGTGTGTATATGTGTGTGTGCGTTTACTCTTATCCTTGTATAATGTCGACTTTTCTTCTAATGAGCTTCGAAATGCCATGGATGGTAGTTTTCCTTTTTACCTCTAATTTTCTTTTTTTATTAGCCTGATAATGTAATAAAATGTTAATCCCAATCAAAGTAATCACGGTTCGTATATGGAATGTATAATATAGTTTTTAAATAAAGCATATTTTATCTCTCACAATTGCGGTCAGGCACTTTATTTCTTTTCATTATACTGTGACGATATATATATATATATATATATATATATATATATATATAGTGAATGTATTAGGAAAGTTGATTAAAATTGTTTAAAAGCATTTAAGCGTATTCTTTATATTAATGGGTGTATTGTGAGCTATTACTGTTGGTAGATGGACCTGCTGTGAAAAGACAGGTTATATATTGATCTCTTAGAACAAAAACGCAGGCCAGATTTTGTACATACATATTGAGCTCTGATAGAGCAGAGAAAGGATTTTTCAATAACAGCCAGAGGTCCGACGAACAAAGAACAAAATAAGAGACGGAGAGAGGCACATCGTTAGCTCATCAACCACACTCTTCATCATCCGACCGCTGTCAGGCAAAATAATAATAAAATTGATTCAGTTTTGTCATTAAGCTACTCTCGTGCTCGATTGTTAAAACGGCTGGGACAAGCCAGAGTGTATATATTTATATGCAGCACGCATCTTTGTAGAAGTACAACAAACATGGTTATATATGTTATTAATATAATATATAATATCATATATATTTATTTGTTTATCACTGTCACGAGAAACAGATAAATCGATACAGAGAGAACCGACTATACAACAAAACGTTAGGTTTTACATTAGTGCGACGGTCGTTCCAAAGGCAAAGTTTCTTATTTTTAACTGAAAAAGCTTAAGAGCTACGAATATGGAAGCGGTAATATTAAAGCGGGCGTCCTTTTAAGCTTCAATTGTTTCTTCTATGTACCACCATATTCAATGCACTTCAGCCAAGAATTAATGACATGTACCTGCTTCTGATGCACGTCCATGACAGTGGTTGCGTTTTTAGTCTTACATCGTCATTATTTGCATCAGACAAATGAAAATTCAGGTAATGACTGAATAAGTACAATTATCATAACAATGCAATTGGTAATCTCTTCTGATCCATTCAATCGGAATTAAGAATTAGAAGGCGTTACTTTTGGAGTGACCATCGAATTATGTAAAGGAAAACAGTTATTTTTCTAATTGGCTGCAATATGCAATTAATGTAATTAACTATTTTCCATTAACTTTAGTGCATATCTCTAGTTATTTCCCCTTGTTTTACCTCTAAATCTTATTTCATACGTTTTCTTTCTTTCGCGATTTGCAGTTTTTTTTTTTTTTTTTTACTTTCTGCGTTTAGTAACAAATCTAATTAATTAAGACTCAAAAATCATCTTTACGAACAATATTAAACGTTATCTTTTCATTCATTCATTCATTCAATGCAAATGAATGGCAACACAAAAATATTTTGAATTACTCCTCCCACTCTAACCCTAACCCTAACTCTCACTGTATCTTGTTTTACATCCCTTCTTTTATTCTTACATGCTCTCTATCCGCCTCCATTCCATAGTTTTCCCACTGTCTCGGTTCATTACCAAATGTAAGCTGTTAAAATTACTAAAACGTTTATAAGGAACTAGCAGCGAGACTCGACGGTGCTCAGGATTGAATGATGATCGACGAATTTTTCACATTTCCATACTTTTATTGTCATTGAAATCAATGAAATCACACATTTTTCAGGCAAATCAATTGATTACCTGCTCTAGTAAAAGACCCATGTCGCCGCAGCGGAAGCTTCACATGTTTCCCCGCAATGACTAAATCCACTACACATTATAGAGACTGCACAGTTGACTATATAAAATTATTTTTATAGATAATAGACCGACTTAAAGTTTAAGATGCAAGAATCAAGTATTATGTTTCAATTGTGCTCTAAATAGAAGCATTCGTTTTGAACGCGTCCCTGTCATATCAAAGAACCTACTATGGTTTTATATGTCGGACCTTTTGGCTTGCGTGGTAATATAAATTCACTTGTGGTGTTAGGCTGGGTAAGGTGTAAACTTTGGTCAAATTCGGCTGTTTCCGCTTTCATTGGATTATTCCGGTTATCGATCCTTACCGGAGACTTTCTGATAAAACAACGTATCTAATGACACTGCCAGTCACATGGTAGCTTCGTGCGAAATTTCATAAAAATCTGGGTACCGTTTTCTAATCAATAGGAAATGAACCTTAAACACGCGCACAGACTAATTTTCATTTTATATAATATTAGAGATAGCTATGAACTTATCTTTTTCTTTTTTTAATAAGAATTTTGATTAGCAACACATGAAATTTCGGGATTTTATATATATTTTGTGTGGCGAGCGTGCGCGAAAGCGCACAAGAATTGTCATTCGGGGGCAGTTTAAAACGATTGCTCTGTTACTGCGTTCGTGATCGTGTCGCGGCGTGTCAATTCTACGGTGTTGTTGGGATCGCATTGTATCGTGTCGATCGATGGTGTTGGTTGGAATCGTGTCGTATCGTATCGTGTCGATCATCGGCGGTGTTCGGGACCGTAATGTGTCTACTCGACATTATAAGGCGATTTTAGTATCTATTTCAACAATGCTCAAAACGTAAGTCGGGCAATTTGTTGTATATATATATATATATATATATATATATATATATATATATATATATATATATATATATAACTATTTATATATATAACTACTTCATTTACTCACATAAAATTAATATACGAAAGTATACATTTATGCGTAAACTTTAAGTATTTCCATCAAAAGTACTCAATACGTAGATAGAGCTAGTTAGTAAGTTATAAAATATATATGGCGGTTAAGCTACACTGAATATTCCGCGTTTCATCCACTCTAGGACTCTTCAGGCTTATGCGTGAATTTTGTGGTTGTCTGTCGTTTTTTATATACGCACCTCCTATTGAGATTTTAGTTAACAAATCAGTTTTCTAGTATCCGACGCGCCCTTCCTATCAGCCAATGAACATGCACTTACCGGACAAAGGCCTATTTGACCTCTGGTTGACCTGTTCCTTTGTGCGTGTCTATTTCGCCTGGATATCTAGTTTCTTGGCCTGTTTTAAATCTAAGTTAGTTTTTTTTTGTTTTTTTTATGTTATATATATATATATATGTGTGTGTGTGTGTGATAGTTTATGTATATTCATGTTTATTTAATTTATTTTTTATTGTTTTTGTTTGTTTTACAATTATTTTGTATCGCTATCCTAGAGTAAATTTTATCCTGTGAACATAGATGTTCGCTATTTCTCTTAATAGATGTTGGGATTTTTTAAAGTACAGAATAGAAAATTTTTCAGGAAGGCATAATCCACATGGGTCATCTAGGTCTCTACATGTGGTAGCTTGTCTTATTATTTTCCATTCGACTACCGGCGAATGTCCGCTTTCCTGGAGTTCCCAGTATTTTTTGCAAGCGTTGTTTTCATACGGTGTTTTTTTATTGTTGAATGTATTTTTGTGACCACACCCTTCACCTTCCACCACCTTTGTTCGACACATCATCCAACCACTGGTAGGCAAAATAATAATAAAATTGATTCAGTTTTGTTATTAAACTGCCCTCGTGTTCGATTGTTAAAACGTCTGGAACAAGCCAGAGTGTATATATATATATATATATATATATATAGGGGTGACGGGATCCTTTGTTTATGTACCTAAATGTCTCATTGGGTTTGTGGAAGGGTATATATGTATTGTTATTTAGATTTGGGTTCGTTCTAGGAAATCTACTTCATGTAATTTAGTGCTAATTGTTATTTCAAAACCTACTTCATGAAATGTTTTGGTTAGATCTTTTCTAAGCTTATCTAGGCTAGTCCCGTTGTGATCGCGTGAGACACAAAGGCTATTGTCCCTATACAGGCCGAATGTATGGTCTGTTTTTTTTTGTTCAGAGTCTCTAGTAGGAATAAGCCTACTAAGTCGCAGATGTCTTCACTATCGTTCCCCATTGCCACGTCAAATGGGTCTTCTGTGTTTGATTTTTTTTTACCCAGGTCTTCCCCTCATAGAATAAAAGGGTTTGACTAGCATGCATGATGGTTTGGTTTCTATTTCTATATTGCTAATATTTTTTGTATTTTGATGCAAAACTCAATGTTTTTTCTAGTGTGACTTTCGTAATGGAGGGGTAAAAGTCGGTGATATCTAGTTGAGTGAATTTGCATTTATGTGGGTCGGTTATATTGTTAAACCATTTTAGTACTGACTGTGTGTTACCCCATAGGTTGATGTTGGTTTTACTTTTTGTATTTTTGACAATTTCTTTTATTATAGCTTTACTGGCTAATCATATTTCGCTTTTAGTTGGATTTATAAGTTATGTATATTCTCACAGCCCCGTTTCATTATTCAGACATAATCGCTTATTATTATGTTATATTTGCATACATTTTTCTAAGCAAACAATTTCCATTTTTTTCTGAGTTTTTAAAACAATTTTCGCACAAGAACAGCCGATATTGACATGGTAACGCCTGCTTCTACATAGTGAAACGTATCTGTAGCACATTGTACTGAAATGGGAATGTGCGTATACTGTTTTTATATTTCTATCTTCTGTTGTTATAATTAAAATACCTTGAGGATTAGTATACACATGAGTGAAATATAATTGAAACATTTTTTACCACGAATTAACATTATCAGAAAACTACCTTATTTCTTGCGATCGTATCTTGCTTTAACAAATTTGTAATATTTCTTTGTGTCTTTGAAAACATTTAGAGAAACAAATATATATTTTTTCAACATTGCCATAAAATTTACATTCGTGTGTCTCTACTCACAATGAACACGTATGTAAATTAGATGAAAAAATATCACATACGTTTTGTATAGAAATAACAAAGAATAATCAATCCAGATATATAAATAATTAAAATGGGAATATTAATGAAGACTTAATATTGTTAATTGTGGAAGAAAACGTCTTGATGTTATGGTTGCAGTAATGGAAATGCAGTAAATAAATAAAATTACGACAAATTTAATATTTGACAAGGAAGTAAAAAAATTTAAGTTTTTCCATGGAATTTCAATAAGTGCCCCATATTATCAGAAGAAAATGTTTGTAATACGAACACCTGTTTGTGGGGCTCTATGGTTTACCATAGGTGAAGAAATATCAGGTAACGACAAATTGCCGAAATAAATCAAATAAATCATCGTATTTTAATCAAAATGCGAAGTTTATTATCGATTTTTTTTCTTTTTGGTATCGATTCTTTAAGGCATTTTCTATTGAATGGTATATTAGAAATATTGTCTCACTAAAATAAAATTATTTCTTTTAAAAAATATTTAAAAGTAGTGTATAATAATGATATATATAATTTTATTTTTTGCTAATCTGAACGAATATTTACTAACACATCCGACTAATTTAAACACTTTAAAACACAATGAATGAAAAATTAAACATATTCAAAATTCGGATTTTCAACCTTAAAATCTGATACGTGGGCATTTTTTTTTTTTGTAGTATTATCAACAATCCTCACCCTTGCTGCAATACAATCTTGTTCAGATACGGTTGATTATTTTAAGCATATTGATACCCACAAAGAAAGAAGAAGAATTATCTAAACTCAAATGTAAATTAATATTAAGACAACTTCATAAAAGTTCATTATTGGATTTTAATGATAAGGTGAAGCTCGAATGATTCAAACTCGAGATAGATAACGCCAAACACATCCACCCATTAATATGGGAGGGGAGATTATCTTCAAAAGCGTCCTGAATTGATAATTGAGCACCGGGCTTACTAAGTAGATAATACAGTGGATGTATTATCGGCAGCTCCAGTAATTCTCGCTTCTCCTTTTTTGTCCCTCAGTCCTCATTACAAATGAGTGATTTTGCTGACAAAGGGTGAGGAAAAAGCTGCTTTAAAGGTCGATAGTACTTGATGAACAGTAGTCTCAAAAGTCGGAAGTTTTTCTGTCTCTATGTCTACCCCTGTGGCCAATATCACTAGTGAGGGTGCTGGAGGTAAAGGTTTCGTCTGGGCTGACGTTATCCGCCTGATAGTCAGGGACCCGAACCTTGGATTAACCACTAAGGAGGCTGTCCTACCAACAGGCGTAAAGTACTGCGACTGCTGTATTGCAAATTGGTGAATGGATTCTGGACCATGCAGTAGTCTCTGGTGGGGCCTCTCAATGCCATACTAGTGGGTAATTGTTACGGCTTTACCTTTTCATGTGACACAAAAAAAATTTCCTGTCTTTTTCTGTCTTACTTTCCCTCATAGTACTGCTCTAACCAAGTATGCCGACCTGTTCCACAAATCCAAAATCCTCAATATGAATTATCTCCAGAAAAAAAACTCGAATAAACCTAGAACCCTATCTTCCAACGTAGACCCCTACTACCATGTCTCCTTCTCCAACATCAGGGGTCTACGTTCCAATCTTCCAGAAGTTAAAACCCAATTAGAAGAGACGAAACTGGACACATTCTTTCTAAATGAAACTGGAATAGGGCCGAGCACTTCCCTATATGAGTTCATAATTAACGGATACTCTAACTTAACAGCTAAATCTGACACCCAAAATCGCCATGGGTATGGAATATGTGCCTACATTAAAGATGGCTTCCCATGTGTCAGGGATATCTCCAGAGAAGATCCTAATTTACCCTATATGTGCTTCCGGGTTGCACTTGCTTACACCACTGCATTTATATTTGCACTCTATCGGCCCCATAACAGCAGAGTTACTATCTTTAAGAGTATATCTGAGAAAAAAGTCCACATCCTGTCTGCACATCCCTCGGCTCACATCCACATCTGTGGTGACTTCAACGTCCATAACATGGAATTGCTGACCCATTCAAATAAGACAGAAGACGAGGGGAGGTTTTGTCATGATTTTGCCATTGCTTATGACCTCACTCAGATTGTTCGCGAACCCACCCGTGTGCTCGATACTACTGGTCAATGTGCAAGCCTCCTAGACCTTTTTCTCTCAACTTCCCCTGAGCTATGTTCATGTTCTGTTCATTCTCCTCTAGGATCCTCCGACCACTCCGTTGTATCAGTTAAGATAAAAACGAAATATAATAAGTCCCCAGACGTACCCCTCCACCGTACTGTATACCGATACTCCATGGCTTACTGGGACAGTTTCCGTACATTCATATCTGATTTACCTCTGCATTCCATGTTTAAAAAGGATGTGTCCTCTATAGTATCAGATCTGACCGAATGGTTAATTGTAGGCATAGACCAATTCATAACATCCCAAAAATTCCAACAAAAACCTAACGGCCAGCCATGGTTCTCCCCAGAATGTGCTGCTGCTATCGCGCACAGAAATCACTTTTTCCATAGCTACCAACGTAATAAATGCACTGAGACTAAAGCTGCTTTCAGGAACGCCAGCAACCACTGTAAAAGAGTAATAAAAATGCAGGAGTGCTATATGCCCAGTCTGTTAAATCCAAAGTAGCTGATCAGCGGCTTGGTTCCCACCAGTTTTGGCAAATAACAAATAGGATCCTGAACAGAAGTGTGCGTTCTATCCCAACCATTATCAATGGACCAGAGGTCATCTCGTCAGCATCAGACAAGGCCAAACTATTTGCCAAGAACTTTGCAGCTAATTGTACCCTATGCGACGAAGGCTATCAACTCCCCATATTTCCTCCTATAACACAGAACACGCTATGCAACATACAAATATCTGTGCCTGAAGTCGCAAAGCTAATCATGAACCTTGATTTCAGTAAAGCAACTGGCCCTGACAGCATCCCAATTATAGTGTTAAAAAAACTTCAACCAGAACTTGCTCCCCTACTTACGAAACTGTTTCAGCGTTGCCTTAACGAGAAGTGCTTTCCGACTCCCTGGAAAACCTCGTCAGTATGCCCTGTATTTACGAATTCAGGTGAAAAGTCATCTCCCTCTCAGTACAGACCAATAAGTCTCCTGTGTGTTATGAGTAAGTTGCTGGAATCCATATTAAATAGAGAAATAGTAAACCACCACAGCAGAAACAATCTTCTTAGTGACACTAAATATGGTTTCCGTTCTGCAAGATCTACCACAGATGTGCTAACGGTTGTATCTCACAGGATTAGTGAATCTCTTGACAAAAGCTTCCTTTCTAGGGCAATTGCCCTTGACATATCAAAGGCCTTCGACAAGGTATGGCATAAGGGCCTACTTCACAAGATAGACATAGAGATAGAAAATTTCCGACATCTCAGACTACCGTTCACCAAGTACTACCGACCAGTAAAGCAGCTTTTTCTTCACCCTTTGTCAGAAAAATCACTCATTTGATTGAGGACTGAGGGAAGAAAAAGGAGAAGCGAGAGCTACTGGAGCTGCCGATAATACATCCACTGTATTATCTACTCTCCATTAAAAAGGGGGGAGGAAGGGAATGGGTATAAGTGACTTATTAATAATATCTAAGTAGTAAAGTCCGGTGCTAAATTATCAATTCAGGACACTTTTGATGATAATCGCCCCTCCTGTATTAATGAGTGGAAGTTTTTATCAATTTACATTTGATTTTAGATAATTATTCAAAGTTTTAATTTAGGAGGTTCGTTTTCGTAGGTTACTTTTACTTTGCTAATGCCACTGTAAAATATTCCGAATAAGACTAATATAAAATGTGGTTTGATTGCCTAGCTAGGAAGCAAGCATTTTCAATATAAGCAAGCTTGCAGTAATATTATATATTAAGTATATTACTTAAATAAAGTCCTAACTTTATCTATTGTAATAGAGAAAATTATTCCCGGCATTTTGTTTTTTTATCGCTAGTTTACTTTGTAGCATGGGTGAGCAGTATTTTGCCTGTTTCAATTGTTGTCGCGAAGAGGGGCGGGTGACGAATAAGACAGGAAAAGTACAGACAAGTAAATACATAAATAAAACAAGAAAAACAAGTTTAAACAAGGTAACATGAAAAAAACTTAAGATGAATTTCCTGATCTACATCAATGATCGCCCTAAACACATACTTAAATCATTCGTTGACATCTATGCTGATGACATGACCATCTACGGCAACACATCAAAGGCGGTAAATGACAAAGTTCTCTCTGATCCTCTCTCCTCTGATCTCGAACGCGTGGTTCAGTGGGGGAGGACGTGCCTGGTTACCTTTAATGCATCTAAGACCAAACTCCTATCTTTACATCATCAACGCTCTGATCCCCATCTGGCATCAATTGAAATGGATGGCTCTCGTCTAGGAGAAGCCCCATGTTTTGACAAGCTTCTGGGTTTGACATTCACTCCTAATCTGAAATGGAACGCGTACATCAAGTCTGTTGCCAAGGTCGCTGGAAAGATGGTGGGATCCTTCTACCGCTCCAGAAGATATCTCACTACTGATGTAATTTCTATCTATATAAAAGCCAAGTACCTCCCAGGATGGAATACTGCTGCCATATATTGGCAGGAGCTGCTAAAAACAGCCTATCCTGCTTTGACAGAGTACAAAATAGACTTCGTGGCTTAGTGAGGGATGCCCTTTTTTCTTCCCTGCACCTCTCTCCCACTGAAGAGACGTTGCGAGCCTATCTTTGTTTTATTGTTATTTACATGGCAGCTGATCGTCTGAACTCCAATCTCTGGTCCCCCTCGCCAATGCTTTATGAAATACACCCGTCTAGCTGAATCCACTGTCAAAAACTTTCCCCACTCTTTATCTATGCCTAAATCAAAACGTGGATTCAATGAACAAAGCTTCTTTCTTATAACTGCACGTCTGTGGAACTCTGTTCCGTCTGCTTGCTTCCCACCTAACTACAACCTGGATGTCTTAAAGTCTAATGTAAACAAATTCCTGATGAACCACCTCATTAAGTAGACACTTTATTAAAGCTCCATACTAACGTACTGAGCTTGCAATAACCCTTATCCCTGAGTGGCTTCCGGGCCTTGATATGTGGTGACCACCTTGTAAAAAAAGAGTGATTTCGTAGGCAAATATATAGATATAAATATTGACTATAAGAAAGATAAACCGTTATAATTTTATTCCTCACTAAATAATCGATGAGAATTTCGCATTGTGTAATTATTTCATTTTTTTATAGATTTTTAAAGAGAGATTTCGTCAAAAAATACTTGCTTTCTTCTGTTTTGGCCGTGCCTACATAGGCATTTTTCGGTTTTCTCTTTTTCCCATAAGCTTCGATTATTAATTCCATAACTATCGATTGGAATTGTAAAGGCAGGTCAAACATAGAGACAATTAGATTAATATGCAATATATATTACGATGAGGTGGAGAAACCTAAAATTTGAGGGGTCTCTATATCCTTAATACTATACCTGTCGAACTGTTCTGCCCGTTAATAATCATATATTACTATACCAGGAGTTTAGCAACACGTGTTTCAATTACGTATTTACAATATAGTTTTATAACACAAAACGTGCGCAATTACACCTGATTCAAGGATTACAATAGGTTTGATATATATATATATATATATATATATATATATATATATATATATATATGCAATATTCTTATATAATATTTAAAATACATAAATAAACACAGCATATACATATAAATAATGGTACCATGGTATACAACATGCTTCGATGATATTTAAAATGTTATTTTAAATAAGTTGCTTACATTGTCTCAGAATGTCATCCATAACCTATAAACAGGAGAAAAGAGGAGCTATGTATTCGTGAACTTTTAGCTAGCAAATTGCCGATTGCCAGACGAACCAATTATGTGAAACTCCAAACTTTGTCTTAATGGTTGTTTTCCTCCTAGAATTTACTTCAACTCGCATCAGCATTTTCAAACTGCAATTATAATTATTATAGATCAGATATAGTAGCTATTTCTCCTACAACTATTCAATTTCAAGATGTTCTTCGAATATATATATATATATATATATATATATATATAGGTCAATTAATTTTATCATAATGAAATAGATAATAGTTCGTTGTCGTATTAAAATTATATAAAATATGTAAATGTATCTCACCCACTGGTCCTTCTTTTTATAATTATTTGCTTTTGAAATCGAGACATACTTTTCGCGGTATATTTATTTTTTAAATGTATCGACAAGGATTTTCCTGTACCTCTTATATTCTGACTAAACCCCTTATTTAATCCCAATGCACTTTGTAGATTTTAGATGGATATGGATGAAATCTTTGATATGTATAATGTATATTATATCTTTCTTATTCTGGCCCGTCAACGTTTTCATGGAAACCACTGAACCAATCTTGTTTAATTGGATGTAATTCGTTGTTATAATATGCAACGAACTTAGTATTATAGTATCCGTTCGATGCACAGTTAAAGAGTAAAAAGGATTAGTCAACATAGTATCACACTTGCCCTTCTGGGAAACTGCTGGTTTTTCTGGAGAGTCGATGTGGACATTTGATATAACAAAGTGTAGCGGACAAAATATAATGGTACCCTTCCGATACACAGTTAGGGATTAATAAGGATTATTATTAAATGAAAAACGAGAACAGATTTAACCATATTGAACCATTATTTAACATATAGCATTCATTCAAAGTCCACGGGCTACACTGTTTACACTTGTTAACTCGTATATATATATATATATATATATATATATATATATATATATATATATATATATCGTATTATCTGTTTTATTGATTATTCGCAAGACAAGCCATACATAAGGTCATAGAAGATGTCGCAATATACGACATCATAATAGATTTTCATCTATGACATATACTATTTGGACCTGGCAAATATACTCTATATACTAGCTGCATATACCTGGCAAAGCCAGGTATATGCAGCTAGTATATAGAGTAAATATACCGACCAATATGTGTACGTGATATTTTATTCCTTAATTGGAATTCATTTTTGAGATGAGCATTATATATATTAATTTTATTAATTTATTTTTATTTCGGACTATTAGTCTCATCTTTATTAGTTGCTGTTTTTCATCTTTTATTGGTTTGTTTATTCACAACGTTTCGGCCAACTATTCCTCTGGCCTTCGTCAGGTGGTAACCGCGACGGATAGGAACTTCGAATCTCCTAACTGCATTCTCAGCCATCACTGCCATCCGTAGTTGTTGTCGTCTAATATGTGCACGTGATATTTATGTATTTTATGCAAAGAAACTTTTTGGTATCTAAACAAAATATACAAGTGTATTATGTAAAATTTACAATGAACATAATTGACGTATTCCTGAATCTCCACGTGCATCACTAAGAGAGCCATGAGTGAATAACCCATTTTAAATGTAAATGTGTCTTATGGTTATGCAGTGTAGATAACATATATAACCAAATCTTATGGTTATGCAATGTAAATCACATATATAAACAAATCTTATGGTTATGCAGTGTAAATCACATATATAACCAAATCTTATGGTTATGCAGTGTAGATCACATATATAAACAAATCTTATGGTTATGCAGTTTAAATCACATATATAACCAAATCTTATGGTTATGCAGTGTAGATCACATATATAAACAAATCTTATGGTTATGCAGTTTAAATCACATATATAAACAAATCTTATGGTTATGCAGTGTAAATCACATATATAAACAAATCTTATGGTTATGCAGTGTAAATCCCATATGTAACCAAATCTTATGGTTATGCAGTGTAGATCACATATATAAACAAATCTTATGGTTATGCAGTTTAAATCACATATATAAACAAATCTTATGGTTATGCAATGTAAATCACATATATAAACAAATCTTATGGTTATGCAGTGTAAATCACATATATAAACAAATCTTATGGTTATGCAGTGTAAATCACATATATAAACAAATCTTATGGTTATGCAGTTTAAATCACATATATAAACAAATCTTATGGTTATGCAGTGTAAATCACATATATAAACAAATCTTATGGTTATGCAGTGTAAATCCCATATATAACCAAATATTATGGTTATGCAGTGTAGATCACATATACAAACAAATCTTATGGTTATGCAGTTTAAATCACATATATAAACAAATCTTATGGTTATGCAATGTAAATCACATATATACACAAATCTTATGGTTATGCAGTGTAAATCACATATATAAACAAATCTTATGGTTATGCAGTGTAAATCACATATATAAACAAATCTTATGGTTATGCAATGTAAATCACATATATAACCAAATCTTATGGTTATGCAGTGTAAATCACATATATAAACAAATCTTATGGTTATGCAGTGTAAATCACATATATAACCAAATCTTATGGTTATGCAGTGTAAATCCCATATATAACCAAATCTTATGGTTATGTAGTGTAAATCACATATATAACCAAATCTTATGGTTATGCAGTGTAAATCACATATATAACCAAATCTTATGGTTATGCAGTGTAAATCACATATATAACCAAATCTTATGGTTATGCAGTGTAAATCACATATATAATCAAATCTTATGGTTATGCAGTGTAAATCACATATATAAACAAATCTTATGGTTATGCAGTGTAAATCGCATATATAAACAAATCTTATGGTTATGCAATGTAAATCCCATATATAACCAAATCTTATGGTTATGCAGTGTAAATCACATATATAACCAAATCTTATGGTTATGCAATGTAAATCCCATATATAACCAAATTTTATGGGTATGCAGTGTAAATCCCATATATAACCAAATCTTATGGTTATGCAGTGTAAATCACATATATAACCAAATCTTATGGTTATGCAGTGTAAATCACATATATAAACAAATCTTATGGTTATGCAGTGTAAATCACATATATAACCAAATCTTATGGTTATGCAGTGTAAATCCCATATATAACCAAATCTTATGGTTATGCAGTGTAAATCACATATATAACCAAATCTTATGGTTATGCAGTGTAAATCACATATATAAACAAATCTTATGGTTATGCAGTGTAAATCACATATATAAACAAATCTTATGGTTATAAAATGTAAATCACATATATAACCAAATTTATGGTTATGCAGTGTAAATCCCATATATTACCAAATCTTATGGTTATGCAGTGTAAATCACATATATAACCAAATCTTATGGTTATGCAGTGTAAATCACATATATAAACAAATCTTATGGTTATGCAGTGTAAATCACATATATAAACAAATCTTATGGTTATGCAGTGTAAATCACATATATAAACAAATCTTATGGTTATGCAGTGTAAATCACATATATAAACAAATCTTATGGTTATAAAATGTAAATCACATATATAACCAAATTTATGGTTATGCAGTGTAAATCCCATATATAAACAAATCTTATGGTTATGCAGTGTAAATCACATATATAACCAAATCTTATGGTTATGCAATGTAAATCCCATATATAACCAAATCTTATGGTTATGCAGTGTAAATCACATATATAACCAAATCTTATGGTTATGCAGTGTAAATCCCATATATAACCAAATCTTATGGTTATGCAGTGTAAATCACATATATAAACAAATCTTATGGTAATGCAGTGTAAATCACATATATAACCAAATCTTATGGTTATGCAGTGTAAATCACATATATAAACAAATCTTATGGTTATGCAGTGTAAATCACATATATAAACAAATCTTATGGTTATGCAGTGTAAATCACATATATAACCAAATCTTATGGTTATGCAGTGTAAATCACATATATAACCAAATCTTATGGTTATGCAGTGTTAATCCCATATATAACCAAATCTTATGGTTATGCAGTGTAAATCACATATATAACCAAATCTTATCGGTATGCAGTGTAAATCACATATATAACCAAATCTTATGGTTATGCAGTGTAAATCACATATATAAACAGATCTTATGGTTATGCAGTGTAAATCACATATATAAACAAATCTTATGGTTATGCAGTGTAAATCACATATATAAACAAATCTTATGGTTATGCAGTGTAAATCACATATATAACCAAATCTTATGGTTATGCAATGTAAATCCCATATATAACCAAATCTTATGGTTATGCAGTGTAAATCCCATATATAACCAAATCTTATGGTTATGCAGTGTAAATCACATATATAACCAAATCTTATGGTTATGCAGTGTAAATCCCATATATAACCAAATCTTATGGTTATAAAGTGTAAATCACATATATAACCAAATCTTATGGTTATGCAGTGTAAATCACATATATAACCAAATCTTATGGTTATAAAGTGGAAATCACATATATAACCAAATCTTATGGTTATGCAGGGTAAATCACATATATAAACAAATCTTATGGTTATGCAATATAAATCACATATATAACCAAATCTTATGGTTATGTAGGGTAAATCACATATATAAACAAATCTTATGGTTATGCAGTGTAAATCACATATATAACCAAATCTTATGGTTATAAAGTGGAAATCACATATATAAACAAATCTTATGGTTATGCAGTGTAAATCACATATATAACCAAATCTTATGGTTATAAAGTGGAAATCACATATATAACCAAATCTTATGGTTATGCAGTGTAAATCACATATATAACCAAATCTTATGGTTATAAAGTGGAAATCACATATATAACCAAATCTTATGGTTATGCAGTGTAAATCACATATATAACCAAATCTTATGGTTATAAAGTGGAAATCACATATATAACCAAATCTTATGGTTATGCAGTGTAAATCACCTTAATAAACTCTACATCACCATGCTCTGTGTACGTAATATCTACGTCCTCGCCCCCAAGCGACCTATAGAGAAAACACTTTACATATTAAAGTAAGAATATGCAATTTTACTTAAATATAATTCATACGAGCTCGAAGTTCGGTATTGCCGGTCGTACAATACACTTAATCAAGATATTTTAACTAATGCAGATTGCGTATGTATTATTAGAGAGTCAATCCACTATTGATTATTATATATTACGGGTAATAATTTGCCGGATGGACTAATTCATAAAGAAAAAAAAATTGTTAAAATAATAAATGTAATGTCAATCATCAAATTCCGTCTGTGTTTGTTTACAATATCATGTCAGCTGATATTCGGGGTGGACGATGAATGCCCTCGAAATGTCACTTCTGACTCATGTTTAGTTTTAAAATATGCAAATGAAAAAATGATTTCCGACGATGTAAAATGGTTCCTCTTTTATTGTAAATTGAACTAATTTGTAAGAAAAATATTAAATAAAATGGTATGGTACAACCAGGCTTGAACAGGCGATGGATCATTCGATCTGTAGTCTAATGCTCTACCACCAAGCTATCTCACCAGAAAACAAAATATGTTTTTTTTTGTTTGTTTGTTTCCTCCCCCCCTGAGATTTTATTAATTCCCTTGAGCGGTTTAACATAAAATATTCCTCGATAAAAATTATTTTTTATCTATAAGACACAGAGATTTTTAAAGATCTGGTTTTTCGTTTTTCGATATCGATCGAATGAATTTCTGTACAAAAAATATCTCAGAACACTGCCAAACATACAAATTACCTTTGTGTTAAATTTGCGAAAATTGGCTCAGCCGTTTCGGAAGCCATGAAAAAGAACTCGCTCACATGCACTCACAAAGTAACTTTTATATAAGTGTGAGCATTTATAAGCTGGTAATTGAGAGTATTCCAACATTTTATTTTCTTCCGACTATATTATTGGACGAAATGGGATAACGGGACAGTAAAATAAATAAATGAATATCATGTTTTGAGCATAGCGAAAAGGGAATACACTAGTGATCCTGATTAAACATTTGCTATAATAGCAAAACGTATTCTTTCTTGTAAACTATTACAAGTGCTCCACATATAATATTAAGTTTATTTTTCAAAATTTCTAGCAGGGTTATCCAACCTCACCCGTGATTGTATTTTTGTGAAAATCAGGTAGATCACACAAAACATATGTAAAATATGAGTGGGGTCACCAAAAATATGTTTTTATATTTGTTTTATTTTTTGATATTTTCATTTTTTAAATTATTGAAATAATCTTGAAATAATTTTTACGCATGTTGGACGATCTTGACTTTTACAGCGTCCTATTGAGAAAGTTTTTAAAAATTAATGTTTTCGCTAAGCCATTCTGCTGATGTGTTTTGTGCTTCTAAACGTTCTCAAGCTTTAGTGTATTTCGTTTCTTCTTGGTGTATTGGGGTCGGTTCAGGGTTACGGAGAATTAACGGTCTTGTTCGCTTTTTGTTTTTTTGTTTTTCTTACTTGTGTGGAATACATTGGTATTTCCTCACAAAAGTGTATTTGTATGCGTTTGTCCATGAATGAGGGAGGGTTTGTGAGTGTGTGTGTTTTCTTATTCTGGCTTGTGAATGTAAATTCTATCTCATAGTTTGAATAAGCTCTGTTTAATGTTCGTGTTTTTGGTTGGGGAATTGTTATTAATTTTGATTTTTAGATTTTAATTTCTTTCTATTGTAATTTTTATTTAAGTCTGTTGGGATAGCCATAATATTTATGATTTAATAATTATAACTAAATAGCTAATTATATGAGTATTTTAACATTCTGGATACTCTTATTTCTTTGTGAGGTTTAAGTTATATGTATGTAAGAGCAGAAACCAATAACAATGTATGATGTTTTAATGTTTTTATTCGTATTATATGGTATTTTGATGAAAAACATTTGTTGATAAAAAATTAGCGATATTTATGAATAACGATATTGAATTTAGTGTTTCAACTTATTTGTCCCCTTACGATACAAGATCATTTTTAATGTGAGGAAAAGCACAAAAATGAAATTGTCTCAGTCCTGAAATTTCTCCTCTACCGATTGAAGACAGGAAAGATGAAGTTTAGCGTCCGAACAGAGACTACACGATGATCTTAGGTATGTTTTAGTGTTGTTGGTCTCATAGTAAAGTAAGGCTCATGTTGTCTAATGTGTAACTTTAGAGATGAGGGGAATTTTGTACCTGTATGATGAACGTACGTGTGTTTTAATGTGTCAGTTCTGATTTATGTGTGGAGGTGTATACATGTGTATGTGTGAGTATGTTTTGCATTGTGGTTGTTTGCGTGTTAATATAAAACTCTATTCAATTGGGGGTTAATTTTCTTATGAATATTTTTTGTCATTTTTATGACAAAAAGTATATATTCCAATTTGCAAGATGTTGTTGACTGCGCCTGTTTCGTATCGCAGAATTTTTCATATAATTATGTAATTTTTTTATATTTTTCGCCCTGACTCATAAAGAGAGTCCGAACTCATTAACTTTAAAATAAAATAAAAATCTGGATTTATGCAATGATGATCATAGTTTTATTTTCTTATAAAGTTAATGAGTTTTTATTCATCTGAGTAATCAGCACAGAAAATATGCCAAAATTGGCATAATAATTATGTGAACGTTTCTGCGATACGAAACAGGTGCAGTGAAGAATTGAACATTTTAACATACAGAAAGATATAAACGGTACGATGGACAACATCTGGGAATTAGCAATAGACTTATTGTCATTTATTTGTCTGTGCTCTGTAGTTAGATCACGCTTCAGAAATTAACGGACTGGTATGAATAAAGAGAGAAAGCATATTTCTCTCCCATATATATATATATATATACTGCTCTCAAACCTCTGGCATTGATGAAGGGGAAACTAACACTTGCTGCTATGGTTTCAAGTGATCTGAAATAACAGCAAAGGGAGACTTGATTCAAAATATTTGCATATGGTCTATCTTCCCTCTTTTAGAAACAGGGTACGATAATCAATATCTCCAGTATCAAATAATCCTTATACACTGTAAATTTATTTTATGTATGACAAGCAACATATGAAAAATATTTGGAATCAAGTCTTCCCTTAATGTTATTTCAGATCATTTGAAACCATAGCAAGTTTTTGTCTCCCCTCCATTAAGGCCAGAGATTTTGAGAAATATATTTTGTAATTCATATGCATCACTAGGAAAACAAATGACTGAAGTATTGGTAAAGGTGCAGTATCTTTCCACCCACAAAAATCCATTAAAATTACAACTATTTTAGGGTTTCGATGGTGCTAAAAAGGAAAATAACAATAAAATCCCAGGAAACGAGTAATTCTCAGGATATGAAGAAATTATGAAGTTGGGGATCACTTTTATATATTATTTAACGCAAAATGAACATCCACTTTATAACCAAGGTGGCTATAACGTGGGTGTTCATTTTATGTTAAATTAATATATAAAAGTGATCTCCCACTTCTTGAAACTGTAATGTTCAACCTTAAAGGCAAATATCTCCTATAAAATTCAGGTCATTAGCTTTCCATCGAGCTTTCATTTGTTAAATTCTGATGAGTAGTTGCCGAGATTTCGAACTTGAAAAATTGCCCAAAAATGTGGTTTATCTATATATGGATATATCTATACTCTTCGCTAAATTGAATATTGAAATGCTCATATCTTTGCTTCTAAAAAAATTACATGAAAATCTGCATGGTTTTAAAGATTATAAAACTATTCTATTGTTAAAATTTTATGACAATTGGTAAACATAAACCTATATTTTCAAACTAATAAAATATGGCCAAATTAGCATGCATTTATCTATATAGTGTCCTAGCAAGCCAACTTTAATTTTGCTGATTTAAGATGAATTTTGCTTCAGATTTTTTTATGCTTGATTGTCTCTCTCGTGCCAGGTCTCTAATATATAAAGTAGCTAGAGCCATATTTCAAATCCAGACAGACATTCAATCTAAACAGTGCATTATCTGTTACATAAAATAAAGGGGAGAATGCCGAGGTTTCGTGTATACTGGGATATTTTCTACTTATGAGGGAATTCTACGTAAACTAAAGAAATGCTTATAGATATCTGTTATTGTCGTGAACGATGATGTGGTTGTAGGTAATGACCACACCTCATATCAATATCAACATTCTCATATACGAATCTCCTAAGAAGTTAAATATAAATTAGAATACCTTGTTGCACAGTACGCACAATCTAACATGCTATCACACGAAAATAAAAAAAGAATTAAATAAAATTTCTTTCGAAAATAATGAGATTCCACCAAGAAACATTTGTTCATTGGATCAGACGTGACATCACTGAAATACTGGCATTAGTTTTATAGCCATCTTGAAATGCTTTTTTAACGAGGGTCGGCCAAACAGTAATACTTCCTATTTTTTAACAAATAGTTCAAAAGCACCTAAGATGTGTAGCATTAAAACAAGCGACCTTTCGTGCCCCAGAATTTAATTTTCTACATTCTCAATGCACTTTTACTAGCGATAGGGTTTTGGCTATGCATAAGCGTCAGTGAACCACTTTGTCACGCAAGCTCTGCCGCTACTCGGAAATCGACGAATCCATCTCCCAGCTATGCTAAAATCAACTGCCTCGGCTGCGTAAACGTCCATCAGGTACCGGTGATTGTTGATTAGTTCAATTTTTACCTTGATGAAGGAATTCAATGACGCACATGTGCTTCTGAATCACGTCCATTACAGGAGTTGCTTTCTTAGCCTTATAGACCCAATAAGTGTAACAGAAAGATGAAACTTTCCGGTCATAGATGCATAGGTTCAGTCATCATAACAATGCAATTTGCAATTTCCACTGATCAATTCCGGCAGAACAAAAATAGGAGGTATCACATCTAGAACGTCGCCTGTAAATATACAGCTAATCTAAAAGATAACAAGAGCTCGATTGTGGATTAACGTACAAAATGCTTGTAATCCCAGGAAGACTCAGCTCGTGTCTTTCTCATCAAATCTTTTTATTGCTTTCATACGTTTGATCCATTGTTCTTCCTGTTTCTCTTTATTGTTCCTAAAACTTTCTCACACTCGAGTCTATTCTCTATCACTATAAATCAACCAAAGGCCGATGCTTGGAACACTGCTTTCATAGTTGTGCTTGTGAATCTTTGTTCCATTGGAGGATTCTTGACAATGTACAGAAACGTATCTGTAATTCGATTGCTCATTCTCTAAGAGACACTATTATCGCTTGTGTTCTTTCGAATCATCCGCCATATTCTTTGCTTATTTACATCCATTTAGTAGATACCTCATTGTAATATATCTTCCTAATCCAGAGTTTTTTTTCTTAATGTTACTGACTTGTATAACTCTCTTCCTGCTGGCCGTTTTTTTTTCTACAAATTGAATTTTGTTTTTTCAAAGCTAATAGGCATCTCTTGTCTTTGCGATAATCGTCATTAATTCTAGTTAGCTCGTTCCATAATGTGGCTTCATGCCTTGTTCGAGGTGATTTCTCTAAAAAATAATAATTCCTTCTGATATTTTAAAACATTTTTGCTTTTGTTCAATTTCTTTACACTTCAATAATTTTCAAGACAATTATGGAATTTCTGAAAGTTTGGTCATATCGTCCAACTTTTTGTAGACTATTCTCTTTATGTTTTGTCGAATATGCAACAGTTGTCGAAAAAAATATGCTCATGTTTGAACCCCAGTCAGCCTTTTTTATATCTCGTTGTTTTGATCAATGGCTCTTCAGTTTTGGCTATACAGTTTAGAGCGATTTCAACCATTACCACTGCATGATCAGCGTTCCCAAGTGGGCTGTGGGCATTCGTAACACAATCGTCGGGAACTGTGGTCAGAAACAGATATAGAAGTGATGCGTGTTGTTCTTGTTGGTCTGGGAAACGGGTTGGAAACGTAACCATCTGTGATAGGGAATGAGATATAGAGAAGCTATGCGTTGTGCTACCAGATGTGTTTGTGTAAGTAGAAAATTTAAGCCAGTTTCTGTGGCTGACATTAAAGTCACAAAATGCATGCACTTGTGCGCTAATGTCGAGGGAAAGTGATGTATCTATGCTGTCAGATATTTTGTTTATTAGGGTACAGTCCTGGGTTGAAGGAGAGCGGTAGAGAAAATAAAAGTACTTAATGTTATGTTGCATGTTAAGTCTAAAGCACATAAAGGCTTGATCATCCGATTCTAGTTTTGTTTCTCTAGTCAAGGAGAGGGTGTTTCGAATATAGACCCCAAGCCCGTGTATATGTCTGTCAGAGTCCTTACGGCAGAGTGGGAGATATCCGGGCATATTAAAGTAATTACAGGGGATCTAACCTTTTTTTTGGCATTCATAGTCTGGAAAGTCGATTAAATATGCTTGACTGCTTTTATCGTAACCTACGAAAATACCTTTTTCTCTTTTAATATTTAGTTTATGGGTATTTTCTATAGATGCAAAGCCATCTAAACCAAATATATACATTAGGTTCCTTTTTAGTTTTATACCGCAGAACGCTTCATACGAGGTTTTGCCTAGTCTTTTATTAAACGATCTATTTCTGATATATGCTGCTGCCATTAAAGCGTATATCCATAAACTATGCACTCGTTTTGATTCGATAAGTAGACATCTTTCCATCTCAAGAAGGACCTGCCATGCTCTTTCAGTGGTGCCATTTTTAAATGATGAATATGGCGCTGATTTCTCGTGTGAAATACGATGGTTTATTAATAGAAGTTCAAAGTTTTTACTGGTAAATTCAGTCCCATTGTCTGAGCAAATACATTTTACCGAGCTGTACGGGGCAATATCAGTTGAATATTTCTTAGTTGCGAGGATAGTATCAGATTTGTATTTTTTAGAAAATAAACTATAATAAAACCGGAATAATCATCAATAAAGTTCAAAACACCTTAAATTGTTCCTTCCGATCGGGCTTATCAGGCTTTTCAAGTCACAGTGCACAAGTGAGAGAATTTTCGTTGCCTTTTTGTCAGGTGTTTTGCTTATATATTTTGTCATTTTCCCCTGTATACTATATGAAATGGGAGAGGAGGTCGATCGAGTAATTGGTTAATTGATGGAAAACCACCCAAGAATACCTGTAATGTAAATAATAGCGTATGAACAACGTGTCTGCATCTTCCCTGTCAAAGGAAGTAGACAGTCCATCTATAATTCAGTTATAGTTCACCGAGGCCAGGGTTGTTGTGTGGTCTCAACCTCTTCATGGCCCTGGGTGGTTTATGCTTCACTGTAGCCTCTGCAGTCGTGGTAGCTGGACTGGTCGGGATGTTCTTTTGTAAGACTGGAGGATTGACGACGGTGGTGTCGGACTCATTCGGGGGTTCTGCAGGTACGACCGGGACATCTGGGTACAGTAGTCCTGGACGAGCATAAGTGTAGATGCTAGGCCGGAGGAATTTGTGGTTCTGGAGTTATATGACCTGAACCGTTGATTTTAACCCAATATTTTCTGTATGGAACGATTGACCCTGCTTGTCCTTTATTACCATTATTATTGAGATGTTCAAGTTTTTTGGTGCCAATGTTGTATCTCCTCTCCTGAGATGTGTTGAGTTTCGATGTTAACTCTTCACATTTTTCAGTAGTGAGGATCCATTCGGGGTGTAGTTGATAGTAGATTGGATTGGTTGGAATTCCCTACCTCAACTGTCTGTGGAGTAAGATCTGTGCTGGACTCAGACCGACACCACGTATTGGGGTGTTTCAAAATTGCAGAAAAGCAAGGGCCACTTTGTCGGAGTTAAGAGTACCATTTGGGCCGATCTTGTCATGAAGGATGTGTTTCACTGACTTGACCACCACTTTGGTACGTCCATTTGATTGAGGGTGCCCAGCAGAGAATAGTCTGTGCCTTATATCCCAAGCTAACAAAAATGACTGAAATCTCTCAGAGATAAATTGGGGACCTCCATCAGAAATGATCTCTTGGGGAACTCCATATATGTAACAAATTTCTCTTGTGGCATCAACCAGAAACTGACCTGTGGATGAAATTTCTATGTGGTGGACTATGGGCCACCCACTGAACCTATCGATAGTCACTAAATGGTGGTTGCCTTTGATTCCAAAATAATTCATACAGATCTTCTCAAATAGATATTCGGTTGGATCATTAACAATCAATAGTTCAGATTGAGATGGTGTGTGTTCAAGGCCGTCCGCACAACTGCCGTGGTACTCGGTTATGGAACGGTGAATTCCTGGCCAGTAAACAGTTTGGTGTGCCTGTAACTTCATTGAGGAAGTGCCTTGATGGTCAATGTGTAGGTGCTCCAAAATTGCTTTTCGAAGTTTGATGGGAATTACAATTCGCCTGTCTAGGAAAACAATGCCATCTGCAGAACTTAGGTTGTCACGCATTGGCCAATATGGACGTATTTCCTCCTGGAGTTCATTTTGGGATGTTGAGAAACCTATGCGTACTTGTTGAATAAGGTTTTGGTACACAGTGTCCTTCAGTCCGAATTCACACACAGTATCCAATGAGATGGTGTTTTTCTGCCAGATCGCATGCTGTTAGGCAAGCAGATTCTGCCAGCCTAGAATTGTCTGCAGAGACACTTTCATGGAGTCCCAATAGTGCATCAGGACCAATGTGCCATTTGCCAGAGTTGTGGATGATTTTGAATGACCAATCCAGGGTGCTTTCTTTCAACCGGAATAAACGTGGGTTGTCTATTGTGTCAAGCCTATGGTTGTTGAACACACCGACTTACGATTTATGATCCATTGCAACAATCAATTTAGGGTAACCCTGTGTGAACAAACGAGAGTGTTAGAGGCTCCATGAGATTGCCAGTGCCTCACCTTCAGTTGGGGAATATTCTTGTTCTGCACTGTTCGTGAATCTTGATCCTGCAAAAATAACCTTCCAACCATCTTTGCAGCACATCGGCGGCCTTGATAACGTCACAGGAACAATGCTGGTATCCGATGCCAGTGCGGCTCCAGTCAGTTTGCAATCCTGTGTTTTTGTTGGCATCAAACAAGGAAACACCTGATCTCACACAATCAACAATAACATTCTTGGATTGGCGGAAAAGTCTGTCAGAAAAAACTTTTTGTTTCCATGGTTCCATGATAGAGCTGATGGCATATGCCCAGGAGATTTGGTTTACTAAGCCAAAGCATGAGCAGTGATGTTAGTTGGTGTTGGAAAGTTCTTAATAGCTGATAATATCTGTATACCTGTTGGCATGATTACAAGGCCACCAAACTCAACGGTCTTCTTGCTAAATTGAAATTTATCGATATTAGCCACGATACCATTGTTAGCAAGAATTGTGAGGAATATGATAGAAATGTGTCTCGATAGAGTCATCATACAACAGCGTGTCATCTACAACTTTCACTTTTCACTCACCCACAATCAATCACCTTGTCAAATCGATGCGTGTATGCATCACCGGATGCCTTGAATCCCTGTGACAGTCGCAGAAAACGATACCGGTCCCATTCTGTAATGAAGGTCATGAGATGCTGAGTGTTTTCATGTAACGGGATGCCATGATCGTCATCAGTAGCATCGAAGACAGATTTGTATGTATTTGGTGGGATTTGAGCAGAGAGCTGGAACGGTGGTTGAACATGATGAGTTTCCCTCATAATAAACGAATTCAAATGTAGGTTGACAGTTAGGCGTGGGCTACCATTCTTTTTGGTTGGAACGACCATAGGAGCACACCATGTGATCGGTGTGCCAGTGGGAACAGGTGTGATAATACCTTTTGATACATCCCTGTCCAAGCTCTGCTTTACTGCAGCCTTCTAATGGTGTGGCACTGGGATTGGTGTGTGTTGCACGTATGGTTTCACATCTGCTGTGAGATGGATCTTTTCAGGCTTGGCATTCATCTTTGGGAACAAGCCCGAGTTGTTGAAAGAGCTCAAGCGGAATGCATCTCTGATGAAGGATGTCAACTTCGTAATATTTTCTGGAAAAGGCTTGAAGGGCATTTTGCAAGGCTTTAGAGGAGGATCCTTTCTGGATAGATTGACGGTGGAGACGGATTCTGACTGTGTGATTGTCATTGGGAATGGAATAGTAAAATGTTGGTATCAATACAACCTGTTCGACTGAAATACAACCTGTCAACTTTGTCACAAATGTATACTGGCTGTGTCGTTGAATGGCCACTGATGTTAAAGGAAATAGGAATCCATTCGATGCATGAGAGGATGTAATCACCAACAGTAACGATCTTTTTGTTACATGGACGCAACAGGGATCCCTCTATGCTGAGAAACTCCAGAAGTTTACTGTTACTAATGCATCTGGAAAAATGTTAATCACAGTGTGATTGCATGGTGGTGGGCCGTCAATGAATGACACAGTGGCTGGAATCTCTTGGATGTTATGGTTCTGATCTCTATCATATTGAACATGGGTGACAAGATTGACACCGGAAATTCTAGCACATGCTCGGCAGACAGAGATAAAATGGTTTAGGTGCCTACATCCACTGCAAGTTTGTCCCCATGCAATGCACAGTGTCGATCTTTGATATGGTGTAAGCTACCACAACCATTGCATGGACTGTTTGGTTGTCAAGATCGGGGGGGGGGAGCGAGAGCTTGAATTGGTCGAGCGATGGATAGATCTCTGCTGATGTTTGTACCCTGATATACAGGCAGCAAGAATTTGACTGGAATCATGAAGTTTGGCCTGGTCATGAACTGCCGATTCAAAGACCGTGACATGTTTGATGACGGAGTCGAGGTTCGATAGTTGGGTGGTCTTAGCTGGGATATCAGTCTGAAGTAATTCATTGAACACTCCATTGATGAATTATTCCTTGATATTGTCCTCAGACAAATCATAATTGCAGTGTGAGCAACTATATGCACATTCCATGACAGCAGTGCGCAAGTGTATCTCATATTCCTGAATGAACTCGTGTTCATGTTGCTGGAGGGAACTAAACACAAGTCCATGGACGGACGGGTTGGAACTCTTTGTGACGAGTGACTCAATTATGTCCAGGATTTCATCTTCCAGTAACTCGAGAACTGTGGCATAGTGTTTACGATGCTATTCTGGACAGTTACTGCAGCAGTTGTATAGATGAGGGATAATGCCCATCTTGGAAAGTTCCGTAATCTTTTTGTAAATGTCCCAATACATTCGGAACTTTTTTTATTCAATTTTGACCCCAAACAAGGCACAGTGCCACTTTGAGGCAGGGGGGCTACTATCAGGGACATAATTTGCAGGGGCACTATGAAGGTGGATGAGTAGAAAGATGTTTGTTCACATTACACTTGAACTTCTACATATCAGTGCAGTAAAGAAAGCAGAATCCCGGAAGTGTGTTCCAAAGACCTGCAGTTTTGGGGAAGAAACTATTGGAGTAAAAAGCTTTCTTGCACCTAGGGATCTCTACTGTAAAGGGGTGAGACTTAGTGGTTTGTCGAGTTTGTCAGGGGTAGTTACGTCGAGGAGGTACACGTGTTTGCAGTTCATTTTTTTTTTTTTTTTTTACAAGGAGGTCACCACTTATCAAGGCCCGGAAGCCACTCAGGGATAAGGGTTACTGCATGTACAGTACGTTGTACGTTAGTGTTGAGATTTCATAAAGTTTCTACTTAAGGGGGTGGCCCATCAGGAACTTGTTTACGTTGGACTTGAAGACATCCAAGTTGTAATCAGGTGGGAAACAGGCAGACGGAACAGAGTTCCACTGGCATGCTATTCTAAGAAAGAAGCTGTGTTCATGGAATCTACGTTTTGATTTAGGCACAGATAGAGAGCGGGGAAAATTTTTGACAGTGGCTTCAGCTAGACGGGTGTTTTTCGTAAAAGATTGGCGAGGGGGGACCAGAGATTGGAGCTCAGACGAGCCCTTGCCATGGAAATAAAGGTAAAACAAATTCACCATTAAAGTATTTGTAGAACAGACAGAGGGATGCAATATCTCGTCGATGGGACAGAGGCTGAAGCCTAGATGACAGTTCAGGACCTATCAGGTTGGCGACTCTCTTTTGAACCCTGTCCAGGAGCGAGAGACAAGCAGCAGATGCACCGGCCCAGATGTGACAACAGTACTCCATACATGGGCGAATGGTGGCCTTATAGAGGTACAGGATATTTTCAGGCATAAGTAGCTTTCTAGCACGGTAGAGGGAGCCAATCTTCTTTGCAGCAGCCGTGGCAATACTCTCAATGTATCTATTCCAGTTCATATTCCCTCTAAACGTTAGGCCGAGGAGTTTAAAAGAAGTACTTTCAGGTAATGTGTTCTTGGCCATTGCTATTGGTGGTAGAGAAGGTTTCCTGTAGTTATTGAAGGAAACAAGCTTAGTCTTAGCAGCATTGAATGTGACCATCCATTTTTGTCCCCATTCCACTACAGAATGGAGGTCATCCTCTAGTGTTTCTGCCATTTTCTTGGATATGTGTTCATTTGTTTTCCTTTCATATCTGTTATAGAGAGTGGTTTCATCAGCAAATATACCCATCTCCGAAACAATTTTATCAGGGAGGTCATTTATGAATATCAGGAATAATAGAGGTCCAAGAATAGGCCCCTGAGGTACTCCCGCATTTATGTCATATTGTTTAGATATACGACCGTCGAGGACTACTTGGATTTTTCTCTTACTTAAGAAGGATTTAATTACATTATGTATTCTTCCAGTGATTCCATATGATCTAATTTTCCTTAGAAGACCATCGTACCATACCCTGTCAAAAGCCTTAGATATATGGAGGGTTACCGCTCTACCCTCGCCTGTTTTGTCCAGTGAATGGTATATACGTTCAAATACTACAGTTAAGATATCTGCTGTTGAACGGGCTTGCCTGAATCCATATTGTTTGTCAGTCAGGAGTTTAGCAGCTGTTAGGTGCTGGACTAAGGCTTGATTAAGTAAGGACTCAAATATTTTGGCGAAAAGCAGGAGGAGGCTAATGGGGTGATAATTTAGTGGGTCAGTTCTTTCAGCAGTATTCTTGAAAACTGGTACTACAGAAGCGGTTTTCAGCAGTCAGGAAAGTAAGATTCGTTAAGGCATTTATTGTAAAGTTTGGAGAGTACTGGAGCAACCTCGGCAGAGCATTTTTTAATAGCACAGCCGGGATGAGATCTGGTCCACATGCTTTTGAGGTGTCTAGGTTTTTTATAATCCCATGTACCTGAGAAGGGGTGGTTTTCAAATCGTCTAGTGTGGCGTCTGTCCACAAAGGAAAGTCAGGGAGGGAGTGGTGTGCCGGGTCCAGTGTGGAGTTTGATGCAAACCGACTGGCAAGCATATTAGCCTTGTCAGTTGCCGTGTAAGCAACCTCATGATTGTTTCATAGTGGGGGAATCGTTGACTGCCCATTATTTACTACGCTGTTGTAGATTTTTCAAAAATCACGGGTTCCGAATTTCTGTGCTTCGATGCGTTTTCTGGTGGTTTCAGAGTAATCTGTCTTAGCTGTCGTTATCACTTTCTTACAATTATTTCTAGCTTCTATATACTTCTGTTTGTTTGAGCTGGACTTATGTCGGCTGAATCTGCGGAACGCATGCTGTCTTTGACAAATGGCAGCTGCACGAGCAGAAGTAAACCATTGGGGAGAGTGGGGCTCGCTATAGAATTTCCGTGCGGGAACATGTGCTTCAATTGCAGTTTTGAACCATTCAGTGGTCTCATTTGCACACTGTTCCGCTGGAAGACAAAAGATATTTTGCCATGGGGCATCTCTGAGTTCTCTAAGGGCTTCCCAGTCAGCCTTTTTGTAATACCTTGTTGTTTTGAGTAGTGGGTCTTCAGTTTTAGGGCGAGAATTTAGGGTGATTTCTACCATTATCACAGCGTGATCAGCATTCCCGAGTGGGCTGTGGGTATTTCTTGTACAATCATCAGGAACCGTTGTCAGAAAGAGATCTAGAACTGAGGCATATTGATCTTGCTGGTCTGGGAAACGTGGCGGAAATGTAACGGCCTGAGATAGGGAATGGGATATAGAGAAGCTATGTGTTGTGCTACACGCTATGTGTGTATAATTAGAGAATCCTAGCCAGTTACAGTGGCGGACATTGAAGTCACCAAATACATGTACTTGTGTGCTAGTATCGAAGGAGAGTGCTATATCTATGCTGGCAGAGACTTTGTTTATTAGGGTACAGTCCTGGGTTGAGGGAGAGCGGTAGAGAAAATACAAGTAGCTAATATTATATTGCATATTTTGTCTGAAGCACATGAAGATCTTGTGGAATTGTGGTTTGGTCATTTCACTGGCGACAGATGGAGGTTTGACTTTAGCTGATGTATCCTTCATTGAGGGAATGCTAAGTGATGAAAAGTCAGCAGGTGACGATGAGAGAGAGCTAGCTTAAGGATAGCCAGATTGTCACCGAGGATGTGCATACCTTATTCAGTGAGTGCATTCTTATCAAGTTCGGACAATACTGCAGTTGTGATGCAGTTCAGCTGGAATGAATGGATGTATTTAGCAGCGACATCTTGTGGGATACCAGTATCTGAAAAAAATTGTTTTTTTTTTTAGAAAGTAAACTATAATTAAACCAGAGTAGTCATCAACAAAGTTCAAAACATACCTTCAATTGTTCCTTCCCATCGGGCTTATCAGGCTTGCCAAGTCACAAGGCACAAGTGAGAGGATTTTCGTGGTCTTTTTGTCTGGTGTTTTGCTTATATATTTTATCATTTTCTCCTGTGCACAAACATCATAATTTCGGAGATCGTCTGAAGGTACTATTTTCATGCCTTCAACTACATTTAGTAATTTTTTAATATCAGCTGTATTGCAGTGTCCTAGAATTTTATGCCAGGTTTCCAAGTCGTAAATGGCAGTTTGTGAAGGATCTATACTTTTTAAATAATATAGTCGGCTATTTCCTTTAATGCCAAATACAGGTTCCATTAGGTATATCAATTTTCACTTGTTTCGGCCAAACTTTATATTCACGCCTTGTTTAATGGTAGCTTGCACGGAAAATATGTCTTGCTTAAATGTAGATATGAAAAGAGCAGTTTTTAGAATACGGTTACAAATTTCGCCTTTATTATGTTTTAGTGATATTTTAGCATCACCTCTTTTCAAGATTATATCATTAATTTGACTATTGTCGGCAAGTTCGACAAAATGACTTTGTGGATTACAGTTTGAATCAAAATGAATAAAATCAGATTTCTTGATGATAACGTGTGTTGTAGTGCCACAGTCTACAAGAGGATTTTTACCGTTTGTGGTATTGCAAAAGTTACATGTGAATAGAAATGTATGTTCTTCCTCAAAGTTCTCAACGTTTTTTATGGAGTCTATTTTTGAGCTTTTATATCAACATTGCAAACTTTTGTGGTTGGGTTGTCCACAATTATAGCAGATAATTTTATTGTTTTTCTTGGGAAAATTGCTTTAGGGGAAAACATTGCGGTGAGATGTGTAATTTAGTTGTATTGGTTTCCGAGAAGCATTTTTGAACTTCATGATATTGCTAGAATGTTTATTGTCCACGAGCATCCGATTCGTCTCTTCCTAACTCCGTAATGGCACTTTAACTTTACTGAAATTTATGGGTTTGTCTTTTTGCGTTATAATAGTTGTAAATGGTTTAAAATCGGCTGGACGTCCCTTGGTGGTAATTGATATTAACAGGCTATCGCTTATTATTTTACTCGAGAGTTTTAAGACATTGGTGGTTGTTTCTCCACTTATAATATAGTCAGTAATATTTTCATCCTCGTTACGTTTCAGAGACGTTAGTTTTATATATAGTGATATAATTTTCGGTTTCCCTTTTGTTAAATAATGTTCTTTTAATATGGTCAGTGCTTTCCATCCATCATCCAGGGTATCACTTATAATCAGAAACAGATTTCTATCATCTAAGCATTGAATCAGTTCTACAAAAACAATCGCATTCTCTCTAGAAATTCGGGGCCTTTAGGATTCTCTGTTGGAGATTGTGTAACTTTGTGTAATTTCGAAATCCTTAAATACCCCAGAAATTTCATCTGCCACAATTTGAATTTAGATTCCCAACCGTCAAAGAAAAGACAATGGCTGGGCGCATAGTCTGTTAAGTGTTGAGACATTATGTTGAACAAAGATGGCGGCAATAAATCAAATTGACAAAGAATCAATGCAGTCCCGAGCTTCAGTGTTAAGTAATTTCTAATAACAAAGATGGCGGTGAAGAATCAAATGCAGGTTCGTGACAGAGACGATGGCGAACTGATTCAATCTAAAACTCAACATTTTTTGTAGTAAGTTTGAAGCTTCTGATTGCTTATAAACGGTGGTTATAAAAACGACCGTCGAAATCTTGGAAGTCATAAGCCCCATCATTGTTATGGGGGGGGTCTTCTAGCCGCTTCAGCTGCAGGGAGACTGGGTAGAGCACTCATCAAAGATCCATTCTTTAGACCCAGCCCGACAGGTGCGGGGCCTGGAACCGGTCCTGTATCTGTCGGACTGAGGTACACTGCTTGGGTATCACCCTCCCAGGCCATGCCACCCGGCTTTTGGCTGGAACAAGTTTATTGCTTGTCGTCTGAAGCGGGAAATGCCGGCGGGGATGCGCAGGCAATTTTTGTTGAGGCAAGAGTGCCCATCTTATAGGGGAGCTTGCCTATCTTCCACCTTTCGACCTTGTGATACACTTTGGTGCGGTGTACACCAAACAAATATCTACCCGCCCCCATCATGAGTCAAAAGCATTTTTACAGAATCCCTCAGCATATTTTAGATATTTTGATAAGACTTTTGCCGCCTTTGTTTCTGAGAGTGAAGCAAAAATATTTCAATGTTCTTTATAAAGAGTTATCTTTTATTATGGAGAAAGATGTCGACGGTTGTTTTCCTTTCCTGAATGGTTTTATTGAACGTAGTAAAATTTCTTTCCTTACTACAGTTTTTTGTAAACCAATGTTTACCGGTCTTTTTACTGATAGGCGCTGATTTGTAGAATCAAGAATGCGCTTACCTTCCCTCTCCACCATTATGGACCATTTAACTAATTTCAACATATTTATTCAGTAGCAATTAGTGGTATGCTTATTGCCATTGGACCAGCCTACAATTAGTCAGGGATGGTGGATTGTTCTATTTTGAGGCACCTGATTGGCTAAATATGCCAGGAGGGGCAGGTGCCACTCTACAAATGCTAGCTGCTCTGGCATTCAGGGGTTTTACTGTTCTAGACTTCTGCCAGAAACTACACTCTGTCAATTATCGCATCCATTCAGCACAACATCTTCATTGGATTAGCTGGCTCACCTTAGCAATATTCTACATGGCGCTACGAACAGGATGGAACATGAGGATTGGGAAGACTTCTTTCTCAAAGCTGGGATTACAACCGAGTCTGCCAAAATCTATGCCACCACATTTGCTAGAGAAAGACTCACCACAGATCACCTACACATGATGGACAGATCCCTGTTAAAGGAATTAGGCATCACTACTATGGGTGAAGCAATGCAAATTCTCGAAAAAGCCAAGGACCCCCCCCCCTCACAGACTGCCTATGCTAAGGCACCAACCGCCAAACTCCCTCAGCTCCATTCCAACATGACACCCCAACAGTTTAGGAAATTCCGAATCGATTGGGAGGTATTTACTAAAATTACTGACATGACAAAACACCAGGCCAATATTCAATTGTACAATTGTGCAGATGAATCGGTCCAAAATGCAATCATAAACACCTACCCAAAATTTTTTACCACTGATCCAGACAGATTATTGAACACGATCGAGGCCCTGGTAACTCAGAAAGCGAACCCAATGGTACACCATATCACATTTGCATCAATGTCCCAGACTGAGAGTGAATCAATCCAGCAGTACCTGGTTTGTCTCAGAGCAACAGCACTGGATTGTGACTTCTCTTGCCCCTGCTGCAGCTATGACCTATCCGACGTTTACATAAAAGACCAGCTAATAAGGGGAATAGCAAATGATGCACTCCAGACGGACCTACTGGCTAAAGCCGGCTCACTGAGATCACTTGAGCAGAATATCTGCCATGCCGAGGCATTTGAGTCCGCACTACGGGACCAGACTACAATGAGCAACACGTTGGACATATCTGCCTTCCGGATGTCTACATATCGAAAACAGAGAAGTGTCGTGACTCCACTAAAACGAGCCCAGACTCGCGTTAGCCCCCCCCCTCAAATTGCAATTACAACAATGACATCGGGTCAACACCCCATTGCAGTGGTTGTGGAAACAGTCAACATGGCACCCCGGGGATGAAACCTCGCCACCTATCTTGCCCAGCATGGGGCCAAACATGCAGCAATTGAGGAAGATCAAACCACTTTGCCCGAGTGTGCCGGTCGATGAAGAAGGAACGCCGCAGAGCTGCTGTCAAAAGTGCCGAACTTGACAAGGCAGCAATGGACAGCCTGACCGCCCACATTACATTTGATCAGGCGGCAAACAAGTACTCGACAACACCAATAGAGCAAGTTACCGAAATAAAGGCAACGGTAACCCCCTTTTCACCCAATCCGGACCCAAGGAAGAGTAACAACATCCCTGAAAATAATAGCACCAACATGATGATATTCCCTGACAGCAGTGCCACTATATGGCTGGGTGGCACAATACACTTGAGACACATGGGCCTCACCATAGACAACCTGATCCCATCGAGGAAAGTTGTTCGAGTAGTCTGGGATTCCACTCTTGAATATCAGGGTTGGTTGCTGGTGACATTCAGTGTGGGGGGGACACACAACCAAACAAGCCCTCTACATTTGTGAAAGGATAAAACGGCTTTATTTCAGCAAGGCAGCCTGCATTGATGTTGGGATATTACATAAGGAATTCCCTAACTCATCGATGGCTATGCAGTCGTTAGAAGTCGAAAATAAAGGGCAGGATACATAAAACAGGGTCAAACCCCTACCGGCGCGTCCAGACAGCCTCCCTTTCTCTGCCACCGAAGCCAATGTCGTCAAATTAAAAACTGGCTGTTAGAATGTTTTGCGGACACTGCATTCAGGAACGACGGGGTATTTCCCTCCATGACTGGACCTCCAGCACACATTCATCTGAAGGAAGGGGCTATTCCAAAAGCCAGATATAACCCAATCCCGGTGTCTTACCATTTGAAAGAACAGGTCAAGCAAGACCTCTGGAACGACGTGGGGAGGGGCATCATTGCTCCAGTGCCCGTCGGCACACCGACTGACTGATGCAGTACCATGGTGATCACTGTGAAAAAGAATGTTAAGCCGAAACGAACCATCGACTATCAGTACCTTAACACACAGTGCAAACGGGAAACACATCATACCGAATCACCCTTTTGATTGGCATCGCAGGTACCGCCCAAGAAAAAAAAAACGGCATTGGACGCCATTGATGGATATCACTCAATCCTGTTGGACAAAGAATCTCAGCCACTGACAACTTTCATCACGGAATGGGGGAGGTTCATGTATCTCCGAACCCCCCAGGGATATCTAGCATCTGGAGATGCCTACACACGTAGATTTGACAAAATAATTGAGGATATCCCCCGCAAAATAAAGATCATTGACGACACTCTACTTTACGACTACGATATCAAGGAATCATTCCTACACACATTGGATTTCTTGCTACATTGTGCAAAGAATTGAATCGTCTTGAACAAAAACAAGTTTCAATTTTGCCAAGACGTTGTGCAATTTGGCGGCCTCTAAATTACACCCTCCGGCATAACCCCCTCAGAACCAATATTAGACACAATATCCAACTTCCCCGTACCAAAAAACATCACTGACACAAGATCCTGGTTTGGGCTTGTCAATCAGGTAGCCTGGGCATACTCGCTAGGACCAGTAATGCTACCATTCCGCGATCTTGTGAAAAAGGACTCACATTTCACGTGGAACCAGGACCTTGAGAATGCATTCAAGCAGTCGAAACAAGCCATTGCTGACCTTGTTCGTAAGGGTGTCACAACATTTGACAAGAATCGAACCACTTGCCTAGCTCCTGATTGGAGCAAAGAAGGAATGGGCTTCTTGCTCCTTCAGAAACACTGTTCGTGTACCATGGAAAAGGCCCCCATGTGCTGCCCAGAAGGTTGGCACCTGGTATTCGCTGGTAGCAGATTTTGCACTGATGCCGATCGCAGGTACGTGCCGATAGAAGGCGAAGCAACAGCAATTGCATGGGCATTAGAAAAATGCCGTGTGTTTCTTATGGGTTGCCCTAATCTCATAGTGGTGACGGATCACGAGCCACCGAAAGGCCTATTTGGTGATAGAGATCTAAGCAAGATCCAGAACCCCCAATTGTTTAGATTGAAGAAAAAAACCCTGAGATACCACTTCAACATACAACATTGTCCTGGGAAATTGCATAGGGGGGCCGACGCTTTCTCCCGTAACCCAACGGCCGTGATGAACGCCCTCCTTGACGTATTTCCCTTCCAGCCTTCCAAATCAGACACTTCAGAATCCGAGAACCTCAATAGCATAGTTGAATCTACTGCTCTCATATCAACATTTGGGTACAATGACAACGTAACAATCACATCACCAGGCACCATCAAGGCAGCAGGACGTCATGACCCACAGTACCAAAAGTTGATAAGTATGGTACAGCAAGGTTTTCCTGAAACACGAACTCTCACTTCACCTGAAGTCCGTGAGTACTGGGAAGTACGGCACCGCCTCAGCACCCATGATGACCTGGTGCTATTAGACAGAAGAATAGTCATTCCAAAAAGGGCAACGAGGAAATATATTGCGCTGCCTGCATTCAGCACATCAGGGCATAACTGGAATGAAAGCCCGAGCAAACGAATCCATATATTCGCCTGGAATGAATGCCTCCATCTGCAATACCAGGGAGAACTGCATGACTTGTACAAGGATCGCACTGAACCAGCCCCGGGAACCAATTACATTGACACAGTCCCCAGAGTGGCCGTTCCAGCAGATTGTCATGGATCTGTTCCACGTTGGTGACCACAGATAACTTGCTTGCACTGACAGATTAACTGGCTGGCTCATCTTGTACCACCTAAGCCAAGGGCAGGCAACCGCCTCTCGGCTCATCTCAATCTGTTGGGAGATATTTCAAGCATATGGTTCCCCAGAAGAACTCAGCAGTGATGGTGGCCCGCCGTTCACATCCCTCCCATTCAAGCAGTTTCTAGAGAAATGGTCTGTAAACCACAGGTTATCATCTGTGGCCTATCCACAATCCAATGGTCAAGCAGAACTAGCTGTCAAAACCGCCAAGAGGGTTGTAGATGGCAACACAGGGCCACAAGGGTCCTTAGATAACGACAAGGCTGCCAGGGCCATCCTACAATACAGAAATACCCCTATACAGGGTATCGGCCTATCCCCAGCACAGCTTCTGCTCCACAGGCGACTTCAAGACTACCTCCCCTCTCCACCAACCCTTTACAAGCCACATCTGGAATGGATGGCCGCAGCTCAAAAGCACGAGATAACCCTGTCTTAGCGCAACACGCGGCTCATAGAGATGTATAACCGTAGGGCCCATTCTCTCCGCCCACTACAAAGTGGGGACTTGGTCATACTACAAAGAAACACCCGTCTCTGGCACATCACTGGTCGGGTGACTGAAGCCCTTTCCAATCGTAAGTACCATATCAGAGTTGATGGCTCTGGTAGAATCACCTTGCGGAAACGGCGGTTCCTCAGAAAACTTGAGACTCCCACATCTCCAAAGCCCATCCCAAGCGCGTTACCAGGGACCCCACCTCACATACCCCAAGTGACAGTGACAAACAGCCCAGTCGTACCAGACCCTCAATTTGACCTTCGGACACAGCAACCGGGAGGGAACATCACTCCAGAAGAAGTACCTGAACCTCCTAGACCAATGCCAGCCAAGTCGGCGCGGGCACTTGCAGGGCTATTCCCACATAATCAACCTGGCTGTGAGGAGCTCATTCCTCCTCGGAGGCCGTTACCTCCACGTGATGGGGGAGGGGAGATGTAGAATCAAGAATCAAGAATGTGCTTACCTTCCCTCTCCACCATTATGGACCATTTAACTAATTTCAACATATTTATTCAGTAGCAATTAGTGGTATGCTAATTGCCATTGGACCAGCCTACAATTAGTCAGGGATGGTGGATTGTTCTATTTTGAGGTGCCTGATTGGCTAAACATGCGAGGAGGGGCAAGTGCTACTCTACAAATGCCAGCTGCTCTGGCATTCAGGGGTTTTACTGTTCTAGACTTCTGCCAGGAACTACACTCTGTCAATTATCGTATCCACTCAGCACAACATCTTCATTGGATTAGCTGGCTCACCCTAGCAATATTCTACACTTTCACTAAAATAGAGCTTATTCAGACCTCTGAATTTGTTCTTCAAACAAACCTAAACACGAATTGAACACTTTCAAAGACATTTTAATTTGTAATGGTTAACCAAATAATTTGATTATTTATACTATTCATAATCAAGTAGAAAAATGCCAACCTTCAATAACCCTGGGTTCCTCCAAGTGTCATATTTATTCAAAACTTCCTTGGATTGGAGATACTGATCAGTGTTTCGATAGACGGATCATTAAGTCTGTATCAAAGTGTTTTCCGTCTTTTAGGTTACGTTTGGTTTTTGGTATAAATCTGCATCCCTCCCCCGGTCATGAAGGATAGATTGCCCTACATCATACAAAGCAATGTTATTTCTGAATTCAATTGCCAGTGAGCTGTTGGCTATGTAGGTCGATCTCCTTTAAATTTGCAGACACGCATAAACCAGCAAATTCCAGCAGAAATTAAACCAGGCCAGTTACGTCGCTATCGCCCCTCTTTTATTATGGAACTTGCGAACACCTAATCAAAAATCTAGCTTGTTCTAATGCGTATAATATAGATTGTTGTAGACTTTTACATCAGGCTTACTCTTATAATCATTTAAAGATTTTGGAATCAGTCTCGATTATTTCACGTAGACCCTCTTTTTGTCGACAGACGGAATTTATTAAATCATTTGACTTCTCGTGGATATATCTTAATTGTTTCTATACTGCCTCCATATTATTTGTACATGCATTTTATATAATTTTATATATATTATTTTACATGCATTTCCATTCTTTTTTTATTTTCTTCCTGATTATTTACCATTTCGTAAAATTTAATTTTTTCATTTTGAATGTCTGTGTTTCATCAGCGATTAACTCCTTATGAGTTTGTTGGTGTGTATTATTCATAAAACGCTATATAAGTTTTGTACCTTTCAATTATATATATATATATATATATATTTCCCCCTATCTTCGGTTGAGCACTTGGGAAGTGATATGCAAATTACCATTAGCGTATGAAGCGATGCTCTTTGTGTAAACAAAATGAGCTTAGGAACTTTCGACAATGTCAAAATATTGTTAATTGATTCCCACATAGCAGCATCCATATAGCGCAACGGTTAGAAGCTCCGACTGTCGTTCAGGCAGCCGGTTTCTGATCCTGGATTGAGCTAGCCTCACTGATAAGCTGGGAAACAGCAAAAGAGTACTGTATGTGGATGACTATATATATATATATATATATATATATATATATATATACATTTGTAAGTGCTAGAACGTTTACATTCTAAATGCTACCTAATTATGCACAATGTAGGAAGTATGCATAAATAGAACTGAGTGTAATAGTTTAATGAAACTAATTTTCTAATTAAAAATTAATAATTAATTAAAATTCGATTTCCAAAATAAATACAAATTAATAAACCTTTATTTAGTTGGTCGCATATTTATGGTATAGAATATTAAGAAGTTCCAGCTTATAATTTTTAAATAGAAAAAAATCAATCTAATCACGACGAAAAGTTCCATATATATATATATATATATATATATATATATATATATATATAAGAGCAAATAGTTAATAAAACATGTTAAAAAACACTTTAAAAAAGAGTTAAAACCATATTTAATCTGAAAAAGAAACACTTGATAAGTGGATAGTCCTTAATCCGCGGAGTTTCGAAGAAATACTTTCCTTCTCATAAGTGGGTAGGTATTAGCAAAATGCGGTATCGGATTTTGCATACAAAAGTATTTGATGAAACTCAAGTAAGTCAAAGATCTTACTTGAAAACAAAATAAGTTAAGCAGAGGGAATATGGTGAAGAAAAAGGTGATTACACGTGAATGGATAGTCTGGTGAAAGGTAAATTATCCAATAACGGTAAAATCCAAAAATATAAATCCAAGAAAGTTAATTGAGTTTCCATTTACACAAGTAACATCCAAGGAAATCACGTAATTGGAAGATGGTTCAAAATAATGCAAAAGGCCGAAATCCATGGAATAATTCATAAATATGTACATAGAAAAGAAAAGGGGGAAATTCCAATAATATTAATAAAAGAAAAAATAAAATATGTTTTTCACACGATTGCCGAGACATAATAAGAAAGATCAGGGAAGAAGAAGAGGAAAAAATTAAATGGTGATAGAATTAAATATAAGATAGAAAAGCAAATGTCAAAATAACCCAGACAAAAAGGATATTAAAAGGCGCGAAAAAAATATAGGGCAACATATATGTTAACTGAAATGTACAGGTTATTACTTAAGAAAATGTCAGCAAGAGTTGTTAAAAGTCACTAAATGAAAAAAATAAATAAATAAATTCATAAAAAATAAATAATAAATAAATAAATAAATAATAAGATAAAAAAATTAAGGGGAGAGGATGGCCGGTATCTGCAAATTCAGGATAAAGCAAGCAAGTAAGTAAGTAAATGCATATCATAAAATATAAGTAAATATACATGCAGGATATAGATATAGATATACATGCATATATATATATATATATATATATATATATATATATGTTTAACGATACAAAAATTATAAATTGTTCTAAAGAAAATAGCCGTATATTTTCTTTATATATATATATATATATATATATATATATATATATAATAAAGCTGAATGTCTGTGTGTGTGTCTGGTCACGATTAGGTTCCTATATGATTGACTATTTTAAAAAAATGATTACATATAATGATAGAAGATGTATCGAGACACAGAAATGGGTATGTTTGATCTTGCAGAACGATGGTTCCTTAAAATTGTGGGGTCTGCGTTCGCGCCTGCTCAACAAAGTATGGAAATAAAAAATTTAAAAATTTAAAAAATGTTTACAAGTGTTTTTGATATAGATGTACATAAGAATACTTTGATAAGTATGTTTTAACTTAAATAGGGATGGTATAATAAAATTGTGGGGTCTGGATTCGCGCCTGGCCTCCATAGAATGGAAATATGTCACAAAGTTTAACAAGGTTTTTTAATATAGATCCACAGAATATCGTGATAAGTGTTTCAGTGTGAACAGGTATGGTATAATAAATTATGGGGTTTATCTATTTTTTTCTTACTTTCATCATATTTTGCTTTGGCTTTGATACCCCCGAATTCGAAGCTATCTCTTTACAACCTTTCCTTTTCATAACCTATCATACTTTCATAAATCAGTCCATTTTCTGTAGGCTGTTTTTGAACCCAGTCAACCACGGGTACTTTTGCTATTAATATATATATATATATATATATATATATATATATATATATATATATATATTCTAAAACTCCAAACCAACCCTCTTTTAAATCATATCTCCTAATCTCCTTACGTTAACCTATCAGCCCCCTCCCCCTCGATAATAAGGATAATCCTTTTATGAAGCTGTTACTCCCCCCGGCCCTAGCAACCATTCCATTTCTCTTACCAGGCTACGTAATTTGACACCCTTTCTTAACCTTATTTTCAGGACCATTATACCCTAAAATCGATCCATTCCTTCTCCCTCCCCTTAGTTTATTTATACGTACATTTATTGTTGTTATAACTATTGTTATTATATTAATATTATTATTAATAATAATAATAATAATAATATTTTTACATGATTTTTATTTTTTACCTTATTACCTTTTACCTTAATATTTTTATTTCTTTATTTTTTACTTTATTATTTTATCATCAATATTATTGTTGTTATTGTTATTTTTATTTTTATCATTGTTGTTGTTATTATTATTATTATTATTATTATTATTATTAATATTAGTAATAATGATAGTGATGAATAAATTGGTAATAATATTAATGGTAGTGATGACAGTATTGGTAAATTTTGTGAAAGTAGTAGGACTATCTCACCATAGATACTATGTATTACTTTTTATTATATTTTCTATATATTTATATGTGCTGAGACTCCATTATAGTCCTTATGTCATTTACTATTAGTTAAGTTATTTAAAATGACCTTAATTATTTTTAATTATCTTAAGTTTCTCCATTCACATTTATTCTCTAATTTTTTTTTAATTTAATAATTCTTTTAAAGTTTTCTTTTTATTTATTTAATTTAATTTTTTTTTATTTAATTTTAATTTTATTCTAAATTAAATTTAAATTAATATATTCATGCTTTATTTCATTATATATTTATTGCCGTTAATTGTTGTACCTTTATTTATATGGTGTTATGTGTTCGTTTGAACAGGACATTTACCTTTCAGAGAGCTTTTCCAAAACATCCCCCCCGATAAACATACATATATACACACGCGTGAACACACACACACACATACATCCTCTCTCTCCCTCTCTTTCTCTCTCTCACACACACACACACACATAAACATACACACACGCGCGCTTCCTTCCTTCCATAATCATAATCTATTGGCGTCGATTATTAAGTTATGTTTTGTTTTAATTTGAAACTCTGAATCTTAAACGCTCGTTTAACGTTTTTTTTCTCTGTTTGTTCATTTTGCATTGTTTCAGTTTTTCAATGTCGTTGATGAATTCACGCTGACTCTTTCCAACGTCTTATGGTTGATTCGGCGCAATGAAACCAATAGTACGACCTTGAAATATGTATATATAGTGTCATAATAAATATTGTGTGTATATATATATATACATACACACACACACATATATATACACACACACACACACACACACACACATATATATATATATATATATATATATATATATATATATATATATATATATATTGTATTTATGCAGCATGTTTTCATCCAGACAAGTATTGTTGAATAGCACGGAGTGTTTTTGCATAATGAGCTTTTTTTTTTTTTAATTTCTCAATTTTCCTTCTTATTTCTCGGTCGTATCTGTGCAAACAAGTTTCATGGTCGTCTTCGTGCATCTGTTTTTCTTTTGTTTTTGTTTTTTGTAAGTACTTTCAACTGACTAATAAAACTCAGTTTAAAGTAATTGCAAGAGACAAGCAAAAGAAAAAAAAGATGCGGGAAAATGAGAATGGAATAATTTTGCACAGATTCGATCGAGAAATAAGAACAATAATTCGAAAAATTGTGAAATTACAAAATAAAATGTTCATTGAGCAAAAACACATATTATATATATATATGTTGTGTCTGTATCAATAACAACCTGAACGCAGAAAGTAAAGGTAAAACAAATATATGAAGACGAAAAAATAATACATATTTACAAAGGTGCAGTTGTACTGCAGTTGGAAGATTGTCCGGCAGAGGGCGTGTTAAAATCTTTCATGGGGTAACCGGCACATACGTCTTGCCTATCCGGCGTTCGAACACAGCTCTCTGGTCTTGCTGACTTGATACCTTTATCTATACGGCCCTGTCGGTGGGGCGTTAGAATACGCCGACTGCTCCCCTGCAGAGGGTAAAAGTCCCTCAATGGGGGTCCTGGATATGACCTTAAACTATATCCAGTGGTGAGGCCCCAGCTTGTGGGCTTTGGGGAGTGTGGAGCCACCCTTTAATTACCATTGCTCCCAGGTCCACACTGACCTGGAGTGGTAGTACCTGTTAGGGTCCCAACTATGGGTTAAATAGAAACCGACGTGAAAACAACAAATATATTCTATTAAAAAATGTGTTTTAATCTTTGGAGTCGGCATTAAATAACCCGAAAAGGTTTGATATGCCGTAAAACCAAAACAACCAACCAATCATTATCTATATCTTTTCACCCACGTATGCTAATTAGTGGGCGTCTCCACAACAATATATATATATATATATATATAATTACACACGATCAAGGGAGCATATTATTACTACTATTTCTTTCTTTCTCGATACAGATATATGTGATGCGTGGTTTAAAGATGAGGATTGGAAGGCTGGCTTACAAGAAATGACTTACTAGTCTCGTCGGCATTCTCCAGTAGGGAGTCCAAGACTCGAGTTTCGCCCTCATTTGTTGAGGGCGAAAATCCGGTTTTTTGGTTGTCATAGCGATAGCGCTGCGACGTTGTTTGGCTATGGAAATAATTATATAATTTCTCACATTCTGATATATATATATATATATATATATATATATATATATATATATATATATATATATTGATTAAAATGATCCGAAAGGCTACAAGTAAACATTGTAAACTCGCTTATTAGTTTAATACTATTTGCAGAAACCAACATAAAGCGTAGAATTGGTTTTATTGCCTTTTCTATCAATGTTTAACGATGATATATGAACGTGTGTGCGGTTATGTATGTTTATTCTAAGTTTTCGCCTCTAACTTTCTTGCAAGATAAAATTGGCATTGTTTCAAATGAAGGGTTACTGGGGTTTATTTACCTCCGGAACGGGCATCGTTTGTGCATATGGGAGCTAAATCTTGTTATGGCAGGTATTGTAATGTTCGGTTGGACAGGGCGTCGTCTAACTTCCTCAAGCGGTAGACAGATGTTCAGGGGAGGTAATTGAAAATGGATGGTATGCAGGGAAATCAGTGGAACAGGGAATCTGCCAGATGCGTATCATTGGGAGGAACGGAGTTGCTACTGATGCGCCGTCGGGAGATGCGGAAGAATCGGGCGGAAGACTGAATATAATCGATAAATATTTTCTCGAAAAGAAAAGTAGCGCCAAGTAATTTGCTTTCGGTATATAATCTGAAATTGAAATTAAGTTGTCGTCGGCCTGTAAGAAGAATTAAATGATACAAAGTTATTTCTGCGCTTTGTTGCACATTGACATTGGCTGTCGGCTATTGATGGTGGGTGGAGTTGCTGATCAGTTTGATATCATGTTATGGTCAGTCAACAAGGAGATATCAGTACGCTCTGATTCGTTTATCTTTTCCTTTATTTTGTAATGATTTATTAAAAAATATACCCAAAAGACACTACAAATCTGTACGTACTCGCAACTAGAGATATTGTTAAAAGTATTACTCGATAAAATATGCAAAAAAAATTTTTTATAACAGTTCAATTCTTTTGTTTTCATTGGTTTGATATGTGTGTGAGTAGATCCACTAGTATATGATTTGATCAGTTGAAATTATCAACAAATAAGAATTTAGTCGGGGCTTTACTTAATCAACTTAGAGATTAGTTAAACTTGCATCTGGGAATTCGTATGAAGTTAGGATTAAATAAGGAGGGGAGTAATAGGCAGTTAGATTCGAAGCCTACAACTGAAAACATATTATAAAATATTCTAATAAGGTATTGTTGAACAGTCTTTATTGAATCCTCTTCGTTTGCTGCGCTCGTCTCGCTTTAATGTTTAGTTACTTAAGAACAAGTTCAAGGCGTATAAACCTCTTTATATTTTCAACTATATTGTTTGGATTTAGCCTTTTATTTTCAATATGTAAAAATATCTAAATTGTAGGCGTTGTTTCTTCAGTTTTGAAAGACAGAAGTAAGGCACGTCCAGGAGCAAGAAGTATAAGGTGTAATATTTTGAACAACCCTGAATAAAGCAAAGTTGAAACGCAACATTGGTTTCCTTGATTTTTTCTAAAATTATATACTTACAAGAGAAACCACATAAAAGGTGTTAACATTAAAAGTGTTTCTATTCGAAAGAAAAAATCGAACTTGGTGCGCACACATAATCAATGATATCTACTTCACTACGGCAACATCCGAAGATTGATATCAAAGATGGTGAATAAATTCGTATTCTTATGTATCAAAAAACGTTGTGATTATGTTAACTTTTTCACAGTAGATATACGAGTCGAAACTGTTTTGGGTATAGTCACGTTGATAAATTGAATCTTGTTAGAAAATCAAGTTATAGCACCGAGTACTGATCTACTTTCATACCATTACTAGTAACCTCTGCTCGTGTATTGAGCACTATTGTAATAAATACTGAATATATTAAATCATCCTTCAGTCTTGGAGACAATGGAGGTGCGCATGAGGTACATTGTCAACGGTGGCTGAATAGGCCGATCCCAGATTTGCACGGTCGGTGGCAGATATCGTAGGTATAAGTAGGTGCGCTGGGTGAAGTAGCAAGATTGGATTAAGGGCTAGACTAAGCGATTTTCCTTTTATGTATTTTCCTGGTCTATGTATCTTTCTTCGCCCAGACTAAGTCCTTGTGATACGAGTTTTTAGGATAGTCTGTAAGCGGCGGACGACCTTTCTTGAGTTTGCTAGGTGTAAGTTCATTGTACAAAAGGCTCTTGAGAATGCGTATGTCGTCCGCTGAATATATGTACCCAATATATATATATATATATATATATATATATATATATATATATATATATATATAAAAGTTTCGTGATTAAATTTTATATTCTGAAAAAACAACACATGGCTCATATCATCAGAGGAAATGAAATGCAGTTAGCAAAATGTTCAGCTGCGAATGGACGCTATTTCATTTTCTCTGATGATATGAGCCATTGTTGAAAATCCATGGATTAAGGAAATTCTATATATTCCTTTTGTCAAGCAATAAATTCTTAAATCGAATATATGTCTCTATATGTTGTTTTCTTCAGAATTTAAAATTTAACCACGAAACCTATATATTGCTCTATTCTTAAATATTGAGCTCTTCCTTTTTGGCTAGGATCTCCTTGAAAGTATTACTTCAAGTAATATTTATCAGGATGTTTTATCTGAATTTCTATCATGTTTATAGATAGAGTAAATAGGAGATAAATAAAATTAATTCGAATTATTTTACATATATTCCAAGAATTCAAAGGATAGTAATTTAAATTTGTGTACAGTCGTGTCAGACACGATATCAGCGTTTTCACTATGCAATCAAATTATCATCCCAAAAGGTGAGGGGGTTGACATCAAGTTAACATTTAAATAAGGTCATAACAAATATAGACATACATCGAATCGAGGGGTAACATAAAAAGTACAACATTTACTTATTTACTTATAAGGAATATATGAAAAATAAAAATCTATGCTGTGTAAGATCTGTAACATAGCGCGGACTGATATCTACAAACACCGAGCCGTGAGCTAAATGGGGTCCCGATCAAGAAAAAGAACACTATAAAAAGGAGAGAGAGCATAGAAGATGATCACGTTAGAGACGTAGATGGCGTTCGAGAGCATATTCGAGAAAACAATCACATGAGTGACGTCACGGCCGTAATAATGAGGAAAAATGTCGCTGTTACGAAGAAAAATCTAGTTGAAGTTCTTTTCTATAATTTGTTTACTTTGCGACTAAGGCTACAACGTGTTAACCTTACAACAATAACTCATTTTCGTTTTAGCTTATTCTTTATTTGCTTCATATTTAATATAAAGGTTAGCAAAATAGTTGCGCGTCTATTGTTTTCTTGTTCTAGCCCAAGGCTACTATTTCTTGTGATATAGTGTGGGTCAGAGAAACTTGCTGATTTGGAATATCAATTAAAACACAAGCAAGTTTCTCTTCTCCAACCTGACATACATACTAACTGGTCACCCGCTATTGTTCGGTCGTACAAGGATTAAACATAATATTTTAATGTATGCAGATTGCAAGTGTATTATTATAGAATCAATTCTCTATTTATTATTATACTAGCATTTCAGCCCGGCGTTGCCCGGGTGTTTGGAGGTGTATGTTGAGAAAAAAAAAAAGAAAAAGAAAAAGCGGTCAATTTTTTTAAACTTTGACCCCTATTATGTCCCCTTAACATTTATTGTTTTGGACTCAAATCAAGTTATTAAGTTATATCCATGTCCAAGGAACCTATATCTAAAATTTCAAGTGTTTAGACCCACAATTGGCGGAGGAGTTTGGTAGAATTCTCAAAGGTCAAATCGTTGAACTTTGACCCCTTGCTCGGGTGTTTGGAGGTGTATGCTGTGCAAAAAAAGCAAAAAAACAAAAAAAATGATTAATTTTTTAAAACTTTGACCCCTATTATGACCCTTTCGGGCTCAAATCACTTTATTAAGTTAGATCCATGTTCAAGGAACCTATATCTAAAATTTCAAGTGTCTAGACCCAAAATTGTCGGAGGAGTTTGGTAGAGTTCTTAAAGGTAAAATCGTTGAAATTTGACACCTTAACAGCCAAATTTCTGGCTGACACCCGTCACATCGATTTTCCCAAATCTCAGTACCCGGTATTTCAAATTTCGAGTCTATAGACTAAAAATTGACAGAGTTATTGCGTAGGGAAATGTACACAGACAGACAGGCAGACACACAGACAGACAGACAGACAGACAGACACGTTCACTTTTATAGATATATAGATTACGAGGAATAATATGCTAGTGGAATAATTCGCAAAAAAAAAGAAAGAATGATAATGTCGTTCATCAAATTCTGTCTGTGTTTATTTACAATAACGCTGATATTTGGGCTTGACGATGAATGCACTGAAAAATTTACTTATGACTTATGTTTAAGTTTTAACATATGAAAACGAAAAAATTATTTGCAGTGATTTTAAATGGTAACCCTCTCTTTTTACCGTAAATAGAACTAATTTATAAGAAGTAATTAAAATAAAATTGTGAGGTAAATCCGGGCTTGAACAGGTGATCATTCGATCTGTAATCGAATGCTCTACTACGTAGCTATATCTCCAGATGAAAATAAATCCAGTTTTTAAGAAGAAATGATTTACTGAGGTTTTATTTTTTCCCTTATCCGGTGTAACGTAAAATATTTCCACAGCAAAAGTTCTATTTATGAATAAGACAAAGATTATTTTTATGGCCAGAGTTTTTCGATTTTCGAAAATGATTCGCTAGCATTTTATTTTTTTAGTGTTTACAACTGAGATTAAAAAGAAAAAAAAACGCTAGATCAAGGAACGGAAATCTTCAAAAGCTCGCAAGATTTTTAACTTCTACTGTCTGGAATTTCTAAAAACGCTAATTCGAAACAGAAATATCTCCACAAAACAAAAAAAAAACACTATATTTTAATTTCCTATCCAAATATACAAAATATTCCGTGTTTTTTTCCACTATATTTTGGAATGATATTGAAGCAGTTGTATCCTTAGAAGATTTTTAAATTTTATCAGCTAGTTTATCTTTTTTCAGAGTATATACTTTTTGCAAGAAACAAATCATGAAATTAACAGTGTTTAATAAGAAAAAATTAATACATTACACATTAAACGCCATAATAATGGCGTACTTAAATATTTAATATTGCCGAATAAATACTTAAGTATCAGAAATTTAATACTGGCAAAATACAAAAATTAAAAACGAAATCCGCAAAATGCAGGCATAACATTTGTACGTGAATTGATAGATTTTAAAATCAGTCTGAAGGGGAGACTGGGGGAGGTAGGTAAAAATAGCTCACGGTGAAAATCATTGAGAATATATATAAAGGGAAAGCATTAAGTTTGTCAATTTAAAAACTCAATTATATCCTAATTTAATAGCAGATAAGGACCCTGAGCTAACCCCTTTAAAAAATGAGATTCTGATTTTTTAGGTGATTACGCGTGAATATTCCGAAAAATATTTTAGAATTTAAAGTGAAAGGTTATTTTTTTTCATATACATGTTTAAAAGGGTCCCTCATTTCTAGGATATTTTAGCTTTTGGGGACAGATAACTAATCCTTAATGGCTGTCTAATTCTAATTTGCAATTTTGTAGAAACACATGAAATCATCATAAAAAAATAAAACCTGGAGATTTTATCTTTCATAGCCAGAAAATAATGCTTAACAGTCTTGAATCCTAAAACGGTAAAGTCTTGGGAATAAAGGTGTTATATTACATTAAATTGGGCAGCACCTTTCCTGCCCTCCTCCATTCACAATCGAGTAGATTTTCTTTTCAATAAAAAAAAATAATTGAAATATTTGCCAATTTTGCAGTACATTTTTTTTATTGTCGATTTATGTATATTATTTTTTATTTTTCCAAATAAAATTAACGTTAAAGTATTGTATCTGTTCTGATGCTTTACTTCATCTTTTGTGTCCTTGGTAAATGAAAGAGAAATACTTTAAGATTGAAGATTAAAACAAAAAAGTTTGCCGCAATCCCGATGGCCTCTTTTGGGGGTAGCGGAGTTTTTGTTGCATTAAAATTGACCTTGTGTATAACTCTCCCATAGTAGGAAGGCAAGTAAAAATTTCTCCCACATATGGAAAACTTTGTTTCTGTTTTTAATGTTTTCTCAGAAATAAATGCAATAAACTTCGCTGAGGTATTAAAATATGCTGCGTTTTAAAAGAGTTGCTTCACACTGACAATTAAATGTAATAATAAACGTTGAAAAAGTTAGTAACATTAAGTAAAATCATGAATATGGGCTCATTGTTGAAGTGTAGGATAGTAAACTGTCGAGAAATTGTAATCAACACCAAAAATCAATAAATTCGTAATATCTAACGCAGTAAAAGTCAAATATCTTTTATATGGATTGAAATTGTTTTTTTTTATATGAGCTGAAGTTGCGTTTACGTTCTTTTTATTTAATTTTTTAGCCGTTTTTAGTCACGTGCAAGCGATTCTATAAGTCACTCCGTCAGTCCGTCGGTCAGGCGGTCGTCCATAACACTTTTGTGCTTGGCCTTTTTGGTTAAGATCAAAGGTCTGTTCTTAATAGATGCTGTTCTTAGCTTTGTAAGCTTTTCTTGGCCTTTTGGCCAAGATCAAAGTGTAGCATCTTTTTTTTTTTTTTTTACACGTCAATAAAAAATGTTTTAAAAATTGGGAGTTAAGTAGGACGTCCCCCAGTATGAAAGGGTGAATGCGGTATTATGGTGAAAGAAAATACTAGCTGGGAGAAACTTTTTATTTTTGTTAGTTCTGGAGAGACAAGGATGACCAACGACCCCCACAATCCCCCCTTTTGAGTTGGCTATGTGCCTAAGTTTTTTGTTCATTGTTGATTTTCAATGTATTTTTAACATGAATAAAGGATTTAATATCTCAAAGTGTAGTATCTGTTCCGGCAGATACTGCAAGCAAAGACCATATGTGGGGGCAACCCCACATATAAGACCTTGGTCAATATAGGGGCAACTCTTCATACCAATTGTCACTATCCAGCTTCCCTATTCCCCGGGGAGTTGGTCCCAATTTCCCCTTTACTCATCACATTAAAAATCGGCCTTGTGCCTAATTTGCTCGGTGGAGGAGCAAATAAATACAGCTTTTCTTGGCCTTTTGGCAAAGATTAAAGTGTAGTATCTGTTCCGGCAGATACTGCAAGCAAAGACCATATGTGGGGGCAGCCTCACATATAAGACCTTGGTCAATGTAGGGGCAACCCTTCATACCAATTGTCACTATCCAGCTCCCCTACTCCCCGGGGAGTTGGTCCCCATTTCCCCTTCACTCCTCCCATTAAAAATCGGCCTTGTGCTTAATTTGCTCGGTGTAACTTTGTAACCTTGCGATATAAAGTGGGGATCACTTTTCTGTATTAATTAAATGTAAAAAGATCACCCACTTTACAACCAGTAAGTCTCAAAGCAATTCAAATCATTCTCCAGATCATACAAATTGTTTTTGAAGGATTCCAGTTATTTTTAAGCGTTCAAGTCATTCTTAAGGTCATTCAATTCATCCTTAATTTCATTAAAGTAATTCTAAGTTATTTACTTTTTATTTATTTAAGACATTTCAGCCCATTTTTCGGTTATTTTAGTTTATTTTTAAGAATTTCATGTCAATCCTACATTCACGCATTCATTCATTACACGCGAGCACGCGACTAATAGTGATCGGCCTTGTTACAATAAATAACTGGTTGCTTGTCGCTTACGCATTGGGAACGTCATTCTTGAAAAAAAATGTATAAAAATCTGACTACCACTAGCTCTAAATTTGGGAGTGCAATTCGAACTTGAAGTTAGTGGTAGGATAAGTCCTTTGTTTACAAATTTTTTAAGGATTAAGCCTCTCACTAGTTAAGTGATAAGCGGTAATTTCTTTATTTTTGTAATTCAGTGTGTAAAACCCACTTTGAACAACATATATTTAAAGTAAAAGAAAAACTTAGTTTTCGCACGTTAGAAGTACACATGTCGGTAAATAATCAAATTTTACATGATTGGTATATGTTTTGCTGTTTCTTTGGCATATAATTTTCGACTGTTTACTTTATCAATTGAAAAATACTTTTACATTAAATTAGATCATATTATGGAACGCCCACTCCCAATAAAATGTACTTGGAAAAATCGATTGTATAGCAAGTATAAGAATGGTTAGCTGCAAAAACTTGTTATGAAAGGCAATAAGCTTTACTTTTCTGAATGAGTTTACCTGATTTTAAAGTATTTTAAGGGTTTTCTTTTTTTTTACTCTTAAATTGCGGGTTTATGGGCGTCAAATATCTCCGGATTTTCTAGGAAAAAAAGCGGCTAGCCGTTAAAATTAAAATCTTACCCGCTAGATTGTAAAAAAAAATCGTCAGATCTATCAGGAAAACCGCTAAATTGGCAACGCTGATTATTGCCCTTTGTCGGTATAACAAAATATTACCTTGCAAAAGTTCTTTTTTATCTATAAAAGAGGAGTTTTTTTAATCCTGTTTTTCGAAGCATATCTAAGAACACTGCTAGATATATAAATTAGTTTTGTGTGAAAATTTCATACAATAGGTTCAGCCGTTTCGGAACTTATGTGCAAAGAACTCGTACACACACAATCACATGCACACTCACACACAGTAACTTTTATATAATAGTAGATAGCTAGATATAAACATATATACTAGCAGTCCGACCGGCGTTGCCCGGTCATGAAATACGTGTGAATATATTTAAAATCATGCACATTCGTATTTATTATTTTAGAGCCCAATGTCTATTGATTATTTCAGTAATATCTATAGTAGTAAGTTCAAAAGTTATACAAGAGTATGACTTGGGTACCGTTCGCTAAAATCGAAACAAAAACTTTTACCTCTCTCGTCTTAGGATTTATCTTTCCAGCGTCGTTATCGTCTCAGCTACGGACAAATGGATACGAAAGATTAAAATTAAGCGATTCTGATGTATAAATGTTTGATTTTGCGCATGTGCAAAAGTAACAGCAGAAGTGATGCTTTCCTAAAGTTACCCTGCCAAAGTCAACCGTTTTGTTTTCAATTTTAACTCCTTAGCAATAATTGTAGCCGGCAAAAAAACAAAACAAATTGAAAGTGTCCTACAGATCTAAAACTCTATATATCAAATTTCAACACTGTAGATCAAATAAATATTCATAGAAGAGTTTTTTTTTACATAGGTGTCATCACTTATCAAGGCCCAGAGACCACTGATAAGGGTTAAGAGTGTATAAAGTAGAAATTGGACAATAAAGTAATCGTTAGTAATGGAAATTCGGTAAATTTATTAACAAGTGGAATGGCTCATCAAGTTCTCGTTAGATTTGAAGACAACCATATTGTAGTCAGCCCGAAAGCAGGAAAACGGAACACAATTCCACAGGCGTGCAGTTCTAAGAAAGAAGCTTTGTTCATGGAATCTATGTTTACGTTTAGGCACAGATGAAGAGTGGGAGGAATTATTGATAGTGTTTTCAGCTAGACGAGTGTTTCTTGTGAAAGTTTGGCGAGGGATGACCATAGATTGAAGCTCAGTCGAACACTTTCCATGAAAATAACGATAAAGCAGAGACAAACTCGCAACATCTCTTCTACGAGATAGAGGTTGTAGCGAAGAGAAAAGGACATCTCCTACGAGGCTACGAAGTCTATTTTGAACTCTATCAAGGCAGTACAGGTCCTTTCTAGCAGCTCCTGCCCAGATGTGGTAACATTATTCCATCCTTGGACGTACCTAGCTCTTATATAGATAGATAATTGCACAAGCAGTGAGATATCTACTGGATCGATAGAAGGATCCCACCATTTTTCCAGCGGCCTTGGCAACAGATTTGATGTACAGCCATTCATTTCAATTGATGCCAGATGGGGATCAGAACGTTGATGATGTAAAGATAGAAGCTTGGTTTTAGATGCATTAAAAGTAACCGGCCACTCCTTTCCCCATTGTACAACGTCATCAAGATCAGAGGAGAAAGAATTGGAGAGAACTTGGTCGTTTACTTTCTTAGATATGATACCATAGATGGTAGTGTCATCACCAAAAATGTCTACGAATGATGTAAGGATGTGACTTGGAAGATCATTAATGTAGATCAGGAAAAGAGTTGGGCCCAGAATGAACACCTGAGGGACTCTAGCATTAATACTGAGAGCTTCTGGTAGAGAGCTTTCACAAAAACACCGACAAAGTCACTAGTATATTACTATTTCCGTTTATTAAAACGTTTTCATTCAAATTTCATGTATTTGTGCAGGATGTTGAAACTATGTATAAATATAATTCAGCGTAATAATGTAATGAAACAGGTTATCTAATAAGATATTATAAAAATGAATAAGTAATAAAATAATGCTCATTTTTTATTAAAGGAATATGTAAATTAGTTAACATTTATGTAGTCGTTTGCACATCTATAACTGAATATTAAAAAGTTGTTTTTAATATTTTTTTAATAGAAGAAGTCGGATCCAGCCTTCAGGCTGAGATCCCAGTGTAGTAGCTGTTCTGATGCTACACTTAAGTTTATTTCTCCTTAGTAAACGTAGGGAAAACTCTTTTATACTAAGGTTATTTTTTTATTTTTGCCTATTTCCAGAGTGCCTCCTTTTGGGAGCTACTCCCCCCCCACACACACACACTAAAAACGACCTGTTGCCACATATTGATCCGATAGATAAAAATAAGACTTTTTATATCAATGTCAGAGCGAGAAGAAAACTTAATTGTGTATATATATATATATATATATATATATATATATATTTATATGTGTGTGTGTGTGAAAACGTTTATAGCTATAAAGGAGATGAATGTATGGATATGTTTGTATATATATAATGTGTATATATTTACAGAGAGGATTAATGTGTGTATGTATACACACACACTTATACATCATACACTATAATGTAGCTTTAATAATTATAAATTAACCCCAAATCATTCCGCCTTTATGAGCCACTTTCTTTCTTTGAAAGTCCTTCAATACGAAATGTATTCCGTTTGGATTACTTAAGTATATGCTTTTTTTTCCAGCGTTATTTCTGGATTGATCGTCACTGCTGCCATTTTGGGAATGTTTGCAACCTACACTTCTGCTCCTGCTTCATTTCCTGAAGGGAAGCACATCTTACAACATACTCTAATTACCGATATTACTGGGACGCGCTTAACTTATTGTTTTCATGCAATTTTGGCCACTGGGCCATATTTAGCTGTATAGAATTGTGGGACAAATGCCTGATTTTTGAATATGGAGAGTGGGCACACACACTTTGTTTCAGATACACAGAAGCGCTATACTAAAATAGGGACCAAATGCAACTCTAGCACCTATTTCTGTCGACCTAAAAAAAAACGAGTTAAGAACGACTTGTAATGTTCGAATATCTCTTGTTGTGTAACAACAATTATACTAACTCGAATTCAGATTTTTTTCCGTAACTAATAAACCCCGTTTTTCTATCGATATATATGACAGCATTTTTCTCTTAAGCGTATTCTATTAAATACAATAGAATTTTTTCTATTAATTCTATTTTCGAGCTATTCCATCTTTCTTCTTCACTTCTCGCATGAACTGGCTGAAATAATCGTCACATTTGTCTTCTGTCCGAGTACTTTCTAATCCTTCTTGATTTATCTCGTACATTGATGGGGGTGACTATGGAAAAAAAATTCTAGGTCACAAAAAGGTCAGTCGTTTTAATGGTGCCTCACCCGTCTTTTTAGCCGCCAATGTTTCCAGTTAAAAGTAGGAGGCATTACTTTTGGTATATTCTCTCTTTGAACGTTGTTTATGCAGTACGTGTGTATGTAAATGTTCATATTTACCTAAGCGTTACGACTTCTACACTTGAAAATAGTTGTAAAGTCTCGTTAAAGAATACGTTACTTAGTAATTGCACAAAAAAACTAAGTAGCTATGGTCAATGTATTTGCGTTTTATTTTTATTGACACAAGCACATTAAAATTGTTTAAGTAAAAATGTTTTGCTTTGGCTTAATGTCGTATAATCTTACGCCCACTACTTTGTAGATTATCAAATAATGAACGCTAAATTTTTAAATGTTTTCGTAATATTTTAATGTTATTGTTTCAAGTTGATTCCTTTTCATTTATAAACACGTATCTAGTTTTAAAAGACCTTTTACACACGAGAGATAAGAAATTAAATACTGACATTGTGTTGTTTTTGTAATGTGTACTCTGCTTACTTTTGTCAATCAAACACGTTTTTATTAACTTATGAATAAACTTCCAAAATGTCCTAACGTTTTAATAGTGCGTAGATAATATTAAAATCTAAAACTGAACAAAAATTGCATTTTCTAAGTTCATTCCTACTCGTTCCATATAGAAAAAGCAAAGAGTGGCAGCTTAGCGTGCAGGTCTTGAAAATAAACCTCTTGAGTAGAAAGATATGAAAATCGCTTCAAACAAGGTATGATGTAAAGCGTTAAAAATACTACTTCAACGTCAAAAACAAGTCAATGCTTCTTATATTGATAGATCCCAACCCGGAAAGCAGCAATTCTTTTCCCTTTATAAGAAACATCGTTTATCGAATGTGAATATTAAAGGACAACTAAGTGAAGCGAAAGTTACGATGTGGCCGATAGTCAACGTAAGATCCAATTTCTGCTCTTTTTCAACTTCTAAAGACAATGTTAAGAGTAAGATTAAACAGTTATAGGCAACTAGATTACCCGTGACCCGTTGGGTCAGTATGTTAGATTAGCCATGGAATTAATGTATGAGCGTGACATTTCTGACGTAAAGGAAATAGTTTTTTGTGATATAACAGAAACATTTCTATGAAAGTATACTAAAATCAAAAAAAAAATATTGATAGATTTCTATGAGTCGTTCTGTTTATAATTGTTTATTTTTGAAAAAAAAACTTACGGCCATTGAATTATAAGTGGTTTGCCATACTTATAGGTAAATGTGCACTGAACAGATACCGTAATACTTCAAGTTAAATTCAAATTTTGATATATCTTTTTTAAATGAAATTGTAAGTTGAAAGTACATAATAGTTAAAAACACTCTCCCCATATTAAGAATGGCTTTTTAAATAGAAAATGAAAATAAAATGTAACTTTTTCATTTATTTTAAACAAACATTCATAACCCATTGGGTCAAATTAATTTATGTTAATAATAAGGTCAATAAAACTAATTTAGACAATGTAGAAATGAACGATGTAAAAAAAAGCAGAAAGTATTAACAATTGTTTATCTTGATAATTTAAACGCGAAAAGAAAAACAATTGGGACGCTGAAAACGTACACAGTAAAACAATACGTTTTATTGTGTTGATTATTTATTTGTAATAAAAACATTTTCGAGATTATTTATTTATGTTGGTAGTGTAGAAGAAAATGTATGAATGTTTTTTAAGAAAGGTGTATTAAAAAATGGAGAATAAATTTTAAAAAAAGGAAGGACATGGGTAAATCGCCGTTGTCAACGGGTCAAAGTTGATTTATTTGTAAGAAAATTGCGACAGTATAGTTGTAATACAGGATAGTTGCAAAACATCCCCACTCACCCATGTTAAATAATAATTTCTAAATAATAACGCTGATGTTTCAGTCCGAGGTCAAATTCTGCAAAAGTAGCAATTTGTGTTTGTTTACGCTGTTATAGGTTTATGTTTATGTACACATGCGCAACCGGAAGTCGTAAGCCGGATGTGTGGTTACAACACTCATTACAAGGTCATCTGAGCTTTAAAATTATATAGATTACAGAGTTATAATATGTTGGATATGAAATCATTTCCAATAAATATTGTTTCGAGATAAAATAAACTAAAATGATTGATATCGCATGTTTTAACATGATAGGAGAGTTATAGATTTTGGAATTCGCAGCTTCTGTGGAAGCATGGGGCAGTTAATGCTTCCGATCCTGTTCGATCTGCGCCCAGATTCACAGCGCCCCTCCAGCTTGTAAATGTATTTTACTTGATTGTTCCAATTAATTTTTGATCGCCCTCTTCTGTTCTCATCCGCCCTACTAGCAATTATCACTGGTGCCAATATTACGTCATGTGCAAACCAGATAATACGTCATGTGCAAATTCTTAAGGATACAAGCATTTTCTTTGTTTGTTTGTATTTTTGTTTTCACTATAGTAATCTTCAAGTCCAATGTAAACAAGTTCTTGTGGAGCCGTATTTTTAAATAATCAAATTATACCCAATTTCCAAGATTAACGACTACTACACTGCTGTTCCACTGATCACAGTGCACTCATTAACCGTTATCCTGGCGTGGTCCTCGGACCTTGATAATCCCACTCGTTGAATCGGTCTAAAGCATTCAGAATCACACACTTTTATCTTTCCACAATTTTCTAATTCCGGGATACCAGGTTTCAATTCTATAGTGTGTGTGGTTTTTCTTTCTTTTTTTTTTTTTTTTTTTTGGTAAAATTCGTACGTGCACAGGCTTCCTCCCAAACTCAAGCTCAAAATATCTCATCCCCTTTCTGAAAACACGTTTTTTTTTTATCCGAACCGATACAATGCGAAATTCACCAGCATATATTAAGGTCGGCCGCCATTTTGTTTTTCTTTGTTACCATAAACCGGACTTTACACACTACAAAAACTCATATTGAAATTTAAATCAATTTAACATTTTTATTACATGATACGAGTTACGACGTGGTGGACAAATGGTGCTGATGTTAAACTTTATTTTAGTATGAGTGTGATTTTTTTTAAATTTTATTTTCTTTTTCCAAGTCTTGCTGATGAGGCGTTTTCTATACTGAATTGTAACTGTCTATGCTGTTTCAATTACTCATGTTCTTCAATATTATCCATAAAAACGATTGCATATGCTTTGTTCACCTCCAGATAAAATGTTTGGAGTTGTTTTGACAGTAAGTCTTGGCCATGTACGCAAATATGACTGGTGCGTGTTTACGAGTGATTTCTTACCAAAATATGACATTTATTGTTGTAGTAGGATTTCTCTTATTAATAAGCAACTTGTAGCAATCTTAACATACGTTTTCACAGATAGTATATAATAACACTAAACAGTATCCGTCTTTGTTTTTAATATTGTTTTTATTTTATTCGATTCCTGTACAAGTTGAGGATAAACGACCAGGCTCTCTCAAACCCCTCCGCTTTTTTTAGCAGATATAACCAAAGTGAACTGATTTTATTTTTGCCACCTCCTCATTTTTCTACATGTCTACTGATAAACGACTTCTGCTTTTTTAACAAAGTTACGTCGCCCGATCTTATTAAACTGAATGAGATAAATAAAACCGCTACAACGTTCTCTACATTTTACTATGTTGTATCTTTTTAAGCTGCTTTAATATTGCCCCAGATTATTTGCTCTTTGACCTCATTTCTTTTCGCCATCTAATCCGGTTTCGTGGGTAAATACGATAGAAAGAACAGATAAGGTCAGAGGGCCAACAAGCAAGGAAAACGAATTAACTGATTCTATATAGATCCCAAACGCGTTGAATATACAATAAGATAGATCTATACATGGTTAAAAATTACTTTGATTACTTCAAAATTCTTTAAAAGGGTATCTACTCTTCAAGGAATGAAACGACCAAGATTTGAAGAAAGTCTTAACATTATGCCGGCTTAGTGGTTAACGACACAGACTGAAAACCTGAGTGTGCTGAATTCGAATCTGATTCTCTCCACAGAAACACTTTCATTAAGCCTAAACGTTGTGTCTAATATCCATAGAAGGGGTTAAATAAGAAGACGGTCTGTAATATGGAGATAATCTATTTTAAGACCAAAATATTCAGTTTGTCTGCCTCTTAAATAAACGAATTTAGCATTTCATTGACACTAATTATATGTAACAGATACACAGTTCCCGATTTAAAAAAAATAAACATAAACTTGTTTTCCGAATATGTTTTTCTAATAGGATTAATGAAAAATCCAAAACAGTTTATTTATATTAATGAATATATGTGAAACATTTATACTAAACCCATTAAGTGATTAGTTCTTTTCAATCTATCTTATTATCAATCCATCTTATAATAGTCATAATTTTACTAGTAATGTAGTAATACCCCTTATCCCAGAGTAGCTTTTAACCTTAAATCTTAATTCATTAAAAAAAGATATAGTTCTCTTAAAAAATGAAATTCAGAAAAAAATGTTATTGTCGACAAGTGTCTGGTCGGTCGAGATCGCAGATTGCACAGGTTTGTTTGTTACGTTCGATATCGTTACGAGTCGTCGTCGGCTCGCAATGTCACTGCGTCGAATGCTTTGCATGTAGCACTTGTTACTGATAAGACACAAAATTATACTTCGCTGCCTCGTAATAGTTGTTATTCAAATGCAGATAAATTATCTCCAAACAAAATTTAAAAAAAAAATTATATTATATAAAATAGGAGTTAATCACATCTTTGAAAGCTTTAGTTTGTAACGTTAAAACTTAAGTCTTAGAAACAATTATTCATTTAATAAAAATTATACAAAATACTTGATTTTTTTAAAGTGTTCATATATATATATATATATATATATATATATATATGTGTGTGTAGATGGGGGATCATTTTTTTTCTGTCGATATTTGATTTTCACTGATATAATTAAGTTTAAGACACAAAGCCCTAAAATAAGCGCATTCCTATCTACAAAAACATTGTCTGATAGTGTGATCTTCATTTCCTAGTAGAATCGCCTCAGGCGGTAAGTAATAAACGAACGGTTTCTCGGAAAGTAGTAAACCTTTGTGGATCTCATAGCATGGAACAAAGCAAGAATATGTCAATAACAAACAGTTGACGAACTGACTTTTTCATGAATTAGAAAAATATTTGTACCCGAACCGAACAGCATTACTCGAATATAATTCAAAACAAATGAGATCAGTAAAGCATCGGAAGGCAAAACGGTCAACCAGTGTAATCGAAAAACAATAAACCTATATAATCACAAAACGATAAACCAGTGTAATCACAAAACGATAAAACAGTGTAATCACAAAACAATAAACCTATATAATCACAAAACGATAAACCAGTGTAATCATAAAACGATAAACCAGTGTAATCACAAAACGATAAACCAGTGTAATCACAAAACGATAAACCAGTATAATCACAAAACGATAAACCAGTATAATCACAAAACGATAAACCAGTGTAATCACAAAACGATAAACCAGTGTAATCACAAAACGATAAACCAGTATAATCACAAAACGATAAACCAGTATAATCACAAAACGATAAACCAGTGTAATCAAAAAACGATAAACCAGTATAATCACAAAACGATAAACCAGTGTAATCAAAAAACGATAAACCTATATAATCACAAAACGATAAACCAGTGTAATCACAAAACAATAAACCTATATAATCACAAAACGATAAACCAGTGTAATCACAAAACAATAAACCAGTATAATCACAAAACGATAAATCAGAGTAATCACAAAACGATAAACCAGTATAATCACAAAACGATAAACCAGTATAATCACAAAAGGATAAACCAGTGTAATCACAAAAGGATAAACCAGTGTAATCACAAAACGATAAACCAGTATAATCACAAAACGATAAACCATTATAATCACAAAACGATAAACCAGTATAATCGCAAAACGATAAACCAGTGTAATCACAAAACGATAAACCAGTGTAATCACAAAACGATAAACCAGTGTAATCGAAAAACGCTGACCATTAGCAGGTATCTTTTCTTTGTAAATTTTTGCAATATCTGTTCTTTATTAAAGTGTTAGGTGAAAGTATAGAATAACGAAACAGACGAATTCCTATATTAAAATGACCTTCTTAAATAATAAGGGGGTTATTTCTACATGGTCCGTAAATTGCAGATGTAGATTTTTCATTGAAATTCCCATACGATAACTGTTTTCGATTAGAATTACGTTTTTATGCTTTCATTTTTAATCGTTTGCTAGTGTTTAAATAATTCGGTTATAAAAAAACACGAAGTTTTCGTTTGGCATTTTCCAATAGTTTGTGTGTGCCGACGATAACGTGGCCTTTGTTTTGCATAATTACCATTACGTTTTCATTTTTAACAAGAATATATCCGGTGGAGGTTGTTGCAACTGTATAAAACTATTGTTTACATTGGAGAGTAACTTGGTTTGAGTGTGGCGTGAGGATGTCTGATGAAGGGGGTTTACATCCTAGCACGACATATCAGTTTCCCGGATGGTAAACAAAACAAAATGATAAGCACACCACTTTTAGATTAAGTCTTCTATATGTCGTTGGCTATATCTGCTTGACATGTCTCCCTGAGAATTATCTGTGCAGGACTTTTGATGTTCTAATTGAACGCTATATCAAAGTGTTTGCAATACATATTTCTTATGAAAATATTTAAAAAATCATTTCAATTTGATGACATGTTAAGAACCTGAATAAATTGCTGGTTAAAATGCGTCCACCGCTAAGAGTATCAAACTTCCAACTGAATATCTTTCCCCCCCCCCTCTCTCTCTCTCTCTCTCTCTCTCTCATATCTATCTATATATCTATAAAAGTGAAAGTGTCTGTCTGTTTGTGTATCTGTGTGTCTGTGTGTGTACATTTCCCTACGCAATAACTCTGTCAATTTTAAGTCTACAGGCTCGGATTTTACAGGGTATTAAGATCTGTAAAAATCTTTGTGATCCATTTTCGGCCAGAATTTGGCTGTTAAGGGGTCAAAGTTCAAAGATTTGACCTTTGAGAACTCTACCAAACTTATCCGACAATTTTCGGTCTAAACACTTGAAATTTTAGATATAGGTTACTTGGACATGGATCTAACTTAATAACTTGAATAGGACCCAAAACAATAAAATTTAAAATAAGTTAAAATAAGGGTCAAATTTTAAAAAGTTGACCGCTTTCTTTTTTTCTTCTTTTGCTCAACATACACCTCCAAATACTCGGGCAACGCCGCGCACCCATGCTAGTATATCTATAAAAGTGAACGTGTCTGTGTATCTGTCGGTCTGTGTGTGTACATTTCCCTACGCAATAACTCTGTCAATTTTTAGTCTACAGACTCGAAATTTGATATACAGGGTACTGGGATTTTGGAAAATCTTTGTGATCTGTTTTCGGCTTTTTGAGAACTCTACCAAATTCCTCCGTAAATTTTCGGTCTAAACACTTGAAATTTTAGATATAGGACCCTTGGACATGCATCTAATTTAATAACTTGATTTGAGCCCAAGAAATAAATGTTAAGGGGTCATAATAGGGGTCAAAGTTAAAAAATTGTCCTTTTTTTGTTTTTTGTTTTTGTTTTTGCTCTAAACACCCGGGCAACGCCGGACACTCATGCTAGTATATCTATAAAAGTGAACGTGTCTGTGTGTGCATTTCTCTATGCAATAACTCTGTCAATTTTTAGTCTGGAGACTCGAAATTTGATATACAGGGTACTGAGATATGGGAAAACCTATGTGATCGGTTTTCGGCCAGAAATTTGGCTGGTAAGGGGTCAAAGTTCAACGATTTGACGTTTGAGATCTCTACCAAACTCCTCCGACAATTTTTGGTCTAAACACTTGAAATTTTAGATAATCATTGGGCATGGCTCTAACTTAATAACTTGATTTGAGCCCTAAACAATAAAAGTTAAGGGTCATAATAGGGGTCGAAGCTAAAAAAAAACTGACGTTTTTTTTTTTTGTTTTGTTTTTGCTCAACATACACCTCGAAACACCCGGGCAACGCCGAACTGAAATACTAGTACACACACGCACACACACACACACACATATATATATATGAAACAGCGAAACAGTACTGTATGTGGATGATTATAATGCTCCTTATCTTGAGTTGAGCATATTGAGAAGGGATACACGAATTACCATTAGCGTATAAGCGATGCTCTTTGTGTAAACAAATCGAGCAGAGGTAGTTCGGAGGATGTCAAAACATCGTTAAATAGCGTAGTGGTTAGGAGCCTTGACTGTCGTACAAACGGTCGGGTTTCAATCCTGGCTTCAAGTAGTTGCCTGTCTAGCCGCACTGATGAGCTGTGAAACAGCGAAACAGTACTGTATGTGGATAACTCTCTCTCTCTCTCTCTCTCTCTCTCTATATATATATATATATATATATATATATATATATATATATATATATATATATATATATATATATATATATATATATATATATAGAGAGAGAGAGAGAGAGGGGGGGATTGATAGAGACATATTGACATCTATCAACACGAAATAGATCGAAACAAAGAATACAATCATTGACAGTATTTTCGATTTAACATATCATAAGTCATAGGTTCAACAGGTTTACTGCCTGCGACCTTACAGCTATAATTTCGCGCCTCAGATATTTTTAATCAATCTGTCTAATGAAAGGAAATCAACTGTGATTTACAATACTCTCTGTAGTCACCATGTTTTTCATAAGACTGTAATTGAATTTTAATTATCTCCTCAAAAGCACAAAGAAGGTTTGGTATAATTCTTCAAATATGGGGAGATTGTGCTACAACTGATCTGCACTTTACCGTAGAGCACTAACAATTCAATTGTATGGAAGTATACTAGAAAAATGCACCAATAACCATTTGTTACACGGATTAATATCTTGTTGATAACTACATTTTGACAGTCGGGAAAGAGCGACTCATCCGTATTGTATGTTTACTTACATTATGTTGAAGTCCGCTGATCTGAAAGATTAATGTTGAAATGTCAATCTTTTCCTGAGTACAAAAGCAACCAGGATCCCTGAGAGGAATTTCTATTTGCAAACATTATCTTCTATTTGTATATGAATTAAATGTCTAAACTGATAAAATTTTTATAGTCAATTTATTAGCAATGCGGATAAAATGAATAGATCTTTGGCTTTGTGATTTCCCCAGAGAAAAATGAAATATAGTCAGATAACCTCGATATATAAACAGAGAGTTTAAAGGGGTTGTATTTATACGTATTATACGTATTGTTCTTATATGATGTAATGACCGGAGAGATATATAATTGGTTGATGAAAATTAGATGTTAAGAGATAACTGCATATTTGATGAGAAAAGATAACCGCATATTCGAATTAGTGAAAAGTTGATTTTTAACAGGTGTCTGCATATTCGTAAATAAAAACTGTTTGTTAATCCGAATTATTGTAAGTGTTTCCCCAAAAGCGAAGACAATCAGGCTTACTAATTGCATACGAAGTGGATGAAAGTTTAATCCAGAATAGCGCAGAAGAAATAATACCACGTTGAATCCATTGACTTGCAGCTCCACATATAAAACGTCTGTTTGCAGTGACCAGACGCAGAGAAGATGAGAGTGTGCCGTATACTGATGACTACTCCTCCGGGATTTTCACCAGAGTTTTGTTAACTAGGTAGTTCTGACATCGCATTTCATCCGGCTATACAAGTGTTAGGGTTGAGAGGTTTTATTGGGGGGGGGGGGCTCTTACAGTTTATCTGACTATAAAATGAAGTGCGTAATCATATATACAAAAAAAACGGGCCCCAACTCTAATTAGGCCCCGTTTCTTAGTGTTTTGTCCGAATGAAATGAAACTTTGGTCATAACTAGTTTATTATATTCAAAACATCACATCAAAACACTAGGGATTTTGGCCTTTTATTTCTCCGTTCTACAGCATATGTTCTAGATGGCTTTTGCTTAGCTTTTGTTTTTTGGGGGGGCACCCTGTATATATATGTTGAGATTAAAAAGAAATCCCTACATATGTTCATTTTCTCTCCTTCTCTCTCTCTCCCTATATATATATATATATATATATATATATATATATATATATATATATATACTAGATTGCCCGTGACCCGTTGTGTCAGTATTTGTTATATAGCAAGCTATGGAATAGTCAGTAAACAGAATTAATGTATAAAAGTGCAAGTTATTATTCAGAATTAGTATATAAACGTATAATGATGTGTATAATGAAAAAATTGAATACACACGTGCGCGCGCGAAAACCAACATGGCGACCAGTAAAAACAATGCGAAAAAAGATAGATAATATAAAGGTCTTAACATCATTGCTCTTAGATTTAATGAAAATCATTTATATAATAGTATGGGTGGGTTAGGGTTAGTTGAAAACATAACGGGGTTGTGCATTGTACAGGTCCGCCCTAGTTTTATTGTGGGTATCATATCAGGGAATAATAATCAAGTAATGTTTAACGGTGAGACCTTTTCAAAGTAAATCTTTAAAATATAAAAGTACCACCCCGCCACACACGCTTTTAAGTGTTTCAACGTCTGTTTAAAATGTTTAGACTTTATGACCCACCACGTCGTTCACTCTTTCTGCCTCTTTACCGCCACTTGATTTGAAAAAAATACTAACAAGTCGTTTACCACTACGTGGCCAGGAAGTGAGTGCTCAGAATACATTAAATCTGTATAAGAAATCTGAAATTATATTTTTTTCATTTATATTATCTGTAAAGGCCGTTGAAACGTGTTAGTCCAAAACAGTTGATTTTGATTTTTTTTTTAGGGGGTAAACTACATGTAAATTGATCAAGTATATTTTTACATTAGAAAACATTTTTTGTTTTGTTTTTTGGTGAAAATTATACTAACAGGCAATGAAAATACAATCAAAACCGTTTAAAAAATTTTTAGACGTTGAAAACGTGCACGTTTTTATTATCTTCGGTTTAATATTGTCTTCTGTATAGAATTCTTAAAAAACGTAATATACAGAAATATATAGAAAAACATGAAATACGCAAAAGAGACATTCATAAAATGCCGATGTAAAAAAAAACCCTCACCGACAAAGTATGAAAAATATGTGTATTTCATAATTATAAATGAAAATAAAATATAAAACACTTAAACGAAACGATTTTATTTATTTGTAACGCAAATCAATGTTTCAAACTTATTTTCGGTTTTATTTGGTTATTTATATTCTTTTTCTTTCTGCTAGGAGTGTAGAAAAATAAAATGTATAAATCTAAAAATTAATAAAATAAGAAAGACGATCCCACTAATTGTCGAATTAAAAAAGGCCTTTTACGGCTGTCTCTTTGTTTATTTATGCATGCACAAAATTTTTGAAACCGGAAGTCGTAAAGCGGAATAGGATGGGCGGTTTCAACACCTAAGCAAGACGATTTGAGCTTATATTATAATAGAAGATATATATATATATATATATATATATATATATATAGTGAGAGAAAATATATGTTTTAAGTATTGACAAAAATTTTAACAATACAGTTAAATCCGTAGGGATACTAAATACATTCAACATATCGCAGACTTAATTAACAATTGCATAACCCGAATTACTGATCTAATTCACAATTACAAATGATTATTCACCATATAATATTGAAATAGCTATACAGGAAACCTTAACTTAAATTGTAAAATAAGAAGTGGCATCATCAGCTGTTTACCATGCAACTGTTTCAGAGATTATAAATGGGATAGCAAGAAAATTCATGGATATCTAGTAGAAAATATTACTAACTCAATAAGACTGTCACGGACCGTTCGAATGCTGATGACGTCAGGAATTCACATTTGGGATCTACATATCCTTCGCTTCCAAAGGGACAGCTGACCACTGACTGCCAACTGACTGAAGCTCAACTCTCTCTCTCTCTCTCTCTCTCTCTCTCTCTCTCTCTCTCTCTCTGAGTGACTAGCAGACTGACTGACTCTGAAATTCGAACCCATAGAACTATATGGAGAATCGTCCTTTGTCTATGACGTCAGAAGTGTATTTTTCAAACGTGACTAATTCACTTGGCTATGCATGTTTGTCAAAAACACACTTCTGCCAACAAAGAATCCTCTCCTAACCTAATTTTTTAATAATACATTTTTAATCTGTATTGTTCAATCTTTCTAGCTGACATTTTTAATATTCAGTTTTATAAAAGAATGAGCAATCAATTCTTTTTACAATATAAACAATATCTATTTCTAATAGAATTTAACAATAGACCTTTTTAACATTCCGCTTCCTAACATTCTATTTCTTAAGCTTGCTTACAAGGTTCGATTCTCGGTTTATCCTAATGTCATTTTCACTTATTTAATGTTCTTCTTATTTACATGGAAAGGGGACAGCCTTTTCCCTGTAACACACAGTAAAGATACCTAGATGTAAGAGATCTTTCTACTTCAGTAGTTTCTTCCCCAGAACTGCTTGACTTGTGAATTCCCTTCCTAGTCTTTGCTTCCCCAACTTTACTGACATACAGAAGTTCAAGTGTAACATGAAACGACTTTTTGCTGTCCAACTCCCTACATAGTACCCCTGTAGCTTATGTCCCTGATATCAAAGTGGCAATATGCCTGCTTTGTGGTGAAAATGTAATAAAAAAATACAAATATATATATAATACTTAAAGTTTGTTTATAATACACATATATAAGGCTTTTATTAATAGCTTGAAAGAAGTTTTTTAGTGACAATAACAGATGGCCAAAGAAGCATACTAAGTACAGATTGGAGGCCTGCTCCGTATCGAATAAAACGAAATGTATATGTTCGACTAAATTCTTAAATAAGAAATTCTCTATAGAAGCATACACTTTCGATTCGAAAATAGAAAATGCACTCAAGCAGGATTTTTCCCGAATTGAACAAAACAACATTTACTAAAAACAGAATACACGTGGACGATACGGATCGGCGAGAGACGAAAATACAATTCAATGGCTCGTTGTAAATTTCGATGCTGGCGCTGATGAAAATGGAATGAAATGGGGCAATCATAAATATTCCTAAGATGCGTTTATTTTATTTACGCGTTCAGAGGTAAAACTAAAGTGCACACAGCTAGCTATTAACTTAAGATCATTCTGTCGTAATCTGGACCTAAGTTTCCTCATGTCAAATTAACATGAGAATATCAGATCGTGGAATCATATTATAAAATTATAAATTACTATTTGTTTTCAATCTGTTCATTAAATAACTAAGTATATAATATTAGTATTTTTGTTTAAGCTGACTGTCCTATGTAAAGTAATACCGAAATTAGAATCGCATCTCGATATTTCATTAACATTCATGTTATGTGTGTGTGTATGTGTGTGTGTGTGTGGGTGTTGATGAGAAACAATTATTAAGGGCTTTATTTTACCGTCTAGATCCCCACACCCGAAAAATTCACGGTGGCAAGGGAACGCATGATTAAACATTATGAATAGATAATGTTCCATGGTCTTCAACATAAGATATATGTATATATATATATGACTTTTTCAAATATATATTAAGAAAATAATTATAGTTATGTTTCAGCATTTCAAGAGGAATACTATACCATATATCCTAGAGAATCCTAACACGAACGTTTAGTATTAAGATAGACTGAAAATATAGTAAGGCAGTATATCTGTTCACAGGATAAAATTTACTCTAGCATAAAGATACAAAATTACTTTAAAACTAACATAAACAATAGGAAATAAACAAATACATAAACATGCGTATGCATAAACTATCACACACACACACACACACACACACACACACATATATATATATATATATATATATATATATATATAAAGCTGAATGTTTGTGTGGGTATGTGTGTGTATGTGTCTGGTTACGAATAGGCTCCTATATGGGGGACTATTTTTTAAAAAAACTGATTACATATAATGATAGATGTATCGAGACACAGGAATAGGTATGTTTGATCTGGCAGAACGGTGGTTCATTAAAATTGCGGGGTCTGCGTTCGCGCCTGGTCCACAAAGTATGGAAATAAAAAATTTTAAGATAAAAAAAACGTTTACAAGTGTTTTTGATATAGATGTACATAAGAATATTTTGATAAGTATGTTTTAACTGTAATAGGGATGGTATAATAAAATTGCGGGGTCTGCGTTCGTGCCTGGCCTCCATAGAATGGAAATAGGCACAGACTTTTATAAAGACTTTTCATATCAATCTGCGTACGTATATTTGATAATTATGTTTCAGTTTGAAGAAATATGGTATAATAAAATTATGGAGTGTTCGTTCGCACCTGATCTCCATAGAACGGAAATATGCTACCAAGTTTAACAAGGTTTTTTTTATATAGATCCACAGAATATTGTGATAAGTGTTTCAGTGTGAACAGGTATGGTATAATAAATTATGGGATTTATCTATTTTATTTTTACTTTCACCATATTTTGCTTTGGTTTTGATACCCCCAAATTCGAAGCTATCTCTTTACAAGCCTTCCTTTTCATAACCTATCATACTTTCATAAATCAGAGTTCATATTTTTGTAGGCTGTTTTTGAACCCAGTCAATGACAGGTACTTTTGCTAGTATATATATATATATATATATATATATATATATATATATATATATATATATATAAGTTTGTTTTTGAAATGTCCTTACTTTTAATGTATACCGTTTTCGTTTAACGGGTCTAGATTGTTATTTTAAAACCATTCACCGTTAATTTTGAGTTAAGCTCAATGTGTCTATTTAATAGGGACAGAGCATATGCAGTGCAAAATTTTGTTGAAAATTCAAAGACTCACGTTTTCTTTTTAGAAACTTCGTTTATTTCCTGGATTTTTCCATTACAGCCGTTTCATTAATGAGTTGGCAATTTTACGATTTATGTTTCCGTAAAAATATCTTGTCTCCACTAACTTCTTCAGATGTTTATCCATTAGATTTATACAGCAAATAACATGCTGGACATCGTATTCGGGTAAAAAGATTTCCACAGCCATGCTTCCTCACTCCCTCCATCTTTTGGTGTTATGTAAAGATAGTTTTCCGTTTTAACCCGTACTTTCGTATTTTTATTTTTCATTTATTAATTATTTATTTTTGTTTTAATTTCCCCTTTTTTCCTATTTGTTTTTATCATATAATTTTATATAATGTTATTCCTATATTTATGCCTGTTTATTTTAATATTGCTTTTTGGCTTAGTGTTTGAATTCGAATTATATTACCCGATGCAGGGGAGGTCCCTCTCGTGGTATCATTTTTTATCCAGGATTACCTCCCTTGCATTTTTTTCATAATCTGCTCTAGTGCGTGAAATTAAGTATTTGTTTCTGTGCAAACACCCGTGGATTACATCTAGTCTTTTGTTGTAAGTACGGGTTAAAACGGAAAACTATATTTACATACTTTCGTATATTAATTTTATGTTAGTAAATGAAGTAGTTACATGCATACATATATATATATATATATATATATATATATATATATATATTAGCTCACACACACATATAGCTATATATATATATATATACTGCCATAAATTTGGGTGGGTTGTTTATTGATATTCATATTAAAAAACCCTTTTTTTCTATTCTATTTAAAAAGAAAATACAACTTTGTTATATGAGTCGTGGAACTGCATCCATCTGCTAAATATCTAGCTAATTTGCAAATTCTTCAAACATTAATATGAATTAATTCCTTTTTATTTTTTTTTTTCGGTTTTCCTATTGGATGATTATCGTTAGTTAACTAGTATGTGAAATTATATTAATGCAGACATTCTATATGATTTATACTTACGTGAAATTTGCGTAAAACAGTTATAGTAAACTTCTTTCTATATACATTTATATATACGTATATATTTGTTTTTAAAAATTGCCCTACTAAACTCCTCTATCAGTTTTTGATCTACTGACATGAAACATTATATAAGATATTCGAATACATTTAGTCGGGGAAATTGTGAAAATTAAAAAGAGATGGAATTTTCCAAGTGACGGTCAAACGACGGCATACCGAATATGCATGCGTAACGTAATAGTTATTGGTTCATTCTTTAATTTTTAGCTTTGCAGCAAGCATGTTTTCATAGCCCAGACATTAACGTCAAAAGAAAAAAAGTGAATGGTAAGCTATACGTTTTTGTTTCAATTCTCAGGGATGGCGCACAAGTCATTTTTTAAAACTTTTTAAATCACTATTATATATTGCATCCAATATAATATAATAATAAACACGAAATCTGCATTAATCAAAATATCATATTTAAGCGTATTTTACGACTGAGCAATATATATATACTAGCATTTCAGCCCGGCTTTGCCTGGGTATTTGGAGGTGCATGTGGAGAAAAAAAAAAAAAGAAAAAACGGTCAATTTTTTAACTTTCATCCCTTAACATTTATTGTTTTGGGCTCAAATCAAGTTATTAAGTTAGATCCATGTCCAAGGAACCTATATCTCAAATTTAAAGTGTTTAGACCAAAAATTGTCGGAGGAGTTTGGTAGAGTTCTCAAAGGTCAAATCGTTGAACTTTGACCCTTTAACAACCAAATTTCTGGCCGAAAGCCGATCACAACGATTTTCCCAAATCTCAGTAACCTGTATATCAAATTTCGAGTCTGTAGACTAAAAATTGACAAAGTTATTGCATAGGGAAATGCACACACACACAGAGAAACGTTCACTTTTAAAGATATATATATATATATATATATATATATATATATATATATGTGTGTGTGTGTGTGCATATGCGTGTATATATATGTGTGTTTGTATGTATTTATATATATATATATATATATATATATGTCTGTGTGTATATATACGTTTGTATACATATATGTATATATATATATATATATATATATATATATATGTGTGTGTGTGTGTGTACATATGTGTGTGTGGATGTGTGTGTATAAACAATCATTGGAAGAGTTTCAGGCTTTTAAATAATAAGTTCTTGCCTTTTTTTGTTTTTGTTTTTTGTTTTTAACTTTAACTTTACAATATTCAGATAAACATATCTTGGCTCAAACAAATTTTATTGTTAATAAGCACTATCAGAATCAATTTGAAAATACAAAATTTGGAATCCCGCAAGAACTTTCTTCTCAGCTAATAGTAAAAAAAGAAGTTCGATTTTTATTTGAAATTTTTTATCGTTGGGAAACTTCCTCCTTATATTTTAATTCAACGTTTATGTACCAAAATCATATAAACAATTACATAATTACAAACATGTCAAAGTTGTTTCTTATACAAACTGCGCGTTTTGTAATTAAAATACTCTGTATCATACGGTCTATTTTTCTCATTTGGTTTAATTTACAACATTTCTGCCGATGGAACTCTCATCTCTAGATGTAGCTGTATGTCGAAATCTGAAATGTATACGGAATTTTCATGTAAACTACAGGAGTAGATTATTTTAGTCATAATCGGACAGAAGTGGTTATTTTTATGCTACTCATACGCCTGTGAAACGGATTGCAGGTTATACCACCAAATGGTCATTACTTAAAAGTGATGATTATAAAATACCTTCAACAGTTTTGTCACGACTTAATGCAATAACAAATATTGATTAAAATATAAATTAGCACTTTACCCGGTCAATGGAATGAAGACAATCTGCAGTAGAACAAATTTGGAGAATAAAAATACACCTTTCACTTATTTCCGACAGGCTCGTAACTCTTGCTTCTTTATCTTTTTTTCTTTAGTTTCTGACAAAGGGGTAAGGATTGATGTTTACTACGTCTAAAGCTATTCATATAACCCTAATTCTCGGCTTTTTTCTTCAAACGCGTATTTATTGGGTCTTTACATTAAGTGGCTTTATCTTAGGTGAAAGTCAATTTTCATAAAAATAAGTAAAATATATAGTTCTGATTGGTTGTTTTGTTTTACGGCATATCAACCCTTTTCGAGTTATTTAATGCCGAATCCAGGGATTTGGGAAATAGTATTCCTGTTCCATCCAATTATGTTGCAGAAGGTTTTTATTCTTCAAGCTCTATGTATCTTCAATCGCTAGTTTATTTGGTTTGGTTGTTTTATAATGGATTTTGTTTTTGTCCCCTGCCTTGCAGAACATGAATGAGTTTTGCAATGGGATAGGGAGAAGGGTTACAGTATTAATGTTTGGTAGATTTTAAGTTAGAAAATGTACGCTTAAATCTACACGAAATTGTCATGAGCAAAGTTTTCTTTCTTATAACTTTCTATGGAACACAGTATTGTCGGGCTGCTATCATTTGGTCGTATAAATGTCTAATGTGAATAGGCTTTTTTTGTTGAGCCGTCTTCTTTAATAATAAAGCCCTTGTCAAATCCAATTATTACTAATCTTCGCCGTCTACCCAACACTCGTTAACTTTTATCCTCAATTAGCATTTGGACTTTGGTAAGGAATGATATTTCCAGTAAAAATTATGAAATGCTAAATCTGACACATGTGCTATATAATAAAGTTCTACGATAGCGAGAAGAAATCTGCTTAGAAACGGTTTCCATTTTATTTAATGAAGTTATCGAGTTCAAAACTTGTTGTGAGCACAGCTGTTTTGGCAAGGTGTCTCACTAGAGATAGGTTGATGAGTACTTTCTACTTATTTGACACACGACAGGATTTATCGCTAGAAAGCGGCGGCAAAGAAGGAGGTGACTGGGAACGAATTTTGGAAAGTAAGGAATCAGTTTTGGCTGTGCAAGCACGACAGCAAGACATGTCTTGAAAATGTAGCATGCAGATTGGTACGATCTCCCTAAACACGACGAAATAAAATTGGCGATGCGTTTCCGAACCACTGTGATTTGAAGTTCTCATTAAACTCGACTATATCGAAAACGCAAGAAGACATGGATTTCCATGTTTGTTTCTGCTTGAAACAGGACAGAGCAGAGAACACCAGTGACGGAACCGATCGCTCCAGTAATAGGTAGTCCTGAAGTAATTATTTATGAAACTTAAAGATATAAAGAGTTTATATGTTATTATCCAATACAAAGACAGTGTACTCTTTGTATCAAAACATTTTATTTCAAACGAGCATCACAGACTGATTAAAATACTTACGTGAACATAAACGTGGCGAACCAGAAGGCGGACATATAAATCGTCTTCTTGAAATAGTCAGACAAATTAAACAAATATTTAGAAGAAAAAAAAGAGAAAAATCAATTTTTACAAGATCCGTTATGCTATTTTTTTATTTTATGGGAAATACATTTATTTTTAATCAGATTTCTATAAATTACATCAAGTCCTGTCTCATAATTTAAGCCCGGGTCGATTTCCCTGTCAATGTACACACTTTTTATTTTATCGAAATCTCATAAAATAATTCTCGCACCCTGAAAAAAAATGAGATTTTCACAACCTTTCCGCCGAGAAGAATAGAGAAGTAAGATATTTTCATCAAGTTTATTTTAAACGATTCTGTCGTAAAATTCCAATTTAAATTCCATCATTCTTTTGTATCGTGAAAAATTATTTTTTTCAATTATTTATGCAAACGTCACGATTCTAATTTGTTTTTTTAGTTTTTTTCATGTTTTCTTTTCAAATCTAATTATACTTTAGCTATGAGTTATGAAACAATTATTCAACAATTAGCAGCTGCAACGGTAAAATTACATTTCGCTTCTTTTTGGAAACTCTTGCCTAATTGAATATCGTTATAATTGTTTATACTTGATCGCTTATTCACACTAGTGAACATAGACTCTATCTTCGTATTAGTCATATACCTATAAATAAAACAGATGCGTGTATGTGTCTGTGTGTGAACATGCAACCATATATCTATACATAAAACAGGTGCCTGTGTGTTTTCTATGTGTAAATAATAAACCGATAAGCTTTTAAAATCCTTACCATAAAGCACTGAAATTAACAAACATAGTAAACAAGGATGAGTAAGATCTTGATTTTGCTGATGACTAACACGTACATATATCGGCAAGTCGTTTAATATTAAATAAAATATGTTGGCAAGTTTTCATTTCAACTTGCCGACATATTTATTTATTTATGGCAAGTATATATCATATATCGGCAAGTCGTTTAATATTAAATAAAATATGTTGGCAAGTTTTCATTTCAACTTGCCGACATATTTATTTATTTATGGCAAGTATATATCATATATCGGCAAGTCGTTTAATATTAAATAAAATATGTTGGCAAGTTTTCATTTCAACTTGCCGACATATTTATTTATTTATGGCAAGTATATATCATATATCGGCAAGTCGTTTAATATTAAATAAAATATGTTGGCAAGTTTTCATTTCAACTTGCCGACATATTTATTTATTTATGGCAAGTATATATCATCTATCGGCAAGTCGTTTAATATTAAATAAAATATGTTGGCAAGTTTTCATTTCAACTTGCCGACATATTTATTTATTTATGCGCATGCCCAAATTTAATTCCTTTATTACAATCGTTTAATCTATACATCTATAAAAGTGAACGTGTCTGTCTGTCTGTCTGTCTGTGTACATTTCCCTACGCAATAATTCTGTCAATTTTTAGTCTATAGACTCGACATTTGAAATACCGGGTACTGAGATTTGGGAAAATCGATGTGACGGGTGTCAGCCAGAAATATGGCTGTTAAGGGGTCAAATTTCAACGATTTGACCTTTAAGAACTCTACCAAACTCCTCCGACAATTTTGGGTCTAGACACTTGAAATTTTAGATATAGGTTCATTGAACCTGGATCTAATTTAATAAAGTGATTTGAGCTAGAAACTATAAATTTTAAGGGGTCATAATAGGGGTCAAATTAAAAAAAAATTTACTCTTTTTTTTTTTTTTGCTCAGCATACACCTCCAAACACCCGGGCAACGCCGGGCTGAAATGCTATGCTAGTATTAAATAGTTTAAACCTATTTGCCAGTAGGAGACGCTAAATGTTTTAGTTTATATTCTAACTGATGACACCATATTAGTATTTTACTTTTAAAATTAGTATTACATATCATCGGGTTGGCAAGAAAGTTCTTGCGGGTTTTTTTTACTTTTAAATTCATATGAACATATCTCGATTCGAACAGAAAATTATTGCATATATTCCAGGTACATGATTCGAATGTAAACATGAAATATTTGTCCTTTTTTCTTGTTTAATCCAATTTTCCCGTTAAAGCAACTTTAAATGATGTCCTTTTTATGTTCTTTTAAAAGATGTTTTTAATTAATTTTCAATTCATGTGCTGAATTATTTATATCCATAATGATTATTTTGCTAAAGACATTTCCTGTGAAAAGATTGGTTATGCATTGAAAAGCTGTAGAGTAAAGAAGAAATTCTTTTAGTCCTTGTTTCAAATAAGAACTGTAGTTTTACTGCAAAAAATTTAAATATAAATCCTACAATTATATATATATATGCTTGCAAAGTGTAATTAAACCAAAAGTTATCTATTATTTTATATATAACATACCTATCATTATAGTAAAAACTCTACCCAGTTAAGAGGAGCAATCTATAAATTAAATTAAGTAGATTTGAAATAAAACTTACATTTAGCTTCGAAAGACTAAAGTGGTTCCTTTTTCACTTTCTTCCGATTTTATATATATATATATATATATATATATATATATATATAAAATCACATTGACACAACGGTTCCCATTATATAAGCAAAGTTAAGCAACGTAGAGCCTTGCCCAGTACTAAAATGAGTGACCATTTGTGAATTCCAACTGCTGTATTGTTCCCCTGCTTCTAATGGCATTGTTTTCAGTCATCTAGAAAAAATCTTTTGTCTACGTCGAGGGGGCACAAGTGCTTTCAGTTCGTCACAGCATTCACCATTAAAATACTTGTAGAACAGGCAGAGGGATGCAACATTTTGTCGATAGGACAGAGACTGAAGCTTAGATGACAGTTCAGGACCTATCAGGTTGGCGACCCTCTTTTGAACCCTATCCAGGAGTGAGAAACAAGCAGCAAATACACCTGACCAAATGTGACACAGTACTCCATACATGGGCGAATGGTGGCCTTATAGAGGTAGAAGATACTTTTAGGCGTAAGTAGCTTTCTAGCACGGTAACGAGAGCCCATTTTTTTCGCAGCAGCAATGATAATGCTCTCAATATATCTATTCCAGTTCATGTTCCCTGTAAACGTTAGGTAGAGGAGTTTAAAGGAAGTACTTTCTGGTAATGTGTTCTTGGCCATTGCTATTGGTGCAGCATTGAATGTGACCATCCATTTCTGTCTCCATTCCACTACAGATTGGAGGTCATCCTCTAGTGATTCTGCTATTTCCTTAGATATGTATTCATTTGTACCCCCCGTGCCTGTTATATAGAGTGGTGTCATCAGCAAATATACCCATCTCAGAAACAATTTTATCAGGAAGGTCATTTATGAATTTCAGGAATAATAAAGGCCCGAGGATAGACCCTTGAGGTACTCCCACATTTATATCATATTGCTTAGATGTACGACCGTCAAGGACAACCTGGATTTTTCTTGTACTTAAGAAGGATATGCTTACATTATGCATTCTTCCAGCGATACCATAAGATCTAATTTTCTTTAGAAGACGACCGTGCCATACCCTGTCAAAAGCTTCAGATATATCGGGTGCTACCACGCTATCTTCCCGTTTTTGTAAGTGAACAGTATGTGTTCAGAGATTACAGTTAGGATATCTGCTGTGCTAAATCCATATTGATTATTCGTCAGGAGTTCAGCAGCTGTAAGGGGGTGGATTAGAGCTTGATTAATTAAAGACTCAAATATTTTGGCAATAAGTAGAAGATTAATGAGGTGATAATTTAATAGGTCAGTTCTTTCACCAGAATTCTTGAAAACTGGTTCCACAGAAGAGGTTTTTCAGCAGTCAGGAAAGCAAGATTCGTTAAGGCATTTGTTGTAAAGTATGGAAGGAACTGGAGCTACTTCAGCGGAGACCATTTTTAATAGCACAGCCGTGATGAGATCAGGTCCACATGCTTTTGAGATGTCTAGGTTTTTTATGATACCATGTATCTGAGAAGGGGTGATTTTCAAATCCTCTGTAGTTGTAGTGGGCGGAGAGAATGGGGCGTACGGTTATACATCTCTATGAGCCGCGTGTTGCGCCAAGACAGGGTTATCTTGCGCTTTTGAGCTGCGGCGATCCATTCCGGATGTGGCTTGTAAAGGGTCGGGTGAGAGGGGAGGTAGTCTCGAAGTCGCCTGTGGAGCAGAAGCTGTGCTGGGGATAGGCCGATACCCTGTATAGGGGTATTTCTGTATTGTAGGATGGCCCTGGCAGCCTAGTCGTTATCTAAGGACCACTGTGGTCCTGTGTTGCCATCTACAACCCTCTTGGCTGTTTTGACAGCTAGCTCTGCTCGACACTTGGATTGTGGATAGGCCACAGATGATAACCTGAGCCTTACAGACCATTTCTCTAGAATGCTTGAATGGGAGGGATGTAAACGGCGGGCCACCATCACTGCTGAGTTCTTCTGGGGAACCATATGCTTGAAATATCTCCCAACAGATTGAGATGAGCTGAGAGGTGGTTGCCTGCCCTTGGCTTAGGTGTTACAAGATGAGCCAGCCAGTTAATCTGTCAGTGCAAGCAAGGTATCTGTGGTCACCAACGTGGAACAGATCTATGACAATCTGCTGGAACGGCCACTCTGGGGACTGTGTCAATGTAATTGGTTCCTGGGCTGGCTCGGTGCGATCCTTGTACAAGTCATGCAGTTCTCCCTGGTATTGCAGATGGAGGCATTCATTCCAGGCCAATATATGGATTCGTTTGCTCGGGAGATCTGCAATGGGTTTCGGCAACATTTGAAGGAGCGCTTCACCCAACTACCCAGACTCCGCAGCCAGGAGTTTGGCAGCTATTTAGCTGTAATCCCAGCTTTGAGAAAGAAGTCTTCCCAATCCTCAGGTTCCATTGTTCGTAGCGCCATGTAGAATATTGCTAGGGTGAGCCAGCTTATCCAATGAAGATGTTGTGCTGAATGAATGCGATAATTGACAGTATTGTTCCTGGCAGAAGTCTAGAACAGTAAAAACCCCTGAATGCCAGAGCAGCTGGCATTTGTAGAGTGGCACCTGCCCCTCTTGACATGTTTAGCCAATCAGGTGCCTCAAAATAGAACAATCCACCATCTCTGACTAATTGTAGGCTGGTCCAATGGCAATTAGCATACCACTAATTGCTACTGAATAAATATGTTGAAATGAGTTAAATGGTCCATAATGGTGGAGAAGGAAGGTAAGCGCATTCTTGATTCTTGATTCTAGCGTGGCGTCTGTCCGCAAAGGAAAATCAGGGAGGGAGTGGTGTGTCGGGTCCAATGTGGAGCTTGAGGCAAATTGACTGACGAGTAGATTAGCCTTCCTGGTTGGCGTACGAACAACTTCATGATCGTTTGATAGTGGAGGAATCGTTGACTACATTCTTAATTTCTGTGCTTCAATGCGTTTTCTAGTAGTTTCAGTGTATACTGTCTTAGCTGTCGCTATTTTTCTCTTAAAATTACTTCTATATACTTCTGTCTGTTTGAACTGGACTTATGTCCGTTGAATCTGTGGTACGCATGCTGCCTTTGAGCAATGGCAGCTGCACAAATAGAAGTAAACCAATCGAGAGAATGGGGCTTGCTGTAGAATTTCCATGTGGCTTTAATTGCAGTTTTGGACCATTCAGTTGTCTCATTTGCACACTGTTCAGCTGTAAGAGAAAAGATATTTCGCCATGAGATATCTCTGATGAGATCCCTGATGGCTTCCCAATCAGACATTTTGTAATACCTCGTTGTTTTGAGCAGTGGGTCTTCAGTTTTGAGTCTAGAATTAAGGGCGATATCTTCCATTATGACAGTGTGATCAGCATTCTCCAGTGGGCTGTGGACATTTGTTATGCAATCATCAGGAACTGTGGTCAGAAATAGATCTAGAAGTGAGGCATGCTGATCTTGCTGGTCTGGGAAACGTGTTAGAAATGTAACCGTCTGTAATAGAGAAGCTATGTGTTGTGCTATCAGCTCCGTCTGTGTATGTAAGTAGAGAACCCAAGCCAGTTCCTGTATATGGACATTGAAGTCACCAGATACATGTGCACTAGTATCGAGGGAGAGTTGTACATCTATACTGTGAGAGAATTTGTTTATTAGAATACAGTCTTGGTTTGAGGGAGAGCGGTAGATAAAATACAAGTAGCTAATATTATGTTGCATGTTTAGTCTGAAGCACATAAAGGCCTGGTCGTCTGATTCTAGTTTTGTTTCTCTAGTAAGGAGGAGGGTGTTACGAATATAGACTCCAAGCCCATGCATATGTCGATCTCAGTCCTTACGGCAGAGTGGGAGATAACTAGGGATGTTAAAGTGATTAGATGGAATGGAGGAGTGTAGGTTAGTTTCACTTAATGCTAAGATATCCAAGGTGTTTACTAGGAGAAATTCTTCAACATCATCTAAGTTAGTTCTAAGCCCGCGGATATTCGTAAATGCAATCCTCAAGGGAGGAGACAGGTTGGTTTTCTTTGTTCCTGGTTAAAACATGATTTTAGATTGAACTGTCATTTCATTTTATTTAAAGGTTTTAGTAAGGGGGAATTTTGGGTGCTGGACAAGTGGTTGTGCAGAATATCAGACATACAATACAAGTAGACCATCTCACCTATAGGATTGTGGCCTCAGGAAAGCCCACCGAGGATGAGTGCAGGTCCCTTTCCATGTTCGATATGACACTACAAACATCCCGATATTATACAACTGTTGATGGAGCAGCCACTCTAAGTGCTACCAAAGAGTTAGGGCGCCTGTACTATCAGTAGGAAACAGCAGCCAGGAACTGTCAATCTGGTACCCTCAACCCATCAGACAAAAGTCAGGCCAGTTCAACTCTACCGGCATATATGGTATTGTAGCACCTCCACAGTGTCCAATTTAGGATGTGGCGGGAGTGGAGTAAACAGCGTCAGGAAACAAGGTCGACCACTGGGTGATTCTGTCGTCCTTGTGATAACACCTCTATACCTGGCTAATAGACAAAGAAGGAGTATAAAAGCCGGGCGATAGACAGTGCTTATCTCCTCCTTAAGCAGTTAGGGTTTGCTAACCGGTAATTTGTTTGAGTCACCAGCTCTAGGAAGGTTGTCCTCCAGGACTGAAGAGGCCTCCCTTCCTTAGGTTTAGCTTACGAGTTTTCCTTCTCCTAGACGGATGACCTGGGAAGATCTATGGGCCCATCAGCATCGAGAGAGTTCGCCCCACGCCTGGGTCCTAAACCAGGTATTTCTGCGACCCCGCATGGGTAGCTAATGTTAATCGGTTATTTAGTAGGTTATATATCTACTGAAAAATTACACTCCTCGAAGTGATTAAAAAGGACGTGGAAGCAACTAAATTTGTAACAAGATTAGTTTGAGAGTGAAAGAGTTAATGGATTGTTTAGATATAGTTTATATGTTAGTTATGGAGGAGGATAGCATGTTAAAGTATGATTAGCTTTATATTAGGAGTTAAAATTTGGTGTCCAAACTGAGTATTTAAGACAACAGAAAGATAAGATGTATGTTCAATATAGATACAAGTAACAATATTTGATTTGGAGTACAGTTCACCAAAAGTATAATTGGAAAATATATAAGTTATGGCGTCTTCTGTAAGTATAATTAAGTATAAATGGTATGTTTTCAGCAGATACGAATATATGGAATTTTAGATGTTAAGTATGTTTGTTGTCTTCAGACTTCTAACGAAGAAAGATAACTTCGCCTTCCTTTTCAAATCCGAAAGTTTGTATTTTGTATAATAATGAGTAACAGTTCAGTTTTTATGTATTAATTATTGTAATACTATCTCCCATCAATGGGAAAGATACAGAGGGTTGCTATTTCTTATTGATCACTTTAAATCTGTGTACAAAACAACGGCTTGTAATTATCTACTTTAAAGCTTTGCTATGGGATAAGAATATACTCATAAGCATGCCTTACTAAAATCTTTAGAGGTTGATGTGTAATGATTACGGAAAAGCCAGTCTACTAAAGTTTTAGGGTTGAGAGCTAAAATCCCCACTAAGTTACGTTCAATGCATTAGGTTTTACTGGCAGTTGGTTAGTGATCGGGAGAGAGGGATTAAATAACAGTAGAGTATAATTACATGTTAGGATATAGTTTTAAGTAGAGTTTAGAAAGAAAAAAAAAAGTGTTTGGCATGCAAAACGGACAAAACAGACAAAACGGACATTCTATCATTATATCACTGTGAATCTTGCCTTAAACTTGCCTAAACTTTCGTGTCTTGGAAGTAAAATATCTAAAGGATAAAATTGGATATACGTAGTATATTAGCAGTGGTATATTTACGGTCTTGAGAGAAACCATAGGTACATAGTGTCGGAGTTTATTGTTCTAGTCTGTAATTTATGCCAGGCACAAAGCATCTCAAGGGAGTCTGATATTGTAACTGCGTCTGTCTATTTTTTTTAAAAAGTAGTTGAGTAGAGTATTATGTGTTCATCTTAGCATAATGATGGAATGAAAGTTTAAGCCAAAATTCAAAGTGATATAATGATATAATGAAAGTTTAAGGCAAGATTCAAAGTGATATAATGATGGAATGAAAGTTTAAGGCAAGATTAATAGTGATATAATGATGGAATGAAAGTTTAAGGCAAGATTAATAGTGATATAATGATGGAATGAAAGTTTAAGGCAAGATTCAAAGTGATATACGGAATTAGATGAAGATGAAATAAGGAATTAGATGAATATGAAATGTACGATCGTTGGATGCTGCGCTGATCGGGAAAAAATTTTATTCAGAAAATTTGTCTTAGTAGTTATAAAAGATTAAAGAGATTTACAGTACGGCGATACTGAAAGTAAGATGTGGGTTGTTGAGGATCCAGTATAGTCGATTTGATATAGGTAGCAAGATGGTCATATTTTATTGTGTACGAGATGTGCATATAAATATACTACTTAAATAAAGTTCTTTTACGCTTTATCAAAGAATAAATCCGTTTGCAATCTTTGTATGATTCGCTATTCTTGTTTATTACTTTTAATTCAACAATGATTTTTTTAGGCTTTATCTACCTCGAGTTAGAATGTTCTAGTTCCTAGGTTTACGGTCAGCTTTACTTTATAATTAAAGTACGATAATGGATCTTTTATCAATTTGAGAAGTCGGATTATATTGTATTTAGATTAGAAAAACTCATTTAAAAGCTGGTTAAAAGTAATAGTTTGGGTTTAGTATTAAGTTTAGACGAGTTAAAAATAATGAGTACTGCAGAGAAAAAGTCGTGTTTACCGAGTTTAGATAACAGTGAAAGTTTTAATTTGAAAAATTCTCGTTTTCATGGGTGACATTTTTTGGGGGAGGGGTTCATTTTAGATATAAGAAAGAGAAAAAGTACTGGCTAATAATAACACATTCAACAAGAAAAGATTTTTAAAAAAACTACAAAATAAGTACAATTAAAATGTTCAGAGTTTAAGTCAAAGCTTAAATAAGAAAAAACAATGGCAATGTAAAACTGTTTAGCGATATTAAGACAAATAGATTTCAAAAGTTAAATAAATAGAAAAATTGCTTAACTTTTGGTCCGGAGAGTGTGATCGTTATTGACAGATTGTTCATGCGTTGGTTCTCTAATAATGTCACAAAATCAGCTCAATTTATACAATTTTGTGTTGCATATTCAATGTGCAAATATAATTGAAAAGCAAATAAATTACTTTACTCTGCTATATTGTAATAATGTGGTATTTGTCCAGCTTTATTAATGTCTTTTTCTTTATAAAGATATTTAAGAGATATGTGTTTGAAAATGACGAAAAATTATCTCGAAATATTATCTGTGCAATTGAATTCAGAAAGAGAATCTGATTATACTTAATGAATAATAAACTATTTATCATAGAGTAAATTATTAAATTTCATTAATTCATTATTAAATTTCTCCCGGGCTTTTTTTATCAGATGTCTAAACGGGTAGCACTGCAAGATGAGGTGTAAATTATCCTTTACAAATCAACTAGTAGGGATAACCAGCGTTGCCTGGGTCCACAATTTATAACATAAGAGACGTCGCGAGTCTGTCTCTACATTAGTTATTTTTATGGAAAGTGCTCATCTGATCTTCATTTAATGGTCCCTCGCTAACAAAAAGCACTCATCAAGCTACGACCACTGTCAACAAGTTCCTCTACTCTCTATCAGTGCCTAAATCTAAACGCAAATTCTATGAACAAAACGTATTTTCTAGAATTTCCCGCCTATGGAACTCAGTTCCACTGACCCTTCACAGCTGACTACAACTTGGTTCTCCTCAAGTTCAACGTGAACAAGTTCTTGCTATCATTTTCCTTTAAATAGTCCAATTCTGCTCAACTCCAACCAAAAACGATCATTGAGTTGTTTTCTCGTCAACCATCTTACACACAATAATGCTCATCGTCGACTTGTCTGCAGGCCTTGATAAGTGGCTTATCTATAAAAAATGTCGATGATTGCTTATAGTTTTTTTGTTTTTCGAATCTGTTAAATTAATAGACATAACGTTTATAAGTTGTAAAAAATAATATTCTTTTGTTTATATTACAATTGATTTCACAGCATTATATCCAGTTATAGGGTTTTACTATAACCCGTGTGTACCTCGAACTGTGCTCCTGTCGAATCATATTTCCCAACTTATTTTTCCCCTAGTTTATATGAGAAATCAATCTATTCAATTCACATCAGTCTTATTGCCTTCAATTTCCGAAACAATATAAAAGATACAAATCAAAATAAGCATAAAAAGGCATCAAAGCAACCCCTCCCTCGAGCAAGACCTGGTAATACTGCTAGTTAGTAATAAATAGTGATATTTACAACAAGAAATAAAATAGGTTTAAGGCTCTTACAATTCGTAGCAGAATTGTCTGCAAGGACCTGTTGCGCAATGGTTAGATTACTTGAAAAAATCAATTGTAAAAAGTGATATTCTCCTGGTAATTGAAGGTTTAATTATCAGTGTGAGCGACCGGAAAATACAATTGCCAATTACTTAGGACCTCTATCCAGTCATGGCTGACGGAACAAGACATGCTATCTCCGTAAAGTAACTAAAGGGTTCCGTTTGAAATTCCGTTCACATTTCTGAGTTCGACAAGATGCACCTAAAGAAGGCCGGAGGTTACATCGAGCGAAACGTTGTTAAAATTACACTCAAGATTAGAACAGTAATCTGAAGAATTTAAATAATATGAAAAATATATAAGTTGTATGTTTTATTATTCGGAATATTCTGTTATCTTGTTTCTGTCGATGTAACTTCTGACATTGTTCAGATGAATTTTGTCAAACTCGGGAATATGTTTGCAAGTTCAAACTGAACTTATTTAATTGGGATAAGACTTTGTTTTACCACTTGTCAAGGCTCAAGGATAAGATTTAACGAGTGCATGATGATCATCTGGACAATAGCATAGCAATAGGTAGTAGTGGGGATTTGCTATAATTTGATTATTTAAGGGGACGGCTCAGCAAGAACTTGGTTACATTGGGCTTGAAAACTACCAAAATATAATCAGCTGCAAAGTAGTCAAACAGAACAGCTTCACAGGTGGGTAGTTCTAGGTAAAAAATCTTTGTTCATGGAATCCACGTTTAGATGTAAGCACAGCTAGAGAGTGATGGAAATTGCTGATAGTGGTGTTAGCTAAACTAGTGTTTTATGCAAGTTTAGCAAAGGGGGAACCATACCCTGGAGCTCAGACGCGTACTTGACATGAGAATAACGATAAAGCAGAAAGAGGATAGCAACATCTCTTCTGTGGGGAACAGGTTACAGCGTAGAGAAAAGGGCATCACCCACCAGGTTTCGAAGCCGGTTTTGAACCCTGTCAATGCAGGATAGCATGCTCCGAGCAGCTCCTAACCAGATGTGGTAACATTACTCCATCCTAGAACGTACTTGGCATAATACATGGAGAGGATTGCATCGGAAGTGAGATATCTACTGGAGCTATAGAATGATCCAACCATTCTTTCTGGCAAGCTTAACAACAGATTTGATGCATGAGCTTGCTCTCGTTCCATCAACCATGATCGGGTAGAAGATTTAAGCAGTTTATAATTGTATCCTTAGTATCGCCTGTTCGGGGGATTGAACTTTCAATATTCAGAAGACTGTCACTTGGATTTTTGCTTGGCACTTATATTTGTTAATGTACACATCCTCATGGATAATAAAAATCATCAAGTTTTGTTAAATTTTCACTTAACGTGATTATTTAAGAATGTATAAATAGTGCCACACCATTTGATCAAAGTGAGTATTAGTGATGGGGCGATTCCAATATTTTTCCTGATTCTGATTCTTTATAAATCTCTAAATATTTAAATAAAAAGTTGCTATTTTTCCAGAGTTTTATAAAAACACATGTTAAATATGCATATATTTTCTTAAACGTCAAAATATAATTGTGTGGACGTGATCTGCAGATTTGAGCATGTACTTGTATTTTAAAATAAATATTTATTGTGACAGTATTACTAACAGCAGTGGAAGATTTCACTTTTAACAAAATTAAATAAAAAAGACGATTAAAAAAAATCATTTTTGTCATCGGAAAATAGTCATATATGTTTCTGATTCCGATACCAAGTCTGATACGCCCAGGAGTTTCAACTTTCCGGTTCCTGATTGCAATTAATCATTTTAATACTACTGAGTATATACAATAAAATACGTATTAGATACGTTTGAAGCTGAAACAATGCATTATTACAAAATAAACAGATGTTTATTTTGTTTGAAATTTATATTGGAATTCATAAATATATTTCGAAGCTACACTTCATCTTCAGTATATCTGTTTTTGCCATGTTGTTGTTGGAGCATAGAATCAGCGAGTAGAAATCCGTTTGTTGGTTTTATGGTTGTCTTTTCAAGTTTACTGCTCCAAATCGTTGTTTCTTTTCAATGTCATTACCGTCTAACCTACCAACAGATGGATACAAAAAGTTAAACATTAAGCTACTTTGAGCTATAAATGTTTGATTTTTGAGCATGTGCAAAATAAACAGCCGATGTAATGTTTTATTCGACTTTCTCTGCCAAGGTCAACTATTTTGTTTTCAATTTTGACTCCTTAGCAGCAAATTTTGCTGCTGAAAACCAAATTGAAAGTGTGCTACAGGTTCAAATACCCTTTAAATCCAATTTCAACTCTGTAGACTAAATAATCAAAGAAGTTTGGTAGAGACTTTTTGCACACGTCACTTTTATACATATATATATATATTTGTGTGTACTAGAATGTTTTCATCTTCAATGCTATGCAATTATGCAGAATGTAGAAACTATACATAAATGAAATTCAGCATAATAGTTAAATGAAATTAAAACCATAAAAATTAAGTAATTAATGAATGCTCGTTTTTTTAAAGGAATATGCAAATTAGTTAACCCTCATGTAGTTGCTCGCATATTTATGACTGAGTATATTAAGTTTGTTTTAATCATTTTAAAATAGAAAAAGTAGGCTTTTAATATCAATGTCAGAGCAAGAAAAACTCAACTTTATATGTATTTAGATTAGATATATTATGTAGATAGATAGGTAATAAAACACTTTCAAATATACATTATTAACATAAAAATATATAGATGCAAAAGAAAATCTTTGGTAGAATTCTTAATATTAGGGATTGTAGTGCAGTACGTACTATATAGAAGGGCCCTCAGCATTCTTTTGATTTCAGGAAACCATCCTTTAGACATAACTTTCTCCCTCTGAAGGTGAATTGAATTATTGATGATTGTCTAGGCTGTTCTCTACCAGTTAATGCTGATGAGTGGCAAATTTTACATACATTCAGAGTGAGCCCCTTTTTTAAAAAGGCTGGATTCCCCACTATAAACAATGCCATCTTTGCTCATACCAGATTAGTGATAAATTTTCCTTTAAGCCTAAGACAGTTCATCTTTGCACTCTTTTTTTCAGTAACAATTCAACGATTAAAATAAGATGGCAAAATAGTATATTACAGAACCAGAAATTTATTAAATTTGTTCATATGTGATCTAAAAAATGTATTAAATTTATTTACATGTGATCTAGAAAAATTGTATTAAATTTGTTCATATGAAATCTAAAAAAATTTATTAAATTTGTTCATATGTGATAAAAAAATTTTTATTAAATTTGTTCATATGTGATCTGAAAAAATTTCTTAAATTTGTTCATATGTGATCTGAAAAAATTGTATTAAATTTCTTCATATGTGATCTGAAAAAATTTGTATTAAATTTGTTCATAGGTGATCTGAAAAAAATTTTATTAAATTTCTTCATATGTGATCTGAAAAATTCTTTATTAAATTTGTTCATATGTGATCTGAAAAAATTGTATTAAATTTCTTCACATGTGATCTGAAATAAATTTTATTAAATTTGTTTATATGTGATCTGAAAAAAATTATTAAATTTCTTCATATATGATCTGAAAAAGTTTATTAAATTTATTCATATGTGATCTAAAAAAATTATTAAATTTATTCATATGTGATCTAAAAACATTTATTAAATCTATTCATATGTGATCGAAAGAAATTTATTAAATTTGTTCATATGTGATCTGAAAAAATTGTATTATATTTGTTCATATGTGATCTGAAAAAGTTTATTAAATTTGTTCATATGTGATCTAAAAATATTTATTAAATGTTTTCATATGTGATCTAAAAAGATTTATTAAATTAAATCATATGTGATCTAAAAAAAAGATTTAATCAATTTGTTCATATGTGATCTAAAAGATTTTATTAAATTTGTTCATATGGCCTCTAAAAATGTATTAAATTAATTCATATGTGATCTGAAAAAGTTCATTAAATTTCTTTATATGTTATCTAAAAACAATATTCAATTTGTTCATATGTGATCGGAAAAAGTTTAAATTTGTTCATATGTGATCTTAAAAATTGTATTAAATTTGTTCATATGTGATCTGAAAAAGTTTATTAAATTTGTTCATATGTGATCTAAAAAAATTAATTACGTTTGTTCATATGGGATCTAAAAAGAATTATTAAATTTGTTCATATGTGATCTAAAAAACAATTAGTAAATGTGTTCATATGTGATCTTAAAAAGTTTATTAAATTTGTTCATATGTGATCTAAAAAAAATTATTAAATTTGTTCATATCTTATCGGAAAAAGTGTATTAAATTTGTTCATTTGTGATCTGAAAAAATTGTATTAAATTTGTTCACATGTGATCTAAGAATATTTATTAAATTTGTTCATATGTGATCTGAAACAGTTTTTTAAATTTGTTCATATGTGATCTAAAAAAAATTTGTAAATTTGTTCACATGTGATCCAAAAAAATTGTATTAAGTTTGTTCATATCTGATCTAAAAAAATTGTATTAAATTTGTTCATATGTGATCGGAAAAAGTTTATTAAATTTGTTCATATCTGATCGGAAAAAATTGTATTAAATCTATTCATATATGATTTAAAAAAATTATTAATTTTGTTCATATGTGATCTGAAAAAGTTTAAATTTGTTCATATGTGATCTGAAAAAATTGTATTAAATTTGTTCATATGTGATCTGAAAATGTTTATTAAATTTGTTCATATGTGGTCTGAAAAAGTTTATTAAATTTATTCATATGTTATCTAAAAAAGTCAATATTTAAAATACTTACGACTCACACTAAGATAATATTAGGTTGTCCCGAAAGTAATAATGAAAAAACAAAAAATAATCCACAATAAAGACCATAATTTTCTAAAACTTTCTGCCATCAATCTGCAAATTTATCTGAATCGATACTCCTTGTTAAGCAAAATGCTCCATGACTCTTAAATGAAAGCTGAAAGATTCTTCCTTCAACACGTAATACCTATAACTTCTATTTATTCATATCTACTGAAAGCTTGTTCATATATCTATTTACTTAATTATACATACGGAATATGCCATGACTTAAAATCTACCTCCAGTTATACCCGTACTGTATTGCACTTACATCGCAACTCTCCTGTCATCTAAAATATACAGAGATTAGGCACAACCATTCTTAGTTCAATCCTTAATACCTACTTATACTGTAATGTTATCCTATACTTAAGCTAACATATAAATAAAATTTAAAAAAAGTAAAACGAAAAAATCTAAAGGAAAAAAAATCTTAAACCACATTAATCTTCTTTCTAACAAGCCTGCTTACAGACAGTTGCTTCCAATGCATGAGCTTTACTTACCCCCTTTTTCCAGTAACAATGAAACAGCAATGTCCCTAAATCACTTGGAGGGGTGTAACTATTCAGCAGATATATAACCTCTACAAACTAACCCAGTAACATTAACTAACGACGTGGTGTCGCAGAAATACCTGGATTAGGACCCAGGCGTGGAGCAAACCCTCTCTGTGCTGATGGACCCAGTAGATCTTTCCAGATCATTAGTCTAGAAGGAAAACTCTGAAATTAAACCTAAGGGGAGGGAAGCCCCTCTAGTCTTGGATGAGAACATTCCTAGAGCTGGTGACTAAAACAAATTACCGGTTTGCAAACCTAAACTGCTTAAAGGAGTAGATAGGCTTTGTCTATCGCCCTTCTTTGCCTATTAGTAAGGTGTAGAGACGCTATCACAGAGATCCGACAGAAACATTCAAGGTTGATCTAGTTTCTTGTCTAGGACAATGAACGCCGTTTTTCTCACTCCCGACATATGCAACCCCTCAAAACTGGGCACGTGGGAGTGCTTGAGTGACACATATCCCTGTGCAATTAGATTGGGTTGACCTCCGTCTGATGGGTTGAGGGTACCGGATTGACAGTTCTGGCTGCTGCTTCCCACTGGTAGTACAGGAGGCCTAACTCTTTGGTAGTGCTTAGAGCGGCTGCTCCATCAACAGTTGTATAATATCGGGATGTTTGTAGTGCCATGTCATACATGGAAAGGGACCTGCACTCATCCCCGCTGGGCTTTCCTGAGGCCACAATCCTAGTTGATGAAAGGTCACCTGATGGTCTACTTGTGTTGCATGTCGGCAATTGAAGCATATATTCCCATGCAGAAATTTTATAGAAAGACCCACTCTCCCCAATGGTTTACTTCTACTTGCGCAACTGCCATTACACAGATTTAACCGACTTAAGTCCAGCTCAAACAGACAGAAGTATATAGAAACTAGAAGTAACTGTAAGAAAGAAATAGCGACAGCTAAGAGAGAATTTACTGAAACCACCATAAAATGCATCGCAGCACAAAAACTAGGAACTCGTGACTTCTGGAAAATCTACAACGATGTAGTAAATAATGCACAATCAACAATTCCACCACTATCTAACAACCACGAGGTTGTTTGCTCAGCAACCGAGAAGGCTAACATGCTTGCCTCAAACTCCACACTGGACCCTTTCAACCACCCCCTCCCTGATTTTCCTTTGCGGACAGACGCCACGCTGGACGATCTGAAAATCACCCATTCTCAGGTGCATGCTATCATAAAAAAACCTTGACACTTCAAAAGCATGTGAATCTGATCTCATCCCGACTGTGCTATTAAAAAAGTGCTCTGTCGAAGTAGATCCAGTTCTCTCCAAATTCTACAACAAATGCCTTAATGAATCTTGCTTTCCAGACTGCTGGAAAACTGCTTCTGTGGTACCAGTTTTCAAGAATTCTAGCGAGAGAACAGAGACCCAGTAAATTATCGCCCCATTAGCCTCCTCCCACTTTTTGCCAAACTATTTGAGCCCATAATTAACCAAGCTCTAGTCCATCACCTTACAGATACTAAACTTCTGACTGACCAACAATATGGATTAGGCAACCCGTTCCACAGTAGACATCCTAAATGTAATCTCTGAATGTATATACCATTCACTTGAGAAAGCCGGGGAGGGTAGAGCGGTAGCTCTAGATATATCTAAGGCTTTTGACAGGGTATGGCACGAGGGCCGCCTCAGGAAAATTAGATCATACGGTATCACTGGTAGAATACTTAACATAATAAAATCTTTCTTAGATAGGAGAAAACTCCAGGTAGTCCTCGATGGTCGTAGATCTAAACAATATGATATAAATGTGGGAGTGCCTCAGGGGTCTATCCTTGGACCTGTATTATTCCTAATATTCATAAATGACCTCATACACATATCTAAAGAAATGACAGAAACACTAGAGGATGACCTCCAATCTAGTGGAATGGGGACCAAAATGGATGGTCACATTCAATGCTGCCAAGACTAAACTTAGTTCCTTCAATAACTACAAGAAACCTTCTCTACCACCTATAGCAATGGCCAATGACTCTTTATCTGAAAGTATATCTTTCAAACTACTTGGCCTAATTTTCACAGGAAACATGAGTTGGAACAATTACATTGAAAGCATTGCCAGGAGCGCTGCGAAGAAGGTAGGCTTTCTCTACCATGCTAGAAAACTACTAACACCCGGAAGTATCCTGTACCTCTATAAGGCCACCATTCGCCCATGTATTGAGTAGTGTTATCATATTTGGGCTGGTGCATCTGCTACTAGTCTCTCGCTCCTAGACAAGTTTCAAAAGAGAGTCGCCGATCTGATAGGTCCTTAACTGTCATCTAAGCTTCAGCCTCTGTCCCATCGACGAAATGTTGCGTCCCTCTACCTGTTCTACAAGTATTTTAATGGTGAATTCTCTAACGAACTGCAGGCACTTGTGCCCCCACGACGCGAGCACCCTCGACAAACCCGACAAGCAGCTAAATCCCACCCCCAAACTGTAGAGATCCCTAGATGTAAAAGATCTTTCTACTACAGTAGTTTCTTCCCCAGAACCGCTAGAATATGGATTCACTTCCAGGTCCCTATTTCCCCAACTGTACTGACATGCAGAAGTTCAAGTGTAACGTGAGCCAACATCTTGCTGCCTAACACCCTACATAGTACCCCAGTAGCTTTTGACCCTGATAGTAGGTCCCTACACCTAAGTGGCAATGTGCCTTGTTTGGGGTGAAAATATAATAAAATCTTCTTTTTTTCTTAAGTGTCGGATCGGTGTGTTTGTCACGTGGAATTCATGTTAGGGTTTTTGTCAAGGAACACGAACCCTAACGTGAATTCCCCGTTCCAACACTTTCTTTTATTTCTTTTTTTATTACATTTTCACCTCAAACAAGGAACATTGCCACTTTGATGTAGGGGGCTTCTATGAGGGCCCTGTGCTACAGGGGTACTATGTAGGGAGTTGGACAGCAAGATGTCGGATTTTTTTATGATAGCATGCACCTGAGAAGGGGTAATTTTCAGATCGTCTAGGAGTTGTTCGCATGTACAAACTTATTATTTTTTGGTAAATGGACAAAATATTTAAGTAGTTGTGAATCAATAAAGACGTTCCGGGGAAGATTGCCGAATACGCTTCAGAGTCTCGATTGTGTCTGACTATTTTTGGATCTTCTCTTATTTCCCCGTTAACCTTTCACGACCGTTAATGGCTTTATAGGCTTATTTTTTTAGAGTTTTCGTTATCACGAATACTGTATGAACGACAAAAATTCCATCGTATTTTCGTTATTGAAAAGTCTAGCGTAAAAACAACAAACGGATTATTCTTGCTGATTCTATGATCCAACAACAACATGGCAAAAACAGACATACTGAAGATGAAGTGTAGCTTCGAAATATATTTATGAATTCCAATATAAATTTCAAACAAAATAAATCTCTTTTTATTTTAAAATAATGCGTTGTTTCGGCTTCAAACGTATATAAATACGTATTTTATTTTATTCAAACTGAAGCAGCGCTCCTATCAAAGAACACAAACCCTAACTGGTGAGTATATTCTTTTAGTAAATTTATCGCAAATAATATGGTATATTAATAACCTTAAAATTGATAAATGAATTTAAATTTCATTTGCCATTTTAAATGCTATCTAGGTTTAATATTAAAAATCCGAGAAACATAGTTTTATATTTTATAGACTACAAGTCATCGCTTACATCATAATTTAGTCATGTAATTATCTGGACACGGTATAGCATTCAACTAATGCGTTGGTGAAACGAAAATACGATGGAATTTTTTTGTCGTTCATACAGTATTCGTGATAACCGAAACTTAAAAAAAGCATATAAAAACCATTAAAGGTCGTAAAAAGTTAACGGGGAAATAAGAGAAGATCCGAAAATAGTCAGACACAATCGAGACTCTGAAATGGTGGGACAACGATGAGGCGTATTCGGCAATCTTCCTCGGAACGCCTTTATTGATTCACAACTACTTAACTTTTTTGTCCATTTACCAAAAAAATATACGCTTGTATATGCTGTAGAACAGTTTTGTTCTTTTGTCCACAATGAGATAAGTGCACTCGGAAATGCATTCAAACTAATGCATCGTCTGGGTCACATTTACTCATGAGACAAACGAGAGAAAAATTACCGTCGACAAATCGATTTTTATTATTACGTATCACTGTATTATTATTATTATTATTATTATTTATCTATTTATTAAATGCAGTCATTTTTAATATCCATTTCATGTGTCTACTAGCAGGAAGACCTGATGTCGTCCGGGATTGAACGAAGAAACCTGTCTTTTGCGTCAATCCCATTATCACGACGTTCCAGCACCAGCCATCTGATACTATTTAATTCTTTTTTTTTTTTTTTTTATTACATTTTCACCCCAAACAAGGCAAATTGCCACTTTGGTGTAGGGGGCTACTATCAGGGGAAACAACTACTGGGGTACTATGTAGGGATTTGGGCAGCAAGGTGTCGGTTCACGTTACACTTGAACTTCTGCATGTCAGTACTGTTGGGGAAGCAGGGACCTGGAATGGAATTCCAGAGTCTTGCGGTTCTGGGGAAGAAACTATTGGAGTAAAAAGATCTTTTACATCTAGGGATCTCTACAGTGTGGGATCTAGTAGCCTGTCGGGTTTGTCGAGGGTGCTCGCGTCGTGGGGGCACAAGTGATTGCAGTTCGTCAGAGCATTCACCACTAAAATACTTGTAGAAAAGGCAGAGGGATGCAACATTTCATCGATGGGACAGAGGCTGAAGCTTAGATGCCAGTTCAGGGCTATCAGGTTTGCGACTATCTTTTGAACCTTGTCAAGGAGCGAGAGACTAGTAGCAGATGCACCAGCCCAGATGCTTATCCTTATTCTTATCCTTGAGTGGAATTTTGACCTTGATAAGCAGTCAATCTTTAATAAAAAAAATAAATAAAAAGTGCATGGTAGTTGAAAAATCTTTTGCTCCTATTATTTGAAGTGGAACCAAAGATAAGCCCACCGTTGATTTGGTGTCAATATAGACATTAAGTTTAATACCTTTTAGTAAATTCATGGGAAAGAAACATATCAGTCCGGCAGTGGCTTTGCTGCAGTCGCACTGATGTTCTGTTCAATTTTAATATCTACCCTTCCAGAATTTCTTAATAGCCTAAGAAATGCCGACGAGGCTAAAAAGACAATTTCTGTCGGTTCGAGATCGCTTATTTTAGTATGCTAGCTCCTCAGAAACATTCTTGACATTATCTAAGATTCCGGAGATCAATAAAAAACAAAATTAGCATTTGTGGGCGACAAGGAATCAGAAACAACGTTCATCTCTGTTAGAAGCTCGTAATTGCTTATTAACATTTATAATATTTTTTTGTTCTCATATGTTTCATTTCTATAATTTTCATCTTATAAACAAATACCAAGCACGAGCGCAGATCTAGTTGTAATATTGTTCTTTGATTAAAATTTAATCTAATAATTTAACTAATGGAACCGTCGAATATACATAGATATGGAGGTGTAGGACATGAAATAGAACTTTCCGGTGACAATAATTGAGTTTCGTCTCTTATCAGACAAGTAATTTCAAACTACGGCTCACAATTAGACTAAATTTGCAATAAAAGTACATTGAGACAATGGATGTTAATTGTATTTCTAATGTAAAATTATCTGCTTCTCATTCATTACATGAATTCTGTTTCTCTTCAGCCCATTTTCTTCTCTCCAATATATATATATATATATATATATATATATATATATATATATATATATATATATATATATATATATACAATGCATTTCTCTATCTATATAAAAGCCAAGTACGTCCAAGGATGGAATACTGCTGCCATATCTGGGCAGGGGCTGCTAAGAACAGCCTATCCTGCCTTGACAGAGTACAAAATAGACTTCGTGGCTTAGTGGGGGATGCCCTTTTCTCTACCCTGCAACCTCTCTCCCACAGAAGAGACGTTGCGAGCCTATCCTTGTTTTATCGTTATTTCCATGGCAGGTGCTCGTCTGAACTCCAATCTTTGGTCCCCTCCTCACCAATCTTTCACGAAAAACACCCGTCTAGCGTAATCCACTGTGAGAAATTTTCCCCAATCTTTATCTGTGCCTAAATCAAAATGTGGATTCCATGGACAAAGCTTCTTTCTTAGAACTGCACGCCTGTGGAACTCTGTTCCGTCTGCCTTCTTCCCACCTGACTACAACTTGGATGTCTTCAAGTCCAACGTTAACAAGTTCCTAATGAACCGCCCCCTTAAGTAAACACTTCATCAAATCTCCACACTAACGTACTGTGCTTGCAATAACCCTTATCCCTGAGTGGCTTCCGGGCCTTTATAAGTGGTGACCACCGTGTAAAAAAAAATACAGAAAGGTAAGTTGCCAATTCTTTTGGACTATTAAGCGTTATGGCCTACAGACAACTGGGTGTTCACCATAAGGCATTCACCTAAAACACGCATAAAACCTCTTCATGGATCTAAACAGAACATCTGGTAAAATAACATAAAAGATAAAATGTGTATATTTTCGCCAAATAAAATATGGGAGCCGGTCAGAATTTATCCAAGGCTATACAATGGCAAGAAATCTGACATTAAATATGTAATCTGCATCGTGGCCCGGCATCATTGTTCACCCAGTGCGTTCAGTTTTACAACAACATAATTAACGCCACAGTTTGTGGCCTATCAAAGAAATCACATCGTCACCGCTCGTTATTTTACAAGCCCAGAATTTTTGAAAACCGACAGACTAATTCTTCTCTGAATCCTTTTTTAATCAGTCTCTAAAATAAACTCTGTTGCGATGGTAACTTGACTATTAGTTATATTAATTGATACATTTGAATATCTGAACCGGAAGTTAATGTTCGAATAATTTCGCTTTGCACAGGTTCATCAAACCTGGTAAAATGTGAGAATATATTTGTTTCATAGGGGATATTTATTCACCATTCCTATGTATCCATTCTGTAACGCATATATATATTAAGGGGATTAGAACAAGAGCAGATTATATTTTAGTGTATTAGTAAATTCATTACTACAATTAAAATAAAAGAAAACAATGCTCGTTGTAATGTAGATATATAATAAGCTTGATAGACATATATATCCTAGAGTTTTTTTTAAATATTGAGTAAGATGATTGATAATTTATAATTAAAATTAAAAATTAAAAATCGGTCTCATAAAGAAGAACAAACAAAATCAATAAATTGTACGATCGTTTCGGAAACGATGTTTTTATTGAGATAGACAATAAGTCTTGGACAATAATTTTGTCATATAGTTTTTTGAAACAAAGTCTCCCCATCAGCAAAAATATGTTTACCATCCCAGGTAGATAAAGGCAAAAGTATCCATGCATTAACATGGGAGGGGAGACTATCTTCAAGTACTATCCTAAACTGGGAATGGGGCAACGGACATATAAGTAGATATTAATAATCCTTCTCACCTTTGTTTTCCATTTTTTTTAATGGAAAGTAGATAATGCCTGTGGATGTATTATCGGCAGCTCCAGTAACTCTTCCTTCTCCTTTTTCGTCCTTCAGTCCTCATTTCCAATGATTTTTCTGACAAAGGGTGAAGAAAACGCTGCTTTCCAGGTCGGTAGTACTTTGTGAACAGTAGCCTAAGATGTCGGAATTTTTTCTATTTCTATGTCTAACCATGTGGCCGTGTCACTAGTAAGGGTGCTGGAGGTAAACGTTTCATCTGGGCTGACGTTATAGTCAGAGACCCGAACCTTGGATTAACCATTAAGGAGGCTGTCCTATCAGCAGGTGCAAAGTACCGGGGCTGTTGTATTGCCATTTGGTGAATGGATTCTGGACCATACAGTAGTTTCTAGTAGGGCCTCTCGATGCCATACTAGTGGGTAATTGTTACGGTTTTACCTTATAATGGGCTACAAAAAAAAACAATTCTTGTTTTTTATCTCTTACTTGCCCTCTGTGTCCTGCTCCAACCTAGTCTATCGACCTGTTCCACAAATCCCAAAACCTAAACATGACAAATCTAAAAAAAAAACATGAATAAACCTAGAACCCCATCCTCCAACGTAGACCCCTACTACCAGGTCTCCTTCTCCAACATCAGGAGTCTATGTTCCAACCATCAGACGTTGAAACACAATTACAGGAGACGAAAACTGACATATTCTTTCTAAGTGAAACTGGCTTAGGCTCCACCACTTCTCTAGACGAATTCACAATTAAAGGATACTTAACATCTAAATCTGACCCCCAAGATCGGCATTGGCATGGAATATGTGCCTACATTAAAGATGGCTTTCCATGTGGTAGGGATATGTCCAGAGAAGACCCTAATTTACCTTATATGTTCTTATATGTGCTAACGGTTATATCACATAGGATTAGTGAATCTCTTGACAAAAGCTTTCTTTCCAGGGCAATTGCTCTTGACATATCAACGGCCTTCGATAAGGTATGGCATTAGGGCCTACTTCACAAGATTTCCAGCTGCGGTATCACTGGAAATGTTTTCTCAATCATTAAATCATTTCTCTCTGATAGGTTCATAAGAGTAGTGGTTCATGGGCAGAAAACAGAGGCCCACAGTATTAATGCTGAAGTTCCTCAGGGCTCCATACTGGGCCTAATTCACTTCCTGATCTACATCAATGATCTCCCAAAACACATACTTAAATCATTCGTTGAGATCTATGCTGATGACACGACCATCTATGACAACACATCAAAGGCCGTAAATGATGATGTTCTCACTAATTCTCTCTCCTCTGATCTTGTACACGTGGTACAGTGGGGGAAGAGGTGGCTGGTTGCTTTTAATGCATCCAAAACCAAGTTTCTATCTTTACATCATCAACGCTCTGATCCCCATCTGGCATTAATTGAAATAGATGGCTCTCGTCTTGGGTAGGCTTCATGTTTTGACAAGCTCCTGTGTTTGACCTTTACTCCTGATCTGAAATGGAACACGTACATCAGGTCTGTTGCCAAGGACGCTGGGAAAATGGTGGGATCCTTCTACCGCTCCAGAAGATATCTCACTACTGATTCAATTCTCTATCTGTATAAAAGCCTAGTACGTCCAAGGATGGATTACTGCTGCAACATCTTGGCAGGAGCTGCTAAAAACAGCCTATCCTGTATTGACAGAGTACAAAATAGACTTTGAAGCTTAGTGGGGGATGCCCCTTTCTCTTCCCTGCAGCCTCTCTTCTACAGAGGAGATGTTGCGAGCCTGTCTTTGCTCCAATCTCTCGTTCCCCCCTCGCCAATCTTTCACGAAAACACCCGTCTGGCTGAAGCTACTGTCAATAATTTTCCCTACTCTTTATCTGTGCCTGATTTCAAACGTAGATACCATGAGCAGAGCTTGTTTTTCTGAAGTGCACCTCTGTGAAACTCGCTACCGCTTGCCTGTTTTCCACCTGACTACAACTTGGATGTTTCCAAGTCCAACATAAACAAATTCCTGACAAACCTCCCTCTTAAGTAAGACACTCTATCAAATCTCCAATACTAATGATTACTACAATACTATCTCATTGATTACTGTACACGCAATAACCCTTATCCCTGAGTGGCTTCCGGATGGAATACTGTTGCCACATCTGGGCAGGAGCTGCTAGAAAGGACTTGTCCTGCCTTGATAGTGTTCAAAATAGACTTCATAGCCTTGTAGGAGACATCCTTTTCTCTTCCCTGTAACCTCTGTCTCACAGAAGAGATGTTGCGAGTTTGTCTCTGATGTATCGTTATTTTCATGGAAAGTGTTCCACTGAGCTTCAGTCTATGTCCCCCCTCACCAAACTTTCACAAGAAACACTCGTCTAGCTGAAAACACTATCAATAATTCCCCCCACTCTTTATCTGTGCCTAAACTTAAACGTAGATTCCATGAACAAAGCTTCTTTCTTAGAACTGCACGCCTGTGGAATCTTCTTCCGTTTTCCTGCTTTCCAGCTGACTATAATATGATTGGCTTCAGGTCTAACGTAAACAAGTTCTTGATGAGCCGTTCTACTTATTAACAAATTTACCGAGTTTCCATTACTAATGACTACTATTTTGTCCAATTTCTACTGTACACTCTTTAACCCTTATCCTCGAGTGACCTCTTGGCCTTGATAGGTGGTGAAGCCTATGTAAAAAAATAAAGAAAAGAATAGGTATGGCATTAATCAGTTGGCGAATATTATCTTAAGGAATTTCTTGCGATGTCTGATGCAATAATGTTAAAAGTTCAGACTTAGAAGATGGCCTCTTTTTCTTTTTGCGAAAGTTACGGTCTAATATACACCAAAGGTTTTTAGTTGGATTCATATCCGGGGAATTACTTGGCCATGGAAGTTTATTAATCTCATTTTGGTTCAACCAATGTTGTATCACATTAGCAGAGTGATAAGGAGCCCCATCTCCCATAAATAGGGAATTAACTTGGTTCATTTTAGCACTTGAGAATATTAGTAGGAGTCTTTCATGTAATATTAAAACATTTAGCAGAATTGATGGTTCTCCTCACACTCCACCAGGTCTGAGCTATCATTATTCCAAATTGCACGCCATACTATAACAGAGACACCCCCATGTTTCAGCGTTAGCCGCAATCTTTTTAAGTCAAACTCTTGCTGAGGGAGCCTCCATACTTTCACTATCGTCACTCATCAGGGAAAATGACTTTGGTCCAAAAGATCATAGGTCTCGGGTCTCTCTAATATCTCAGAAGCCCATTTTTTTGCACTCTATATTAGCAAGAGGAAGAAGGAGTTTGCTTCTTGCAGATCTATCATAAGAGCCCAGCTTGTGGTCATACCTGACAGCTGTTCTGGAATTTACACCAGCTTGTGTTGCAATGACAGAGGCTTTGCACCGAGGATTCTTTTCAACATTTCTTTTTCACAAGACGCAAGGTTCTTTCAGAGGACCCATGGCGACTTTGATGGGGTTTTGTGCACCTGTGAATTGTATAAGTACTTTATTAACAGTAGAAAAAGATATTTAAAAATTTTCTGTTTTACGTTGACTCATACCACCTTCATGTTGACCCGTGATTCGGGCTTGCAGAAATCCTCATAGGTATGGTGCTACTTTGGATCCTCCTCTGCTTCAATGTTGTTAGATGCATTTTTAATGAGATTCTCTAAGTTATTTCAGCAGTATTTTTATCTGTAGATACAAATAAGCATATATTAATCTTAGGAAAAGTATTTATCTTAGTGTCTGTTCTTTTCTGTCATGTCTGTGTATAATTAAACTGTGCTCAGTTTTAGTGATCGTTATCAATCCATACTATATAATCTCACCATCGGCATCTCAAAATCAGTAACATATTCCTTGAACGGCTCTTGCGCCTTGATTAGCGAAGATACGTTACTAGATAAATATGCACCCTTTTGTATTTCTTAAAATGGCAAGATGGCCGTTTTATTTTCGATCTATGAAACGTGGACAGTAAAAATTCCACATACACGCCAAAGTTCTCTGTGAATGTTGCTATTTTCTATTCGTAAACAAAGACGACATTCAATACTATTCTCAGTCCAGATTTAATTAAAGAAATTCAGGCTTTCGTATGAACAGACAAACAGGTGGGAATATGCAAATTAACTTAGGATTAAGTTCAAGCGAAGTCGTTCGGGGAAGTGTCAAGAAGTGGTGCCATGGAAACAAAGTGTCGCGCTGCTTTCACCATTGCAATTCGTTTCTATTCAAAAGAAAATTATCTGCCATTCCTATACCTGATGTATTCAAAGAATCGAAACATTTTAACGCTAGCACAACTTACAACTAGTATCATATTAAACAAATAAACTTGAATCTGCTTCATAGATACCAATTATAGTAATATGAACCTACTTTTTATTTATTTTTTTTTACAAGGAAGCTACCACTTAACAAGACCCGGGGGCCACTCGGGGATAAGGGTTATTGCGTGTACAGTAATCAATGGGACAATATCCTAGTAATCGCTTGTAATGGATATCTGATAAAGTGTCTTAGTTAAGGGGGAGGTTCAACAGGAATTTGTTCATGTTGGACTTGAAGACATCCAAGTTTTAGTCAGGTGGGAAACAGGCAAACAGAAGAAAGTTCCACAGGCGTGCACTTCTAAGAAAGAAACTTTATTCATGGAATCTACGTTTTAATTTAGGCACAGATAAAGAGTGGGGAAAATTACTGACAGTGGTTTCAGCTCGGGTGTTTTCGTGAAAGATTGGCGAGGGGGACGATAGATTGGAGCTCAGACGAGCACTTCCCATGGAAGTTATAATATACCCCTTTATACATATATTAGCGCATCTATCTGGGGTTTCTCGGTATTAAACGCAATGTTAAATTCCTTTTAAAAACAGATATAAAAAATGGAAAGAAACTGAAACATGTGCATGCTAATATTGTTTTTTTCACTTATAAGTAACAAAAAAAATACTCGAGCTGTTATCTAAACCAAATTTTAAAGACCGTGAGTCAAGTACAATTACAATTAGGCTAGCTTGCCACGTTCTTTGAAAGATGTTTTCAATGAGGTTATGTGAACGATTTGCGTATGCACAGTCGTGGAACAGTTGACAAACCGATAAAAATTTGATGATCCTCAAGTACCAATTTTTCAATTTTGACCCGTTAGCAGCCCTTTTTACTATGTAAAAAGTTTTCCCCATATCTGAATTCTCTATATAACCAATTTTCAAATCTGGACATTCGTTGAGTATATAGGTTGCTAGTTGTCTTCACACACACATTTTCTCTTTTACAGATAAGAAGGCTGTTAGTAATATAGGATACCAGAATGCTACAGTAATACATATCTTACATATCAACTCTTGATAATTCATATTATCTGGCGTAATGGAAGGTTCATTTGTATACAAACAAATGGAACGCTGTGAGAGTAGCGGTCAATGTTTTGATAAAATATCCTTAGATATCTTTGCTGACGGCACCTACATCAGTTGTCTGATAGAGTTACTATCAACTTGATAGTTGTTGATTCGATCCTGGGCTTCGAATTCGTTCTGGTTCAGCCACACTGAAGAATTGTGATACAGTGAAACATTCTATCTGTGGATTTTAACAAACAAACACACACACACAAATATATATATATATATATATATATATATATATATATATATATATACTGTGAAAGCAAAACCAAGACTTCAATAAGGGTGTTGATGGCAACAAAAAGTGTATTTTATTTTACGTTACAATTGTTTCCATGTCTAGTCGAACAATTTCAAACATTATATCGTTTGAAATTTTTTCCCAAACCAGCATTTCTTCAGACATTATAAATAAACACACTTTTAAAAATAGAGCATTTTTGAAGAGAAAGAAAAAATTAAAAATTCCCTTAACGGAAAAGCATGTGAGAAACATTTACCTTTGCTGTAGCTACGGAAAAGCCCATTTAAATATTATTATTATATCGCCTAATTTTCATATCCTTATTTAAGAACAGAGTCATGAGATATTTTCACAGAAAACCCTAAGCGATTTAAAAAACTTTTTTTTTATATATCCCATTCGTTGAGTTCCTAAATTAAATCTCGCTGTTTCTTTATTTCCCAATAATTAATTTTTTTTATAAAAAGAGTTTTTTAATTTTTATTTCTATATTTATAGTATGAACGTAACAACCTTGCAATAGCGTTATGGTTAAGTTTAGTTTCGTATTAGTGGCAAGTAATGTTTACATATTATCGTTATTATAGTACTTAGATTTAATACCATTTTAGGTTTAAAGTTTAATTGAATATGAGAATAAATAAAAAGGCTGTATTATATATATATAAATATATATATATATATATATATATATTATTGTAAAACATTTCGGGTGAGGTATTCTAATCTATTTATTATTATTTAATGTTTTAAAATGTATTGTCATTCTACTTGAACATGTTTTCATATCGTTTCTAAAGACAATTATGAAGGGAGATAATCCAGTTATATTGTTAATTGCTACTAGTTAATTCTGTTGGAAACTGGGTCGATTTTTATTTCCTATAACAGCTAAAGGGAGATAATTCAGCCGTTTGATGTTTTCGGTTCATTGATTCACATAAATACACACACACACACACATATATATATATATATATACAGGTTGTCCACAAAGTCTGGCTAAATTATGTGGCCAGACTTTGTGGGCACCTTGTATACACACACACACACACACACATACGTGTGTGTGTATATATATACATATATATATATATATATATATATATATATATATATATATATATATATATATATATATATATATATATACAGGGTGCCCACAAAGTCTGACTACATAATCTACAGGATAATTCTACAAAATCTGGCTACATAATGTAGCCAGACTTTGTGGACACCCTATGCGTATGTGTGTGTGTGTGTGTTGATTTTTTTATTTTATTGTTATCTTGTTCTTTTTAGTTTGCTTCTCACATTTCTTAAATTATTTTGGCTTTACATATATACTAGCAGTTCAGTCCGGCTTCGCTATATACTGTTCATAACTTTATGTGCATAAGTTTAGTGTACGCAACCTCACGTTCAGAGATAAAACCAGAAATATTTACAAAATTCATGGCAACCAATACAAAATCTATCCTTAAAGAGCATCATTAAGTGATTCCAATAGCGTTAAATCGCACCTTATCCAATATAATCAAGGAAGCCTCAAACCTTGCAGTGAAACTGAAAATTGATAACAAAGCAAACCAACTAGCACAGAAGACGGCCTTCATTACCTTGAATGATCAGAAGCCCCCTTTCCAAGACAGACAAACTTGTAGACTTATCAACCTCACGAAGAGTGAAACGGGTTTTGCAAGTAAACATATGACCAGAAAAATTAATAAACATACGAAAAAAATAATCAAATCTAAGGCTTTGGACTAATTTCCAAGCAACCATTCACTGGTTTAAAACCATTCCCAATAAGGAGCAATGCAGATTCACTCAGTTTTACATCAGACTTTTACCCTTCCATCAGCAGGAAAATCCCCACCAACATATTAACCTTCACCAGATCTTTCATTGAGTTCAGTGATCTAGATCTCGAAACGATCTTCCATGCTAGAAATTCCCTCCTATTCTTTGACAACAAAACATGGGTTAAGAAATCCAATCCTGAAGACCCCTTAGATGTTTCAATAGGAGCTTATGATAGTGCGATGCGACTGATTTGGTAGGCCTTTTTATTCTACACTTCCTGCACAAGTTCCCCATTCATGAATTCAACCTCTACTTAGATGACGGCTTGTCTCTCACCCAACCACAACGGTCAGAACTTAGACAGCTTCAGAAAACAACTGACCGCATTGCTTAAAAAATCTGTTTTAATGGCACCATTGACACAAACCTCACTAGCATAGATTTGTTAGATGTCACGTTGGATCTGTCCAGCAACTCTACCAGATCTACCACAAGCCCACTGAACAGTTTAAGTACACCAACAATTAATCGTGTCACTTAAATCGTGCTTTTTAGAACCTTGCCCCCCCAGCATCAGCAAAAGAATCTCCAACCTTTCATCCAGCCACAAAATTTTCCAGCAAGCTGCCTCATATTATAACAATGTCTTCCGAGAAAGTGGATACCGAGAAGATATCTCATATATACCATATCAACCCACCAGACTACACAGATCCAAAAGATCTAGAAACATTATTTGGTTCACCCCCGCCTTCTCTCTCGATGTCGGGTACAATATAGGTAGACAATCTCTCCTAGTACACAAGCATTGTCCACCCACCAACAAACTCCATAAGATCTTTAACAGAAACATGATCAAAACTAACTACTCTTGCTGTCCCTCTGTCGTCTCTATCCTGACTTCTAAACCTCCAACCTCAATATACTCCTCTAACCCCGCTGCTCGTTCAGGAGAGGAGATACTTGCCCTCTGGAAGGAGGTTGCACAATTAAATCTATTGTTTACTTGGCCAAAGTCATTTTTGGAAATAACTCAAAGAAGAAAAGTACATCAGGATGACTCAGGGTACCTTCGAGCAGAGGCTATATGCACACAACCCCACCTTCAAATACCCTGAAAAGAGATATGACACATCTCTAGCCATCACTATTTGGTCGCTCAAAGAATCCAACACCTCCTATGAAATTGAATGGAAAATCATTGATATTAAAAAATCTTATGATCCAACCTCCAATATCTGTCCGTTATGCACCACCGAAAAATATAGAATTCTTCTAGCAATCAATAACCCATTCATAACCTGTATGAACATTAAAAATTAGATCTTTAGAAAATGTCCCCGTGAAAGGACATTTATCCTTGACAAATGGCCTAACAATAACATAACTTAGCTAATATGCACCCTAATTATCAAGACCCCTATATACCGCATACACCTCTTAATATGGCCCCGCCCACCGATGCTCTTCTAAATATCTTAAGCGCATTTAATGCAGGGCGCTTCTGCTAATCGTCTATAATAGAATACGGGTATATTTAAATTATCTACTTAAATCAACTATCAAAGCAACCATTTAACACCATGAAGTCCTAACTAGAAATTTGTCTTTAGTAATTTTTTTTTACTTTAATATTCTGGGAGTTTTCGAAATAGCTGCACCACCATCAGGAAAAATATTTTAAGATTGTAGTCATGGGGTTTTTGAGTTATTATAATGTCCTGTGTAATGCTGGAACACAAGTCCATTAGTTTAAAATAAGACTATTCGAAACTTAAATATGCCAATCTTTAAAAATATTTTGTTCATTTTTAGTAATAGCAGGAAAACCCGACGTTTCTTAGGATTTATTATGGCTATAATACCATATTGCTGTCTTACTGCAAAATCCTAGCATTCCACATTTCTCCCCAATATAGTCGGAAGAAACTGAAATGTTGAAAAACTCTAAATTACTATCTCCACGGAGGATTATAACATGACATATAAATAGACATTGTATTTCTCCAGCGAGAATACAGATAATGTATCTCTGTAATAATTAAATATTTTCATCATTTCTTTTTACGGTGTATACACACACAAAGAAATCATTGGTACCGACATGTTTTTAATAAGGGCCGAAAGGTAACTTTATAATAAAATTTAATGAATGTCAGGTGAAGCAACATGAAATTACATCGAGCACAATGGTAACGGTTGAAATATAGTAGGGTTTGATTACATCAGGGGACTATTCTAAAGGATCCCATTTCCATTACACTTGATAACAGCCTTGTTATATTCAAAGGAACGAAACGTTGTTAATGGGATTTTTGTTTAGTTTTAGGAGGACGATATAAAAGAAATTGTTGGCAGTTTTGGTTGCAAACCAAGTACCTGCTTCGAATGATCTACAGGAAGAAAACATTAATAGAAGTATAGTCAAGGTCAGAATTATGATTGTTTCTAAATTAGAAGTGATTACTTTCTGTCTTCAACAGCTGACACCCATTTCTTCAGAAAAAAAACGATATCTATATCATACCAGCAGTGAAAATGAGATTTGTATTGAATGTTAATCAACGAATGCCTTACATTCTATACATTTTTCTTGTCATCAGAAAGGGCAACATTGTCAATTTTTCTTGTCATCAGAATAGGCAACGTTCTCAATTTCTTGTCATCAGAATAGGTAACGTTGTCAATTTTTCTTGTCATCAGAATAGGCAACGTAGTCAATTTTCCTTGTCATCAGAATAGGCAACATTGTCAACGTTTCTTGTCATCAGAATAGGCAAGGTTGTCATTTTCTTCCTGTCATCAGAATACCCAACATTGTCAATTTTTCTTCTCATCAGAATAGGCAACGTTGTCAATTTTTCTTGTCACCAGTATAGGCTTTGTCAATTTATCTTGTCATCAGAATAGACAACATTGTCAATTTTTCTTGACATTAGAATAGCGAATGTTGCCAATTTTTCTTGTCATCAGAATAGGTAATCTTGTCAATTTTTCGTGTCATCAGAATAGGCAACGTTGTCAACGTTTCTTTTCATCAGAATAGGCAACGTTGTCAATGTTTCTTGTCATCAGAATAGGCAACATTGTCAATTTTTCCTGTCATCAGGATAGGCAACATTGTCAATTTTTCTTGTAATCAGAATAGGTAACGTTGTCAATTTTTCGTGTCATCAGAATAGGCAAAATTGTCAATTTTTCTTCTCATCAGAATATGAAACATTGTCAATTATTCCTGTCATCAGAATAGGCAATATGGTCAATTTTATTGTGATCAGAATAGGTAACATTGTTAACTTTTTTGTCATCGGAATAGGCAACTTTGTCAATTTTTCTTGTCATCAGCATAGGCAGCATTGTCAATTTTACTTGTCATCAGAACAGAGAATATGGTCAGTTTTTCTTATCAGAATGGGCAACGTTTTAAACTTTTATTGTCACCAGAATAGCCAACATTGTCAATTTTTCTTGTCCTCAGAATCGGCAACGTTGTCAATTTTTCTTATCATCAGCATAGACAATGGTATCAAATTTTCATATCATCAGAATAGGCAACGTTGTCAAATTTTCTTGTCATTAGAATAGTTAACTTTGTCAATTTTTCTTGTCATCAGCATAGGCAACATTGTCAATTTTTCTTGTCATCAGAATAGGCAATGTGGTCAATTTTCCTCATCAGTATACGCAACATTGTCAACTTTTCTTGTCACCAGAATAGGAAATATTGTCAACGTTTCTTGTCATCAGAAAAGGCAATATTGTCAATTTTTCTTGTCATCAGAATAGACAACATTGTCAATTTTTCCTGTCATCAAAATAGGCAACATTATCAATTTTTCTTGTCATCAGAATAGACAACATTTTCTTGTCATTAGAATAGTTAACTTTGTCAATTTTTCTTGACATCAGAATAGGCAACATTGTCAATTTTTCTTGTCATCAGATTAGGCAACAGTGTCAATTTTTCTTCTCATACAAAATAGGCAACGTTGTCAATTTTTCTTGTCATCAGAATAGCCAACGTTCTCAATTTCTCTTGTCATCAGAATAGGCAACGTTGTCAATTTTTTGTTCCGGCTGCATGTTTCCCTCCGGACTACAACTTGGATGTCTTCAAGTCCAATGTTAACAAATTCCTAATGAACCGCCCCCTTAAGTAAACATTTCAGCAAATCTCCTCACTAACGTAATGTACTTGCAATAACCCTTATCCCTGAGTGGCTTCTGGGCCTTGATAAGTGGTGATCACTGTGAAAAAAAAAATAGGCAACGTTTTCAATTTTTATTGTCATCAGAATAGGCAACATTGTCAATTTTTCTTGGCATCAGAATAGGCAACATTGTCAATTTTTCTTGGCATCAGAATAGGCAATGTTTTCAATTTTTCTTGTCATCAAAATAGGCAACATTGTCAATTTTTCTTGTCATCAGAATAGGCAACATTGTCATTTTTTCTTGTCATCAAAATAGGCAACATTGTCAATTTTTCTTGTCATCAGAATAGGCAACATTGTCAATTTTTCAATCAAATTGATGTATTGCCTTCTCTAGTATTGAACTCATCGTGTTACAACAGAATAAAGCTTCACATACCTACTCGTAATTAAGTAGTCCACTATATATTGCTGTCTACATTGCACTATAAAGAACCTACTGCTTATTTCCTGAAATTATGTTTATATATAATGGACCAAATTAAAGTTTACAATTTAAAAGTCAAGTATCATGGTGCAATTGTTCTTCACACACAAACCTTCATTTCGTACGCGCCCCTGTCATATTAAAGAATCTATTTTTTTATTTTATGTATCGGGCCTTTCGGGTTGTGTAGTAATAAAACTTCTCAAATGCTCTTGTGATGCTAAGCTGTGTTAGGTCTTAACTTTAGTCAAAATCGTGTGTTCCCTTTTTCATCGGATTATTCGATTATCGATACTTATCGAAGACATTCCAATAGAAAACTTAACGAAAAACACTGCTACGCACATAATGTATCTTCGTGTGAAATATCATAAAAATCTGCCCAGCCGTTTTCGAATAACTAGGGAACAAACTTACTCACGAACGCACACTACGTTTTATAAAATAGCAGAGATTTATCCACCCTTTCATGGAAACTACTGAACCCATTTGGTTTTCATTTTGTTCCTTTCATATAATAGCAGAGATTCCTCTTAGTCTGTGTTACATTCTTTCAGAGAAGGTACTCAGCCCACTTGGCTGACGTTTTGTCAAGGCTCTTGTTATAATAAAATGCAGCGAACTTTTATGATATTTATTCGACGCACACTTAGGGATAAATAGAGACTAATGTGAAGTACTACTTTAGTTCCACGTATTGCGGAGCGCCCAAGCTGGGATAGGAGAAATTTAATATGGACTTTTGTTATACGGTAAAACGAACTATGTATTATAATATGCGTTTGATCCACAGTTAGGGGTTAATCGGGAACAGGAACTAATGCAAAATTAAGCACATATTTAACCATAAATTTCGCAAAACGCACTTATTTTAAGCCATCAGGCTATAACTTGTTATCGTTTTAAAAAGGATGAAATGTCTAGCTCTGTACTATTTTTCTTAGAAATTGTCATATCGTTATCGACAAAAGCACTTGCTGTCAGATATTTATAGGAAATGATATCAAATAGCAACGATAATGACATGGACAGGGAAAGAATCAACAAATCGTTCGGGGACGAGCCGATGGTTAATAAAGCGGATATGGATGGGAAATGAGTTTGATATTTCACTGTCAAAGTGACGTGGCTGCCGATCGCCATCATCTGTTCAATAATAAAGAAACAACACGGTTCTAAGAGCTGGTCTTGCAAACAACTCGGGCGGACATGATGAATATTGACCAATAATGGTAGACGGCATTGAATAGACCGGACTAATCGTAAATATCGGAAACAAAGAGGAGGAGGTCAATCAAATATAGAGAAAAGAACTTTGGAATGTTTTGTTTTTATTTTTGGTAGATGTCCGATGGAACGCTCAATCGATGTTTAAATAATTATTTATCTACCTATTTATCCTCTTCTCTCTCTCTCTCTCTCGCTATCTATCTATCTATCTATCTATATATATATATATATATATATATATATATATATATATATATATATTGATATATATGATCAGGTCGGTTCAAAAGTTTTTACTGATTTAAAATTTCATCTTGAAAGTGAGCAACGTAGCTTATGAAAATTTTATTCTCAACAATGAGGATATTTTCTCACTATAACTTGATTCCATCTGTCAACGAAAAATGTTGATATAAAAAGGTTTAATCTCTTCTCGTAACGTTAATCTAAGGCCATCAAAATGGTTTTGTAATCCTCGAGATAAGTGAGAATCTGGCAATGTTGAATCACGAGAACATGCAGGATGGGGCAAGATCTCAACGATGCCAAAAGTAAACCAAAACACTACTCCCGTGCTATTTTTTAAAATTAAATGGAAAATGAGATCATTATTCACTTTCAAAAGATAATGTATTACGTAGAAATTAATATAAATTCGACTGAAGTCCAAACACTGGTCACTTCTTCAGAACATTGCAGTAATGGATCTGGCTAGCTTGAAATTTCTTTTTCCGTCCTTCCCTACCTCACTCTTTTCTTCTCTCTCTGTTTAAATCTTTCTCCTCTTTATACATTTTTCTCTTTATCTCTCTCCCTCTCTCTCTTTATATCGATCATTCTCTCCTTCTCTCTCCACCTCTTCTCTGTATTGAAACATTTTTTTCTAGGGCATCCCATCCAAGAGAACGTGATATCACTAGTCTGACTCCTCGTCAACTAAAGTATGGTGTCTCCAAGTCTAATGTAAACAAATATTTGTTGAGCCATCCATTTTGATAATTCATTCCCCTTAAAATTTTTTGTCTATTCCATATATTGTTTCCATCTTTGCATAGTAGCGATCATTTTAATCCTCATCCTCGAGAAGCTCACATGTCATAGTATCCATATGGTCATCAAAAAGTTCTATTATCTGATTTTATTTAAATTTTTCTCCTCGTATCCTGTGGTGAACAAAGATTACCAATGACAAAGAGCAACGTATTCTGAAAATATAAATAGTTACTTATAGAAGTATATGTGACAATTTTATTTACCTATTATAATCCATAGATGGTTGATATGCCGTAAAACAAACCCGAATCCTATGGATTTCCGTAGTGAACGTGATTGTATTACCTTAAAGGGAAAAGGGCTTTAAAGTTATTAGTAGAAAAACATGCGTATTCAAGCAAAAGCTGAATTGTACATTTGAACTAAACAGTATTCACGAATAAAGGCTTCCTTCCAGAGGAACAATGAACCAATGTAAGTATGATTGGTTTTCATGGGAATAAATAAAGCATATGGCAACATATATAAAGATATGCGTCCAAGAGCGGGTTGAAGGCAATCTAAAGATCCTAGCTGGGACTCATGATTGCCAGAAAGATATAATGAAAAATGTTCTACGTTTTATTTTTGGGTGCGGAAAATGCGATGATATTAATGAGTGCACCAGAGATATTAGATGATTGGTTCGGTTGAGATACGCGTAGACAGATGGTATTCTTTGCAAACTAATCAACACACACACACACACACACACACACACACACATATATATATGTGTGTGCGTGCGTGTTTTCATACTCCCGTTGATTTCGATTTCATACAGATCCAGCACAACTAAATCGTTCCAAAATCTATACAGATGATTGGTTAATAGTAGTTATGACTTTGTGTACGAGATTTTTGGTACAACTGCAGATCTTAGACCTCAGTTTTTTTAAATCAAAGTTTCTTTATCTTTGTTCATGTCTTAATGAAGATTGATAGTGTATCTCTCCCAATTGATCAAACTGTCATAGATATTAACCTTGTGATTTTTAAGCCCCGGTGCAGTACATGCAGTGTCTAGCACTCCGAAATAGTAAGTCGTCTGTTACTAGCCAGACTTAATATTGTTTAACGTTGTCCTGTATATATATATATATATATATATATATATATATATATATATATATATATATATATATATATATATATATATACACTAACAGGACCTGTGTACTAGAATTTCCCGGTGAAAGTATGCCATAACGCCAGAACAAATTCGCTGAAGCCCCTTTCTAAAGACAAATTAAACTATGGTTGGCAGCCCTGGATATAAGCGGACTCTAGTGGCCGTGACCAAAATAAAATCATTTGGTTTCCATGTCGGGCATTGTCTGGCAATGACAGCGGAAGTCACTGGCTGTCATTCTAATCACTGGGGGTTACTGGCGCGGAATACTGCAGGGCACTTCCTGACTTAGCAACTGGCAGTCATTGGCGGCCATGATCAGTGTCGGCCTTTATTGGACTGCTTCAAATTAAAATTGTCTGACGTAAACTTACGAGCATTGTTGGGCTGTGGCATCCACTTATCAAGGCCCGGAAGCCACTCAGGGATAAGGGTTATTGCAAGTACATTACGTTAGTGTGGAGATTTGATGAAGTGTTTACTTAAGGGGGCGGTTCATTAGGAATTTGTTAATGTTGGACTTGAAGACATCCAAGTTGTAGTCCGGTGGGAAGCAGGCAGACGGAACAGAGTTCCACAGGCGTGCAGTTCTAAGAAAGAAGCTTTGTTCATGAAATCCACGTTTTGATTAGGCACAGATATAGAGTGAGGGAAATTTTTCACAGTAGATTCAGTTAGACGGGTGTTTTTCGTGAAAGATTGGCGAGGGGGGACCACAGATTGGAGTTCAGACGAGCACCTGCTATGGAAATAACGATAAAACAAGGATAGGGCTCCCTGTAACATCTCTCCCACAGAAGAGACGTTGCGAGCCTATCTTTGTTTTGTTATTTCCATGGCAGGTGCTCGTCTGAGCTCTAATCTTTAGTCCGCCCTCGCCAATCTTTCATGATAAACACCCGTTTAGCTGAAACCAATGTCAATAATTTTCTCCACTCTTCATCTGTGCCTAAATCAAAACGTAGATTCCGTGATCAAAGCTTCTTTCTTTGAACTGCACGCCTGTGAAACTCTCTACCGCTTTCCTGCTTCCCTCCTGACTTTAACACGGATGTCTTCAAGTCCAACATAAACAAATTCCTGATGAACCTCTCCCTTAAGTAATGACACTTTATCAAATCTCCAATACTAATGAGTACTGCAAAACTATCCCATTGATTACTTTACACAAAGTAATCCTTATCTGTAGTAGCTACTGGGCCTTGATAAGTTGTGACCTCCATGTAAAAAAAATAAATAATAGTTCCCTTTCTTTGATTTACTGTACGGATATCGTTTCTGTCAAAACAAACAACCTACCGTAACACTGTTTTTATTTATTTTTCATTGTCATCTGTTACTTTGCTTTTTTTGGGGGGGGGCGGGATATAAGTTCCTTTTTTTGATTTACTGTACCTAAATATCGTTTCTGTTTTGTATTTTTTGAGAGAGAGTTAGTATTTTTTACGCAGTAAACCGGGGTCGTTGAAACCATACAACATGGTTAATAAACGCCCTTTTCTTTTCGCCTAATACATATACTCGGGTTTTAAACAACAGAAATACCCATTAAATAATTTATTATGACTAAATCTTCCTTTTATCATTCTGATCGCCTAAAAGCACAATATATATTCCGCGGTTTATGAATAATGTTCGCGTTTTTATATTCCCTTTTTTCAAGCTAGGGAAATTATATTCTTTTTGGACTTATTCATGTGATGAATCCAACTGAAATAATCATCTGATTATAATGCAACCCATTACAACTGTGAGGAGGAAATACTGTTTGGTTACTATTGTAAACTTTATCCTAATAAATTTATAACAGATGCTGTAACGAAAGGAAACATTTTCGCTACAGAACTCAGTAGTGATAAAAAAGCAAATGTAATCATAATAATCGCTCCAAATTTAGAAATTGAACTACTGGAAACGTTATCAGTATCCTTTTGTTCCTATTTACTTGCCTACCCGCGAGGGCAGAGTTACACACAAGGTCGTTTTATTATGTGGGGGAAATCACCCTCCCCCAGAAAGGTACTCTGGATAGGAACAGAAATAAAAATTGTCTCAGCCATAGAGGATTTCATTTTCACTGACCAAGGACAGAAAAGGTTACAAGTAGCATCAGAACAGATCTAATGAGAACTAAGGTATGAAAAATACATAACCTTTTCTAACACGAAAAAATCGCACAGACATATAAAAATAAATCAACTTCTACATATGATGCACTTCTGCTAAAAATCATACACAACCTTTGGGAAGTATTGATGATCGCTCACCCTTATTAAAATTAATACTAGAAGTCTTAAAATTTTGCTACGGTGAGCTCTCACAAAAGCTTTGAGAATTATGGCATTTTACCACGCACTTCTAACTCTTTGCTTCACCACACGTAACCGACATACAATGAAATCAAACACATATTACTCTTTTCTTTCTTGGGCGGAACACTCTCAACAAGAACTTCTTTAGTCTCTTTTATTTTTTCTTTCTGAATCTACAATGTGTGCATTACGAGTGTCTACATATTAACCCGTATGTAACGTTACATACTGACCAGTATGACAAAGAGTAAAGTAATGCTGTACAACCGGTGTCACACGATTATCAGGTCTCGTTAAGACAAAATTGATAGCAACTGTACTGGGAGGAAGAGGAAAGGCAAACAAAGAAAGAGGTGTGTGAAAAAGATCCGAAAATGGTTTGGGAGGGCTGCAGAAGGCTGATTGTCAGGTCATGTTTTGTGTCCCAACGATCATCCAGACAATGGTACAGGTTACAGATATACAACTATGTTTACGTTGTGCGTAAAAATGCTGGTCGGCGGTAAAACATTCTTTTCTAAAAACATTAAACTTTCCCATAAGTAGAATTATATAAAGTTGACTCTAGAAATGTATTTGATCATGTTCTCATTGGCCGTATTATTTACGTAATACTTTTTCAGACAAATTTTTTAAACATAAGACCTCCGTGGTTCTGATCAAAATCTATATGCAAAACGAAATCAATCATCATGTAATCAACGGAATTCTTAACCAGGACAATATGTATACAATATGTAATTTAAACTTTCCCAAACATAATGTTAACACGTGTTTACATTATTTAAAACATTCGTTTTACTCAACAAAATTTGTATGAAAACAGAACCAATTATTATGAAATCAACTACATCTTAAATATGGCCGCCACGAATGTAAATAAAAAAAACATAAATGAGTATTATCTTTGAAAACTGCACTAAGAGAAAATCGATTGCTATTTGGTTTAATTTCCTTGAAATAGTTTAATTCTGAATTTAATTAGTTCTGACCACCTGGTGCTCACATGATGAGGAGAATTGTTCCGTTTGACGAGAAAAAATATCAAAAAACATTTCGCTTGATATCGAGGATAATTTAGTCTTTCAAATTTAATAATTATTTAGATGTTGTCCGTTGATGTTTATAACTTGATTATACATTATTTTTGGTTTCCTATTCCGAGTAATTAATCCATTGATTTCCTTCTATTGCTTCTCTGCGTATCTCTCACTCTCTCCTTATATTCAATCGTCTGTTCAAAACTGCCTCTTATTCTATGCTAATATTTTAATATTACCACTAAGTCTCTCTCTTTCTCTCTCTCTCTCTCATATATATATATATATATATATATATATATATATATATATAATATATATATATATATATACACTCCTACAGACACTAGTATTTCATGTTTACACAATCATCAGTGTCGGGTAACAATTCGTGCCGGTCATGAGATTTGAACTTAGCCGCAAAGCCAACATTTGTTCATTTGCTAAGCCTATACTCCAGGGTCACTAAACAACTGCCACGTGAAGGAAGGGAAGTAGGAACTAATAAACGCCGAATTCGGGCCAATACAATGAAAGTCTAGTGTTTGCCCGAGCGGAAGTCGTGAATATATTCATAGACACTAGTTGAGTACATTAGTTATAATTCAGCATATATATATATATATATATATATATATATTCAAGCAAATATTATTAAATGCTAAGAAGACACTTTGCTTTATGATTCTTTTTTTTTAAATTTTCGATTTATATATATATATATATATATATATATAATGAGGGAAAGAAAAAAGAATAATGGTAGGAAGCCAGAACTTAAGAATAATTATGTATAATTAATTAAATAGCTAACCCTTACAGTGTCGAGTATCGCATATGCGTTAACACTAATCATCTGGAATACAAGAAAATATAAGCGCAATAGACGCAAATTTGAGCGACCAGAGGCAAAATAGATTATTCAACAGTTTGTTTTATTACATTTCCACGCCAGCCAAGACATAGTGCCACTTTGATGTATGGAGCTACAATAGTAGGACAATAGTGGGACATAATTTACAGGGAAACTATGTAGAGAGTTGAGCAGCAAGATGTCTGTTTATATTATACTTGAACTTCTGCATGTTATTACAGTCAGGGAAACAGGAACACGGAAGGGAATTCTTAACTCTAGCAGTCCTAAGGAAGAACTTCTTAGAGTAGAAGGCTTTCTGGCATCTGGGGATTTTTATTGTGTAGGGGTCAGATTACGCTGCTTTTCGGGTTTGTCAGAGGTATTTACATAGAGGGAGTACAGGGGTTTGTAGTTCATTGAAGTACCTACCATTAAAATAATTGTAAAACAAGCAGAGAGGTACAAAATTTGGTCGACAGAACAGAGGTTGAAACCTAGCTGACAGTGCGGGATCTATTTTGAACCCTGGCTAAAAGTGAGATGCACCAGCTCAAATGTGGCAACAATACTCCATACATGGGCGAATGGTGGCCTTGTAGAAGTACAGGATACTCTCAGGCGTAAGTAATTCTCACGCGGTAGAGAGAACCCACCTTATTTGTAGCAGCAATGGCAATGCCCTCAGTGTATCTTTTTCAACGCATGTTCCCTGTGAACGTTTAATCCAGGAGTTTGAGCGATGCACTTTCAGGTAATCTATCATTATCCATGGCTATTAGTGGTTGAGAATGTTTCTTGTAATTATTAAAGTTAAGGCGCTTAATCTTAGCAGCATTGAATATGACTATCAATATTTGTCCCTATTCCACTACAGACTGGAGATCTTTCTCTAGGGTTTCTACCATTGCTTTGGATATGTGTCTATTCGTTTTTATCCTCGTGTCTGTTATAAAGCATAGTGTCGTCAGCAAATACACCCATCTCGAGATTATTTTATCATTTATGAATATCAGAAATAATACAGGTTAAGAATCGCACCCTGAGGCACACCTGCATTCATATCATATTTTTTTACATATAACCATCCAGAACAACCAGGATTCTTCTCTTATTTAAGTATGATTTAATTATGTTAATTATTCATCTAGAAATACTATATGATCTGATTTTCCTGAAAAGACCGTTGTGTCATACCGTATCAAAACCTTAGATATATCTCCAGCCTCCCCTGCTTTATCAAGTGCATTGTATATACGTTCAGAGATTACAGTTAGGATTAGTAGAATGGGCTTGGCTTAAGCCATACTGTTGGTCGGAAAGAAGTTTGGCAGCTGTGAGGTGTTGGAATAAAGCTTGATTAATCGTAGACTCAAATATTTTGGCGAAAACAGGGAGGAAGCTAATGAGGCAATAATTTAATGGGTTTGTTTTTGGTAACACAGAAGCAGTTTCCAGCAGTCATGAAAGCAAGATTTGTTAAGGCATTTGTTGAAAAATTTGGTGAGAACTGGAGCAATCTCAACAAATTTTGTAGATATTACAGCTGGGATAAGATCGGGTCCACATACTTTTGAGATATCTAGGTTTTTTATACCATGTACTTGAGAAGGCGTGATTGTCAGATCATCTAGTGTGGTTTCTGTTTGCAAAGGAACATTTGGGAGTGAGTGGTTTGCTGGCTCTAAAGTAGAGTTAGAATCAAACCAACGGGCAAACAGATTAGCCTTCTCGGTTGCCTTGCAAACAACTTCAAAATTTTTGGATAGTGGGGGAATTCTTGATTGCCCATTACTTAATAAACTGTTATAGATTTTTCTAGAAATCACAAGTCATTATTTCTGCGCTACAATGAATTTTCTGTGGCTATTTCTTTTTTACGATTACTTCTATAAACTTTTGTCTATTTGTACCGGACTATGTTGGATAAAGCTGCGGTATGCATGTTGCCTCTGAGCAATGACAGTTGTGCAAGTAGAAGGAAGCTATTTGTACTTCAATTGCCGCTATGAACCATTAAGTAATCTCATTTTTGTACTACTCCAAAGGAAAAGAAAATATATTTTCCCATCGAGCATCTTTGATGTGATCCTTGATAGCATCTCAGTTAGCATTATTATAATACCTTGCAGGTTTAAGCAATGGCTTTTCAACTTGGGGTCGAGAATTTAGAGTGATATTTATTATTATCACAGCATGATCAGCATTCCTGAGAGGGCAATAAGCATTTGTTGCACAATGCTCAGGAACTGTGTTAAGAAATAGGTCCAGAAGTGAGGCTTGCTGTTCCTGACTATCTGGAAGATGCGTTGGAATCGTTACTGTTTGTATCAATGAATAGGATATAGAAAAGTTATGCTTAATGCTACCATCTGTGCCTGTGTAGTTAGAAAAGCCAAGTCAATTACTGAGGTTGATATTAAAGCCACCAAATACATGTACTTCAGCGCTAATGTCTAGAAAAAGTGCTACATCTATGCTGTAAGAGACGCGATTGATTAGGGTACAGTTCTGAACCGAGGGAGAGCGGTAAAGAAAATATAAGTAGCTAATGCTATCTTGTGAAATTTGTCTAATGCACAGGACGGCTTGGTCGTCTGATTCTGCTTTCAGTTTTCTAGGCATGAGGAGAGTGGTAGGATTATAGACTCAAAGTTTGTGCATGTATATGACAAAGTGGAAGATAACCAGACATGTTAAAGTGGTTAAAAGGGATAGCAAAGTGTGTGTTGATTTACGGGAAGTTTGCTATGAGAAATGATTCTACATCATTCTAAGTTAGAAGTCCACAGATATTTGTAAATGCGATTCTCAAGGGAGCAGCTAAATTGTTGTTTGAGTGTGTGTCTCGTTTGATCGTTATTTTGGATTGAGCTTTCATTTCATTTTATTTTATCGTGTCCGTTAAGGCTAATAGGTACTAGGGAGAGTGGGTGTATATACCCACCATCATGCAACACAATTACACTATACTGTTGATTTTATAAAATTATTTTTTATTTAATGGCTTGAATTAAAGTTTAAAATGCAAAAGTCAAGTATAATGCTTCAATTATGCTCTAAAAAGAAACAGTCATTTTGAACGCACTTCTGTCTCATCAAGCAATATAATGTTGCATTTATACACAGGGCCTTTCTGTTTCTGAGGTGATAAAGTTTCTTAAATGCTCTTGTGTTGTTAGGCCGTATAAAAGTGTTAACTTTGGTTTAAAAAACTAACTACTCCTTTTAATAGATTTTTTCGATTATCGATTTTAGATACGTATCGGGGCATTTTGATACATAACCTCTCGAAGAACAATTTCAAGCACATATAGTACATTGTGTTAAATTACGGAAAAATTCGTCCAGTCGTTTCGGGGTCAATAGGGAACGAACATACACACATACGCAAAGTTCCTGTTATGTATAAGTAGTGATAGAGAAAGAGATTCACCATGTAGTATTTATTTCTCATTAATCACATAATGAATAAAAGTCAATTTATTCGTTAGGTAAAAAAGAGAGAATAAAACACTGCTATTTAAACGTTATATTAAATTATATGTTAAAATACAATTCTGCCTCCAGTATTGCCATCTGAATATGTCTTGAAAAAGAATCAAGTGCATCGCAATTATTATTTGGATAAAATCAATTTGATATTTATCGTTATTTTTATGGCAAGTGCTCGGCTGAATGCCAATCTATGGTCCCCCTCGCCAGACTTTCACAAGAAACACCCGTCTAGCAGAAAACACTATCACTAATTTCCCACACTCTTTATTATTAAAATGCAAAAGTTAAGCATTATGGTGCAATTGTTGCGAGTTTTTCTCTGCTTTATCGTTATTTTCAGTGCAAGTGCTCGACCGCGCTCCAATCTATAGACCCTCCCGCCAGACTTTCACAAGAAACACCCGTCTAGCAGAAAACACTATCACTAATTTGCCACGCTCTTTATCTGTGCCTAAACCTAAACGTAGATTCCTGAACAAAGCTTCTTTCTTAGAACTGCACACCTGTGGAATTATCTTCCGTTTTCCTGCTTTCTAGCTGACTTCAATATCGTGGTCTTCAAGTCTAACGTAAAGAAATTTTTGATGAACCGTTCCATATAAGTTAACAAATTCACCGAATTTCCATTATTAACGATTACTATATTGTCCAATTTCTACTGTACACTCTTTAACCCTTATCCTCGAGTGGCTTCTTGACCTTCATAAGTGGCGGTTCCTATTTAAAAAAAAAAAAAAAACGAAACTAAGCAAACACATGACGTGATGAAATAGGCATCTTTATTGTGACTTGATCACTGATATCAACTGTTCATCTCAACCTCACTTTCAACATCTATATCACCACACTTTCTCTCTAGGAACAACTACTTAAAATATCAGCAATTATAAGTTCACAGTGGTAACGAGGGAGAATATAGTGAAATATAAAAAAAAGAATAGTTAACGAGGGGTGGGCTATTAATGCCATCACAAACCACTCTAGAGACACAACGCCAACGGTTTCTCGGTCAATCACTCCTCTTTTACCGTTCCCATTAAACAGTGCACCAGAAGCACATTTTAGATGTGAACAGTCCGTGTATTTTAATCCGGATTTTTTTCTGTGTGTGGGGAGAGGGGGTCGTCTAATCATTCCCAAGCTATAAAGACGTTAATCATTGGCGACAGAAACTCTGCCGGGATTTTGGGTGCATTTAACAAATGATTGATAAATTTTGACAAGAGAAAAAATATCAATTTATTCGTGCGGTAAAAAAAAGAGAATATAATGCGGCTATTTTAAAGTTATATTAAAAATGACATGCAAAATACGATTCCTGTCCCAGTTTTGCGACGTGAATATGTCTCTAGCAATAAGTCATGCTTCGTTGTAATTTACCTTTATTTGCACAAAAGCAATTTTTGTACTTTAAAAGAATTCTCGACCAACTCGTGACCCGTTAAGTCACAACCACTTCGCCAATTATTACACTTTGATTTCGTTATAACATTCATACAATGTGATATATCTGTGAAACTTAGAAATAACATGAATGCATATTGGAAAGAACTTGAATTCATACAGCAGAATATTGAATGCTTACTAAATACTATTCAAGTAAACTCTGACCAAATCTTCGAAATCACATCGATTTTGCGGCTCAAATAAGATCCTCTTGATATTACTTACCAACGCTGGATTTTACGAGGAATGCTACACTTTTTTATCAGGTGATGTTACCTCAAGTCAAAATATGAAGCTGGATACTCCAGCAGACTAGATGAATTCTTGTTCTGGGATCCAGTAAAGCCAGGAGAACACAGAAAGCTATACTATAACATATTTAAATGATAAATTGGGGCGAGGAAAATAATGTTCTCAACTTCTTACTTAGTGTTTATGAAATAAAGGAGAATTTTAATTCAACATTTGGAGCCTTTTGATTTGGGAGAACGTCAACTGAAGTAAAATGAAACAAAGTAAAAACATGTATGTTGCATAACAGAAAATAATAAACCTCTTTCATTTTAGATTGTTGCATTTATTATGAGTTGTCGCAACAGGAAGTATCGGCGATCTCTCAATACACATATCAGTAGCGTGCCATGAACTCTGAGCGATAACAAGTCCCTCGAGATTTCGAGATTTCTACACATATTTTCCATAAGTAATACAACTCACGTAGCATTAAGGGAACAACAATTTACACATTGATTTCAAGCTAGAAACGATCATAATTTGAGTGATACTAAGCCTCTATATGTTTTAGTACTGTCTGCACGCTTCTAGTGAAGGTTTGGTCGGTATTTTCGCTATCTCGATGTTGCTATGTTCTTTGACACTTCACGACAGTTTTAGACTGATGCCCTTATACGCATTTGTGGTTTACTGAATATTTGGAGGGGGAAGTTTTATAGATTTTTATCAGTTTTCACTTCTCTTGTATGTTTGATCAAATTTCCATTTAAAATTGTTTGAGGCAGATTTGTGTTTGCTGGTTGGTTTTCACGTTCACGTATCTTCCTGAAAATACTATTGTTTTCATAATTGCCGTCTGTTTTATGGTCGCAATTTTCTCTTGCATTCTAATTTTTTACGTGTTTTTTTATATAGATATTGACCATTTTTTCATAGGTGTTTGACCATTGTTTGCCAGACTGTTTCTCGTTTTCCAAAAAATATTGGTGATATGGCGATTATGTTCCTGTTCCATATTGCTTTCATTTTTACTGGCAAGTTCCGTATATTTACTTGATCTTCTGCCTCATTGATTTTCACTCTTGAAACTGCTGGAAGACCGAAATGTACAATTTTGGCATGTATCCATTTTTGTTGAAGCTCGCTCTATTTCTCTGAATAACCGGTTATAGTCAAAATTTTCAGTCCCTTTTTGATTTCTGTATGTTGTCAATCTGGCTAGATAATTAGACATAAAAAAATCGGACAGAGCCATTCTAAAAATGAAGTAAGGGAGGAAGTTAATCATTAATAAGGTGGTACCATATATTGTTTGTTATTGTCGTACACTCCATACATCAGGAACCGGATATAAAAGTAGCAACTTTGATTATAACCGGATGTTTGTCTGTATCTCCCTGTTTCAGATGATTTCGTGATTTTTTAGTATTGTCTTTGGTTTGCATGTTCAAAGTGAAAACCCTTGCAGCGTTCCCAATCAACTGCCTTCAGAATCATGAATAATTCTCTTGCTGCATTTTCTCTTTGTGTGATTTTCTGTTTCATCTTTTTATTCGCAATGCCTTCAGCTAGGGCTTTCTTGGGTTTTATCGATTTTAATTTTGGTGTAGTTTGTTCAGATTGCCTTCTCATGCGCGGCTGACAGTAGCGATTCATTTTCTCTGGTCAGGTAACCTTTTCGTAACCATGTCAAAATGTTGTATGTGTCTCTTCTTTTTCTTCTGATTATTATTATTATTATTATTATTATTATTATTTAAAGAAGCAAACAGACATGTGCGTAGAATTCTCAACAAACTATCGCAGAGTTTGTTACTTGAAGTACTTAAAACATTAATTTGAAATGATACAGAAAAAAAACCCAGAACTTCGAAAACAACTAAATCCCATGGATTTTTAATAGATAGAAACATTTGATTCACATGTATTTATATTTTTATATGATTTCCAAAATTGAAATCAATTTTCTATTTAATTTGCAATTTATAAATAAATTGCAACTTGATTTAAATGAAGACATATATGAACACGAATTCTAAATATTTGTCAAAGAAAAAATCATATTGTTAAAATGAATTGTTTGTTATTATAAAACGAAAACAATCATTTAGTTTCCAAAATAACAATAAAATCTTTCTAACAATATTCAAAATTTTCGTGACTCATCTCGCATAAATAATCATTATATAAAAGATGATGCATGCATTGCTCAAAGGTGAATTAATGTAAACTAAGGTGTGTTTACTTTATCGAGAAACATGCCCATTATTTATTAATTTAGATATATATATATATATATTATTTCACACGGCATTAAAGTAACTTTTAATTTCTCGTATACATAAATTAATGTGTTGCTTGTAATTTAAAAATTGATAGATAGAACACCTATAAAATATGGATATAATCATGTTTACTCACCATGTTCTGTAAGCAAAATGAAATTAAGCAACGAGTCTTGAAGTAAATGATTTTGGTGATGATTATCGCCTGATGATTCTTGTTCTTAAATACTACTGGAAAATACATGCAATCAGTCTAACCAAGACTGCACAGACTTTGTGGTCTTTTATTTGTGGAATGTGTCTTTGGTTCCACCCTTTCACATCTTGAAATTCCTCTTTGAGAAGTACTGAACCGCTAACTGCCTGATAGGCAACTACGGGAAAATGCCGGCGAAGATGTCTAGTCTATTTTAGCGTCCACTCTATCTCTTCCCCTGGGACTCCCGCCTGCTGCCAAACTTTCAACCTGTACCATTATATATTTTGTAAGAAGTATATAAATACTAAGTTCCTTCGTGTTTGAGCAGTACTTTAATGGATGAGGATTTGGTAATAGTAAATTAATGAAAATGTAAATGAATTTCATGTATTCTTTTATAAAAGGCAGTTGTGTAATCCTTAAATACTTGCAATAGAAAGCATATCTACTAAAACCGGTAGAAGTTTTTCTTTATTTATTTATTCATTTACATCCTTGTGTATATTCTTTTAATACCGATGCCTCCATTCAGTCATGAAAAGACAAAGGATGCCTCCTGTAGAGGAATCTGCGCGTGTAATAGTGAGGCAAGGGCTGCACAATGGCTAACTACACTTCTTCTGAATCGACACTGTTTGAGTCTGCCTGCTTCTGAATCGACACTGTTCCGTCTGCCTGCTTCCCTCCGGACTACAACTTGGATGTCTTCAAGTCTAATGTTTACAAATTCCTAATGAACCGCCCCCTTAAGTAAACACTCCATCAAATCTCCACACTAACGTAATGTACTTGCAATAACCCTTATCCCTGAGTGGCTTCCGGGCCTTGATAAGTGGTGATCACTGTGTAAAAAAAAAAAAAAAAGTCCAGTGGCAAGGAGAAGTCCAGGACGACTGGAAACAACGCCGAATTAAGCGAAGAGCACATACAACACCTGGAAGTCCCAAATGGTCACCCATCTGATACTGGGCATGGTTATCATTGCTTAACTTCGGTGATCTGACGGAACCGGTGTGGCAAACGTGATTATGCCGTATAATAATACGCATACTGAATATTAACTTGGAAATTTTAAATATAAATACAATCTTTTTAAATACTTCGTGACTGTTATCCGATATTTCAAGATTTAACGATTCTCTCCAACACTCTTTATAAACAGCTTCAAGTATAAAAACCGTTGACAAAAATATTAGATAACCTGAATATGTTTGATTACTTGGCAGCCCAGCATTAAAATACGCTTAATCATATTTTAATTCATGCAGATTGCATATATATTATTATAGAATTAAACCTCTATTGATCATTGTAAATTATGAGGAATAATTTTCTCGGTGGACTAATTCGAAAAAAAAAGTCATCGTTCATTAAATATTGCCAGTGTTTATTTACAATATCACGTCAGCTCATGTTTGGGCCTGAACTAATTTGCAAAACAAAAAAAAAATTTAAAAAAAAAAAAAAAATAATAATAATAAAATTAATAATAATAATGTCGTTCATCAAATTCCGTCTGTGATTGTTTACAATATTAGTATTTTACGGATATTTGGGTTGGACGATGAATGCCCTGGAAAAGACATTCATGATTAATATTTAGTTTTAAAATATGCAAACGAAGAAATGATTTGCGGCCATTTTAAATGGTACCTCTTCTTTTATAGTAAATTGAACTCATTAAAAAGAAAAATTTATAATAAAGAAAAAAAATGGTTAGGTACATCCAGTCTTAAACAAGGGATCATCTCAAGATTAGAATAAATCTTTTTTTTTTTTAAGAATTAATTATTTGCTGAAATTTTATTATCTCCCTTGGCCGGTGTAACCTTAAATATTCTCCTGTAAAAATTGTTCTTTTTTATCTATAAGAGAGAAAAGCTATTTTAAGGATAGTATTTTTTTTTTCGATTTTTGATATTTATCGGATATATTTATGTAAAAAAACATATCCAAGTACATTGCCAGGCACATAAAATAGCTTTGTGTGAGATTTGTAAAAGATCATATGCTCAGCTGTTTCGGAAGCTCTAAGGAAGGAACTCCTACAAATACAAAGTGACTTTTATGATATTATAGTAGAGATAGAGATATGCTGTTAAACAAAACAAGGAAACCAAATCAGTTATCTCCCTCCCCCTCTCTTTCTCTCTCTCGTATATGATTTACTGTCGAAGGTTATGAAAACCAGTATGAGTAGGAAGACATGAAATCGATGACACCCGATACTGCCAAGGAAGGAAATGCGGATTTGACGCCAACATATCGAATACATTTATCTCTAGAGGGTGAGTAAAACATTCTAAAAATATTATAACAATCTATTAAAAGTTTCTTTTGTAGTTGGTTTAGAAGAAAGAGGTATAAATGTGCTTTCAAAGCAGTGCAGTTTTTGGCTGCATCCGGGAAATCGTCTCGCCAACGACTGCTAATCGGAATAAAAGGGGCCACCCTGTTGCGTTGTTATATTTCGCCGACGTCTTTCTTCAACATCATGTCTATATTTTCCTGTCGGCAATGAACTTTTTCTTTTGATCCCTCATTTGTTATTATTTATATGTTTTTCGAAAATTATACTCACCTCTACAGGATTGTTTTAATTATACCCGATATGGTTGCCTTTTTATTATGAATATTTATACCGGGCGTGTGTAAAAGTTGCAAACTTCTGACATACAAGCATGGACGTTCATAAACATACATGCATTTTAACCAGAAATTATCCTGAAAATATTTTCACCACTTACTATAAATATGTATATGAAGCGTTTGAATACAAAACGCTATAAATCCAATTGGTTGGAACTGCGAATTTACACCATAAAAGGTTGAATATGTTAAACTTGAACTATCAACTTACTATGATGGAAAACAAATCAAAATAATGCTGGTATAATATTATCCAAATTATAATGTTAAAATATAGTCAATAGTTGCAATGTAAGACTTTTTCCAGCGATAGATTCCTCATTTTACAAATAGCCTTTGTCGTGTTTTGCAGTCGAACTCTCCACACTGAAACACACACACCCACCCATTATATATGTACATGTATGTATGTATATGTATGTATGCATATATGTATATATATGTATATGTATGCATATGTATATATATGTATATATATATATGTATACGAGGATCGTGCAATAAACATTGCCTCTGACCCACTTCCCATAGCAGTAGAGCAACGAAAGTTAACACAGTTATTAGTCTTTCTCTACATAGGAACCACTCAGAGTTATGCATTTCTCCCATCGTTTGATGCAGCTCTGGAGACCGTTTTTGTAGAACACCCCAGGTTGGTTCTCCAACCACGACGTGACTTCAGAAATCAAGGCTGCATCATCTGGGAAACGCTTTCCTTTCAAAAACAACTTCATGGCTGGGAAGAGATGTAAGTCAAAGGGTGCAATGTCGGGAGAGTAGGGAGGATGGGGTAGGATTTCATAACCACACGCCCGTGCTTCTGATCTGGTGACATGCGAATTGTGGGCCAGAGCGTTGTACTGCAGGGGGAGGGTACCTTTGCCAATCTTGCCCCGCCTCTTGATTTTGATAGCTTCCCTTGATTTCCTCCAAACTGAAGCATAAACGGCTCCTGTAAGTGTGATACCCTTTGCCAGGAAATTTGTCACCACTACTCTCTCCTGGTCCCAGAAGACTGTGGGCATGACCTTGCCAGCGGCGGGCTGCACCCTTGCCTTCTTTGGAGGTGGTGAGTCCAAGTGCTTCCACTGCATTGACTGAGCTTTGATCTCTTGATCATAGTGATGGACCCAGGATTCATCCTGTGTAATCAGTCTTTTGAAAAACTTTGACTCATCTTCTTGGCACATCTCCAAATTCATCCTCGAGCACTCGGCGCGGTCTCGCTTCTGGAATGGTGTGAGAAACCTGGTAATCCATCTGGCAGACACCTTATGCATATGCAAATAGTCATGAATTATAGTTTCCACAGACCCTGTACTAATCTTGGCATCTTGGGCTATTTGGCGACTAGTAATGTGCCAATCTTCCAAAATGGCTGCCTCAACTTTACAGACAGATGCTTCATCAATGGCAGAAGGGAGGCGACCAGGTCTGGGAGCAGTTTCCACAGACTTCCGGCCATGTTTGAATTCACGATGCCAGCGTTTTACTAGGTCATATAATGGGGCATTATCACCATACGTTTCTTTCATTTCATCAAAAGTCCCCTGTGGTGTGCGTCCTTTCAAATACAAAACCCGGATCAGTGCTCGACATTCAACAGGCTCCATTTCACACCTGACTCAATTCAAACACCTGTAAAACAGAAAGCACAATTAGTTCAGAGCTGTAATTTGTCACATAACCCGTAGAGATATAAATCATTTCACATGCAAAATTTCAGCTAGATCCGCCAACTGGAAGTGGGTCAGGGGCATTACTTATTGCATGCCCCTCGCATATATATACATATATATATATATATATATATATATATATATATATATATATATATATATATAATGTGTGTGTGTGTGTGTGTGTGTGAATAAAAAGGAAAAACCTAAAAGAGTAAAAACAAAAATAAAATCAACGTTTCATCTCTATTTCAGGGGGCATCACCAGGATTTCTAGGCGAGGATGTACAGGAAGACGGTCATATATCACATGCGAAAGAAAACAGAACAGACAGAGAACTGAACTTCTCCTCTTTCGCATGTAATATATGACCGTCTTCCTGTACATCCTCGCCTAGAAATCCTGATGATTTCCCCTGAAATAGGGACGAAACGTTGATTTAATTTTTGTTTTTACTCTTTTAGGTTTTTCCCTTTTATTCACATAACGTCTAAAGCATCGTTTATATCTTGCTTTATTTTATTCATATATATATATATATATATATATATATATATATATATATATATATATCCAAACGTTTAATATATAAAAACCTATTAGCTAATGGAAATGTACATATACCAATAAGAATTTAAGTCATTTAAATTGACTCAAATATTAAGCAACATGATTGACATTTCTCTAATCGAGCATTCATATATACTTGCAAAAATCAAAGCAACAAGGAGAAAAGTAACATTATATTTGTATTTTTTCGAATATTATAATTGTTTCTATATCAACTAAACTAATTTTAATATTATGTTATTTAAAAACCTTCGTAGTAAACATCTCGTTAGATAAGTCGAAAAAATACAGTGTTAATACGGATCTTTACACATTTCCTTCTGTTATTAACTGTATCAAGCAGTGTGTACAGTCTCATTGTGCTTTTAAGGATCAACAATCGGTGTTGGAGAATGGGGGGGAGAGGCTCCTGTTTTCGTATATCTGTTCTAAATTACGGCGAGAATTGTTAAATCTGGACTATTTCAGGATCTTGTTTTGTTTCAAAATAGTCCAGTTTAACAATTATCGCCGTAATTTAGAACAGATATACGAAAACAGGGGCCCATAAAAAATTCTCCAATTTAAGATACGTATTAACCTGCTTTGGTTTTTGCAAGTATATATATATATATATATATATATATATATATATATATATATATATATATATATATCGCTTTTGAAGAACACCGAACGTAGTGTCATAATATTTTCTTATTCTATAATTTAAACATAAACCATTAAAAGGAAACTTTCGAAAAGAAGACCAAAATACACTTCTAAAGTATATTTCTCCTAAGCATACATTAGATAAAAGGGATCAATAAGGGGTGGGGCATAAAAATCTTATATATATATATGTACACTACCAGTATCCAAAGTAATGAATTTTTTTATGAAAAGTATTACTTTATACTAAATGGAAACATATATTATCTATATGAGGTATGTACATATATATTTTTACTAAAATAAACCATCGAGCGCTTTTCCATCTTCCAGGGATGCTCCGGGTGGCTCAACAGCTTGTGAATATTTTTCTCTGTCATGTAGAGAGATCGAACACTTGGCTATCAGTTTGTCACTGTCACTCCCGTCGGGAAGGGGGCTATGTTTTTATGTAAGTTCAAATATTAAAAACAAAAACAAGACTCTAAACGCTTTAGCTCGTTAAAAACAGGAAAAAGTTATAGCCCGTTGACTTAAAATAAGTGATTTATGCCAAATTGATGCTAAAGTTGTACTCCTTTCGTCTTAAATACTAATTTTTATAAATCTTTACTGTATATGTAACAGATACGGTAATGCTTAATTCGCTGTACCTTCTCATAACAAAGGTCTAAACATAATTTAAGCCAGAGTACCCAAGTATTTTTTGATAAAAAGGCGTATCTAATGACTAGCCCCTATTAATCCTTATTTATCACTTAGTACGCATGGAACGGATACCATAATTGTTTACTTGCTGCACCTTATAGCAAAGGCCATATAAAATTTCAGCCAGATCAGATCAGCAGTTTTCGAGGAAAGGTGTAGCATAAATATTAACCCTTATTAATCATTTACTATGCATTGCAAATAAATACTAAAATACTTAGATCGCTGCACCTTATAACAAAAGTGTGTACAACATTTCAGCGAGATCCGCTTATTAGTATCAGAGAAAATGTAAAATGAACAGACAGACAAGGAGAATTAAAATAGATATTTATTTATTTATTTATGTATTAAAGCTTGCGCTCTAAGTTTTGATTTTTTTTCGTTATAATCGTGTCATTGTTGGTTTCTTTTTTCGCTATCTTTACATGCAAAGAAAAGAAAACATGAATCATCATGTAAATATTTTTGTCATTAATTACGATACTAATCAGCCTGATCCTTCCAGGCCTTACCTTCTCATAGAGCAGAGACTATTTTGTTGGTCGCTTTAGCTTTCTTACTTAGTGTATCGACTGAACATTTTTGTCGGTTAGGGTTTGTTTATCTTGGTGCGCTGGCTTCTCAAAACAACACTTGACCTTTGTGCCTAACCTCTTGCAGAGAAGCTAAATAATATTATGATTTTTCTACCTGTATGATTATACCGTTGTATTGGTTCTCCGATTCCTTTTAGAATCGGATTTTCACATTAAGAATTACGTGAAGGTTGCCACCATCCACAGTGAACGTGATATTATTTAGCTTCTTTCCAAAAGGTTAGACACAAGGTCAGGTGATGAGTTTAAGCAAAGTGTCTCTGTGCAAGTTACCACCATAGATCAGTACACATGAACGAAATCGCGCCAAATCGTTTAATGTTGACTATGGATTTTTATTTAATTAATTTACTTTCTCGGGCAAAGCCGGGATACGAATAAGCTAGTAATTCATTATTTCCAACTGAAAATAGTCCGCAAAACCACTTTAATAATGATAATATTAAGAATGAGATTCTCTTTCCTTGCATGTTTCTCTAACATCTGCACTCCTAAGCACGGCAAACTTTCACTGTTTCTCGCAAGTTTTCTCAGTCATCATTCATTTTGATCTACAAGCTTTGAAATCGGTCCAACAAGCAAGAAAGGAGTGGTAAAAATCGGCTAATTTTCCTCTGTGGAGCATCAGCTGTAAGTTTAAGGAGCGTCTAGCGCCGGACTGTGTGAGACGCTAATCTGTCCGCTGTGGTACATTAGAGATAATGAAGTCAGCGTAGATCACAAGCCTTCTAGTCTGAAGCGGTTTTCAAGATCTGGAAATAACAGACTTAACTCTATTATCTACCGCAGTAATTGTTTCTGAAGCTTCAACACTTGTTGTTTGCCGATTTTTTACACTTCGGAAAGTGTGGCGATATGTAATCACTCTTATTCTTTTGGTCTATGCTAAGTATGCAAAAGAGAAAAAAATTTATCGCCTCTTAAAAAAACCATATATTTTGCTAAATGATCACCATTTATCAAGACCTTAAAACATTTTGAGGATAAGGTGATGATCAGTTATCGTAAAAATTGTGTAAAATTGCATTATCTAAGGAGACGATTCAACAAAAACTTGTTTACGTTGAATTTGAAAACGGCTATCAACTGGAAAGCATCCTCGCTGTAGTGTATATCACACGTGGGTATTTTTAGCAAATAAATATTTCTCATGTAATTTTTCGTTTAGAGTTAGGAACAGGTAGTTAGGCACAGTGAGAGGGTCGGGAAATTGTTGATAGTGGTTATTACATGGGTTTTGATCTGAATATTTAAGGTACTATAGATTGAAGCTTGGTCGAGCACCTGCCATGAAAATAAAGATAGAGCACAGATATACTCGCAATATCTCTTCTTTGAGAAAAAGTCAATCTAAATCTTCTAGCCGCTTTTCTATCTTATAAATGCATCAGCTATTCTCCAAATATTGAAACAGTATTCTTTCTTAGTGCGTATTTTTTTTCACATACATGTAGAGGATTGCGTCGGGAGTGAAATAACTTCTGGATCGTTAGAATAATCTAACGGTTGTCCCAACGTTTTCTTTCTTTTTTTCTTTTTTGTTTTTTTCACTACATAAATGAATATCCATACGAATACACATCGATATTTATCATGTGGAGAATTATTTGTAATACAAACTGAAAATTATTGTACCATTCCAATCATCAGTATACAACGCAATTTTTGTTCTATCATGCAAACTAAGTTATTATAAAAAGAATATATGATGTAGTGCAAATGTGGCCAAATAATTAACAAGTTTCTATTTAATCGCATGATTATTTCTCATTAAAATATCTTGATTTATGAATTATTTACAACCTCTTTCGAATAATACCATAATATTAATAACATTTTAGCGTGCACATCTGTTATGTATCGCATTCAGTTGCCTCTGGGTTCTGAACGTAATTAAATCCTAAAACTCCCGATCAACAAACAATAAACAAAAATAACGTTAATGGAAGCATAGTTTAATGCACGATTAAAAAAAACGTAATTAAAAAAAGTATCAGCTCTAATGCACATTATTTTAATGGATATAACTTTATTAACAGCAATCACAACCTTAATGCGTGTTTATATATACTAGTGGCAAATTGTCTTTTTATGTGATATATATACAGGGTGTCTTAAAATTATATGACACGTTTGTTGGTTAAAAGAATTAAATAACAATTGAGGAAAATATTTTTTTTCGTTTTTAATTTTTTGTAATGGACATAGAATGTCACTTTATTTCACACAGACTCAAATATTAAATTGGTCAAATGTTTCAAATCATTGCAATTTCAGACGTTCGGAAAAGTTTTCAATAAATCGATTAATCGTTTTAGTTGCAATAGCAATTTCTGAACGAATAAGTCCTTTTAATTCTTTAAACAATCGAGAGCCGTGGTTGAATACTAAGATTTCAAATATCCTCACAAGAAAAAATTGCAAGTGTTAGATCAGGCGATCTCGCTGGCAACCAATATCACCACGGAAGAAAATCAAATTATTCGGAAACAATGCACATTTATACAGATATAAATGAATTTTGACCTAATTAAAATAAAATAGGAATTCCACGTACAGTTAAAAAATAAAATATATTTTTTATTTGTTATTTATTTATTTCCTACATAAGTGGCAGATCATGTTGGGATGCCTTGTATATATATATATATATATATATATATATATATATATATATATATATATATATATATATAGTAATTTATAAAATATATATGGCGATTAAGCTACACTGAATATTCTGCGTTTCATCCAACTATAGGATTCGTCAGGCTTATGCGCGAATTCTGTCGTTGCTTCTTGTTTTTATACATGTTGAGGATTACTAGTTGGCCAATCAGCTTTCTAGTATCCACCGCGCCCCTTCCTACCAGCCAATGGGCATGCATTTTATCAAACAAAGGATCTGTTTTAGAGCTAGGTTAGTGGTTTTAGGTGGCCGTTCTGCTTCTTTTTTTTTTATATACATATAAATATACCTATGTGTACACAATAATGCACATATATATACACATACATATATATATATATATATATATATACACACATATGCGTGTGATCGTTTATGTATATTCATGTTTATTTAATTTATTTATTTGTTTGTTTTCTATTGTTATTGTTAGTTTTAAAGCTATTTTGTATCGCTATCCTAGAGTAAGTTTTATTTTGTGAACACAATTGTTTGCTATTTCCCGCCTACAGTTTAATAGATTTTGAGGTTCTTTAAAGTACAGGATAGAAAATTTTTCATGGAGGCATAATTTACATGGGTCGTCTAAATGTCTGCATGTGGTAGCTTGTCTTATTATTTTCCATTCGACTACCGGCGAATGTCCGCTTTCTTTGAGTTCCCAGTATTTATTCGCTAGTGTTGTTTTTATACGGTGTTTTTTTTATTTTTGAATGTGCTTTTGTGGTCATAGTATCGGGTTTTGAAATCTAAGGAAGTCATGCCTATGTAATATTTTTTGTTATTCGGGTTTTCTTTTGCAAATATTGTTTCTTGATAGACTACGCTTTTTGTTAGACATTTGTTTTGGACTGGGTAAAGTGTGCGGTGTCTACAATTGCATTTATCTTGTTCGTTGTTAGTATTTTTATTTATGCTATGGTTGTACTTGTCTGGGGTTGGTTTGTTATTATTATTATTATTATTATTATTATTATTATTATTATTTCTGCTAGTGTTGTTTTTATTTCTGTCCTGGTGTCTACTTTTTTATTGTTTATTTTGTTGTTGTTTACATTGTTTTCATTTAGTATTTTGTTATTATGTGTCTTAATTATCATCTCTAAATTTTCGCAACAAGTGTAAGATAACTTCAAGGTATTTTTATTGAAGATTTTGTGTAAGAGGTTGGTTGCGGGAAAGTGTTTTTCAATAAGATCTAGAAATTTCTTGCCAAGTTTTGTTTTTAACATTTGATTGTATGGGGCCGTATACCAAATTATAGTCCTTTTTCTTCTGTTTTTAATTTTATTATAGTTGTTGGTGTTTTGTTGTTTATATTTGATATCTATATTTTTGTATCCACTGTTTTTTAGGGCTGTTTCGTAAATATTAGATGACATGTTAAATGCATTTTCATCGCTTGAGTTATTACTGAGTCTACTTACGATCGAGTTAGGAATATGTTTTATAATTGATGGTGGGTGGTTGGACTTAGGTTTACGTAAATAGGAGTAGCGTTATCTTTTAAGTATGGTTCATATGTGTTTTTATCTAAGTTTAACGTGACGTCCAGGAACAAAATAGCTTTAAAACTAACAATAACAATAGAAAACAAACAAATAAATAAATTAAATAAACATGAATATACATAAACGATCACACGCATATGTGTGTATATATATATATATATATATGTATGTGTATATATATATGTGCATTATTGTGTACACATAGGTATATTTATATGTATATAAAAAAAAGAAGCAGAACGGCCACCTAAAACCACTAACCTAGCTCTAAAACAGATCCTTTGTTTGATAAAATGCATGCCCATTGGCTGGTAGGAAGGGGCGCGGTGGATACTAGAAAGCTGATTGGCCAACTAGTAATCCTCAACATGTATAAAAACAAGAAGCAACGACAGAATTCGCGCATAAGCCTGACGAATCCTATAGTTGGATGAAACGCAGAATATTTAGTGTAGCTTAATCGCCATATATATTTTATAAATTACTAACTAGCTCTACCTACGTATTGAGCACTTTTGAAGTAAATACTTAAAGTTTACGCATAAATCTATACTTTCGTATAGTAAATTTATGTGAATAAATGAAATAGTTATATATATATATATGTTTGTGTGTGTTTGTGTATGTCAAGTGCTCGTCTGAGCTCCAATCTCTGCTCCTCCCTCGACAATCTTTCACGAAAAACACCCGTCTAGCTGAAACCACTCTCAATAATTTTCCCAACTCTTTATCTGTGCCTAAATCAAAATGTAGATTCCATGAACAAAGCTTCTTTCTTAGAAGTGCGCACATGTAAAACTCTCTTCCGTCTGCCTGTTTCCCACCTGACTACAACTTGGATGTCTTCAAGTCCAACATAAACAAATTCCTGATAAACCGCCCCCTTAACCAAATCTCCATTATTAACGATTACTACTATATTACTTAACCAAATCTCCATTATTAACGATATTACTTAACCAAATCTCCATTATTAACGATTACTACGATATTATCCAATTGATTACTGTACACGCAATAACCCTTATCCCTGAGTGGCTTCCGGGCCTTGATGAGTGGTGACTATCATGTAAAAAAAAATATATATATATATATGTTCACTTCAATTTAAAAAAAATAACTTCAAATTGAGGAGGCAAAAAGAAAGTCCGCACAATAGAAAATTGTTATTTAAATGTAACTTTAGGACATTAATTCAACACAAATACAACAGAAGTACATTGAACTAGTAAATATTTAATAGCATACCCCCCTGCAATCTTTTGGGAATTCCTTGAATTAGACTGCAGCAATACTCCGAGGAACGGACATCCCACTTTTGTTTAATTTTTGTCCAAAGTTATTCCAAATATGAAATTTTATCATTGCGTATCTGTTGCTTGATGTAATCTCATACGTTTTCGACAGGACTGAGATCTGGAGATTGTGCAGGCCAATTCAAACACTGAATATGCTCTTCCAGGAACCTCTTGACATTTTCAGCTTGTGATTGGGACCATTATCCTCAATGAAGATGGGATTATCATCCAAATTCCGACCAAAGTAGGGTAGCAAATGCTCAGTAAACATATAATTAATTTGACCTTGCAATCGACTTGTAGGCCCTAGACGGTTGGTACTCATAATTCCCCACACCAAAACTGAACCCCCACCACCTTGCAGCGTTGAAACTGAGCATCTAGGATTAAATGTGCCCCCACGACGTGAACACCCTCGACAGACCCGACAAGCTGCAAAATCCCACCCCCACACTGTAGAGATCCCTAGATGTAAAAGATCGTTCTACTCCAGTAGTTTCTTCCCCAGAACTGCTAGACTTTGGAATTCCATTCCAGGTCACTGCTTCCCCAACTGTACTGACATGCATAAGTTCAAGTGCAACGTGAACCAACATCTCGCTGCCCTAATCCCTACATAGTGCCCCAGTAGATGTTTCCCCTGATAGTAGCCCCCTACACCAAAGTGGCAATGTGCCTTGTTTGGGGTGAAAATATAATAAAAAAAATAAATAAATAAATAAATAAATAAATTCATCATCTTTCCTCCGACGAACGTACTGCCTACCATCACTGCCTAGCCTATTGAACTTGGTTTCGTCTCTAAACCGCACTTTTGACCAATATGAAGAGTCATAGTCTTCATTGCATCTGGCGAAGTCTAGACGGCCCTTTCTTTTCTTTACAGAAATCATAGGCTTTCGTCTTGCAACATATCCTCGCAAATTTAATACCTTTAATCTGTTCTTGACAGTAGAAAGAGAGCACTTTTTTAACAAGATTGTACTGTTGTTGGATTTGGGGAGCCGTTTCAAATCTGCTTCTTAGACTGCGGATCTTGATAGCATTGTCTTCCCTATTAGACATAACTCTAGTAAGACCAGATTAAGAGGCATCACGAACACTGCCGGTGTTTTGGTGCTGTTGCGCAGTCTTTCGTACCGTTTTCTCATCACATTTCAAACTTTGGCTGATTTCATGATTTGATAAACCAGAAAGGTGAAGATTAATGAGCTCCTGACGATCACTAAGAAAAAGTAATTGCGTGTGGACTAAATGTTACGTTGTATAACCTGAAATAACAACAATTACGATTAGAGATGCTTTGTTGCCTGTTAAAAGTAAAATAAGAACAAGTAAAATTGTAGTAGAATAAAAGGCGAATCAAATGAGGTATAGTTTGTTTAAACAGCTACATAAAATGTAGCTTAAGCTTTTCAGTTTTTGAAAAAATTACAAGTGCGCACATTCTTTTTGCCGACTCTGTATATGAATATAATTAGTAGATAATATAATAAATAGGGTTATGACAACAGAATATTATTTTCATTGTTTTGCCCCTCAAGTATATATCAGTTAATATCTTATATGATTTTAGATAGAGTGATGTGGTTCTCAGTTGATTAACCGTGTCTGTGTCGGATATATACTCGAGAGTTAAAATAATGAAAAGATTATTCTCTTGTCACAGCCCTAATGGTAAAATTTAAAGTCTTCCTTTATGATTATCTATGTATGTTATATATATATATATAATTTAAACAAGGCAGTGTTTGAATATATGGTTGTGTTAGTTTTACCCATTTGGGACCAAATTTAAAACAATTATTACAGTGTATAGGTCACATTCCTAGTTATATTTTGAAAAAAAAGTTCAATTTTTGTTCAGTAAAACAAAAGTCATAATAAAATTACTGGTGTTCAAGTGTTCTCAGAATCTGTAAGGAACGGAGAGACGGTTTTTCTAATTGGCTGTTGGTTACTATAACAATCAAATCTGTTACGACCTCAAGTCAGCTGGGAACGGCGGGGATGATGATGTAACAAGATATAAAAAAAGAAAAGTTACCCCGGGTTTGTAGCAAAGTAGTAACGTAGGGAAAAATGGGGATATCCAATTCTCGAAGGCAACAAATATATATATATATATATATATATATATATATATATATATATATATATATATATATATCGCTGTCTCGATCTGTCGCCTAGCTGTACTGTCGCTAATACTTCATCGCTGTCTCGATCTGTCGCCTAGCTGTACTGTCGCTAATAATACATCGCTGTCTCGATCTGTCGCCTGGCTGTACTGTCGCTAATACTTCATCGCTGTCTCGATCTGTCGCCTAGCTGTACTGTCGCTAATACTTCATCGCTGTCTCGATCTGTCGCCTAGCTGTACTGTCGCTAATACTTCATCGCTGCCTCGATCTGTCGCCTAGCTGTGCTCTCGCTGATAATTCAGCGTCATTGTTCTCAATCGCTAACCGACCTTTCGTCCTTGCTTGCCGGCCAGAATTGACTGCTGACTATTTACTTAATTTCGTCTTTTAATTGATTCTTTTTATTTAGTAAATTTAAGAAATTAGTAATAATTTTTCTTATGGATTGTTGACAAAGCAAAGCCTAGAAAAATCATAGATTATATAGAAAAGTACGAGCATGAAAATTATGTGGTCAATATAAAACTTAGAAAAGTAAAAGGACGTGTTAAAACTGGAAAAGGAAAGGACGATATTTAAGTTAAAAATATAAATTTATAACTTAAATATTGCAGCATTAAGAATTGATTATATAATGTTAACTTGAATTTTTTCTTTAAATGCTTAATGCTGCAATATTTAAAGGTCTAAATTTATTACATTTTTACTAGAATATCTTATCTTTGTCTTTTCTAATTTAAACAATTAGTGCTTTTACTTTTCTAAGTTTAATTTTAACCATATTTCTTCATGCTCGCAATATGAATATATATATATATATATATATATATATTATTTGAGGGTAAACAGTTATATATGGTCGCTACAAACCGCCATCTGTTTCAGTTAATAAGACTTCCTCGGGCGACCCTGTACCCATCGACGCCACAAAGAAAAGTGGAAACAAATTTTTAAATTGAAAAAAGGGTGAAAAAATGACTTAAAAAAAACTATAAAAAATTGCGAGCTCTCGAAAAAAAGAGGACAAAAAAAATTGAAAGACCGCATTTCAATCTTTTGGAAAATTATTCCAAAATAGTTTAACAGCTGGGAATAAATATGACGATTAAAGTGGGTCATAATTTTACTGGAACTTTTGATTGTATAAGAGGGTGGGTATGGGGGTCTCTTTAGAAACTAATTTTCACGTGTAAGGAAAAGAAGTTTGCAAATGTATACGTTGACATAATGAGTTGCGTGTCGGTAAACAATAGGTAGAGCACGTTAATAGAGAAGAAAAAGGAAAATGCAACGAAACGTTAATAGACTAATGAAGACATATTCATACCGAGCATACATCCATATACATACATACGCACAAAATATACACACATATACATATACGTGTGCACACACAAACACACACTCGCACCCATATATATATATATATATAATATATATTTTAGTCATCGACATACAGACCTGTTTCGTTGTTTCACAACTCATCAGTGCCGCTAGACTATGTATGTATATATATATATATATATATATATATATATATATGGTTTTAAATAAAATAGTAGGCGGAAGTTTCTCGAGAGCTCTTTCGGTTATCATCTCTTCAGGAGCAAATCGATAGCAATCTAAATAGTATTGTGACGAAAATAAAGAGTTCTATAGGGGAACTTATTTAATGTGCCAACGTACGGGGGCTTAATTAATACTTTGGTACATAGAGCCCTCATGATTTGTTCGCCTAACAGATTGGATGTCGAACTCGATAAGATCAGAGAAATATTCATCAATAATGGTTATCCTGTTGACCTTATTGATGATTGTATTTTCAAAAAGGTTGCGAATTTTAAATCCCCTAACAAGTTTGGACCCTTGAAATGCCCGGTTTATTTGAAATTACCGTGGATAGGGGAGGGGAGTAATATAATTTCAAAACAGATTCGAAGAAGTATTTACGATTGCTTCAATTCGGTGACCTTGCGTGTGGTATATACTACGAGACCTGCTTTTCCGTCTTTCCGCAAGGATAGTTTGCCTTACATCCAAAATAGTAATATTGTATATCAGTTTAAATGCCAGTGCGATGCTGGTTATGTTGGGCGAACATCCTTGCACCTTTTGACTCGTATAAACCAGCATGTTCCATCGAAGATCAGACAAGGGAGGATGGGGTTCGGAGGTCTCCCTCCTTCTGCAGCCTTGGACTCTGCTATTGGCCAGCATTTGGTTGACAACCCGTGCTGTGCCGATAGATATAAAATAGATTGGTTCGAGGTACTACATAGAGCGGACTCCAAAAACCATTTAAAGATTTTGGAGGCCGTCTCTATCGCGGTGCGTCAACCTTCTTTGTGCCGGCAAAAGGAAACATCAAACGCATTGTTTCTCTTTGGGGAACTTTGAATTTTTTCTCCCGCTTTTTTTTTCTTTTTTTTTTCCTCCCTCGTTGTGCCAACATTTTTAGTCGTTTTTTAAACGTAAATAAATTTAATTAATGCCCCCGTACGTTGGCACATTAAATAAGTTCCCCTATAGAACTCTTTATTTTCGTCACAATACTATTTAGATTGCTATCGATTTGCTCCTAAAGAGATGATAGCTGAAAGAGCTCTCGAGAAACTTCCGCCTACTAGTTTATTTAAAACCATATATAAATTCTGTACCTCTAAACATTTATTTAAATATATATATATATATATATATATATATATATATATATATATATATATACGTACATATATATATATACATAAACGAATATACACCCACACACGAATACACATTTATATGTATGCATACACAAACAATCACAAGTATAAATATATACAAATATTTATATATATATATATATATATATATATATATATATATATATATATACATATACACTGCTTTTCAAATTATTAACGAGTTTACATTTTTTAAATATTTAAGGAGCGTGTGAATAAAAATTCATGAAATTTTGAGAAAGTGCTTACAATACTATTCAGCTACTCCAGTCAGAAAATAAAAGTATTTAAAGCCGCATTAGCGAAACTATGGCAGAAGACAGGAATATCTTTGTTCCAGTGTGTCAAGTTGTTAACTAGGTTGAGAAAAAACACAATATACCCATAACTTGTGTATTGTAATAATTTTCAAACATTAAATGAACTAGAAAATATCCTAAGAACACAATAGCTACATAGCAATTTCTTCGTTGACATAATTAGTAGGGGATATGCGATTCGTTTTTATGAATAACTTGTAAAAGCGGTTGGTCCACAGAATTAGTAACATTTGTGTTTTCCTCAACAGTTATTCCTCGCACTACCTTTTGTAGAGCATCCCACAACTCATCTTTGCTCTTAAATTGGCGTCCACTTGCATAGAGACGTCGTTTCATGATACTCCAAAGGTTCTCAATTGGGTTAAAATCTGGTGAATTCGCAGATCACTACATTTTTCGTTGCCCAGAGAACCCCAGTTGTTGCAAACACTTTTTGCTTTTGTTTGCTGCATGCGAGGGAGCATTATCTTGCATAAAAATAATGGTTCTTCTAAACGTCAACTTTTGCTTCTTCAACCATGGTTCAAAGTGCTCCTTTAAAAAAGTTGTGTAAGCATTTGACGTCATTTTTACGCGTTCTGAGACTCTCCATGAGCCAACTAAAACACTTCCAATAATCTCAGCCCAAATCATTATCCCACCACCACCTTGTTGACGCCTTAAACGCTGATGAGGATGTCGTCCATCTAGGACCCATCCATTGCTCAAGCTATCTGGGCCATCAAGAGTGACACGCACTTCATCCGTGAACAAAACTTTGGAAAAATTTGTTTTCATGTTGTCCTCTGCCCATTTCAATTGGTTTTGTATGTGATGTTGCTTAAATGTAGGCTTTGTCACAGGCTTAAGACTTTTCCCCTTATTTCAGAAGGTGATATCGAGTACATTTTGGGACATTCTTCAAACTGGCTTGGTCAAAGACTTCTCGACTTGTCTGCCCAGGGTTCTTAACAACTTTAATTTGGAGTAGAGAACGGCGTGAAACAACTCTAAATTTACCTTTATCAGCTCTCTTGCGTATCTTTGTAGGGTCCTTGACAAAGTTCCTCACAGTTTGATGGTATCTTCCTATCACTTTCGATATTTCGATGGTAGTTTTACCTTTTTCTAGCTGTTCTGTAATAGTATGCTTTTCAGAACTAATAAAACCACCTTTACGACCCATTTTATTGACGAAACAAACTACCTTGTTGATAATTTGACACACCTCAAATACTGTGGATTCAGCAATTGCAATGGCAAGTTGTTTACATTGCGCGGAACAGTACGAAAATTTCACAGTACACGCAGCGCAGCATTGCCAACGTTTCCGAAGCTTTTGATACGAAACTACTGGTACGTTTCTGAAACTGGTAAAAATGTTATCTCGTAAATAATATACATATGCACACAATAAATATACACAGACGGACATCTACAAAAATAAACATACGTACGGAGATACTATCATACAAACATATTTAAGTTAATAATATTAGAATATAAATTAATAAAATGAATTATATTTAAATTTAAATTGGCGATCGAAAGCCATTATGGAATTATTAAGAGAATATTTAATTTAATCGGGGTACATCTAAACGTATACAGATCTATATGCGCATGCAAATACGAAAATGCACGCAATTTATTATTATTAATCAATTATTAGTATTATCACATGATACTGAGTTAAATAAAGGTGTTCATTTTCTCACATTATTATATATGTTATGTAAAGAATTCACCATACTTGTTATTAATTAAAGTTTATAATATTCTTGTTTTTTATTTTAATATAGATTGGAGTTGGGTTGTTCGGTGTTTAGTCCATGGATTTGAAAATCATATCAGAATATTAACAGAGTATTAAGAGAGAAGTACCTATATACAAATCTAAATAGAAAAGGATACACACATAAAGTACTCACACATATGTATCCGCAATTATACATATACAGGTATATAATAAAGGGGTAAATAAAACTGCAATATATGGTCATTTTCAAAACTTTGTCGGATCCAAGGCCCTTTTCTTCTTCAAAACTATATATAGTTAAATTTAGTTATACAAAAATTGAAACATATACTAAAGGGAGGAAAAGTACTTGGGCTACATATTAGTATATATACATATGTAACATGAAAGTTAATAAGATTAGGTTGAGGGGGGAATGGGTATTGTAATATGTACGTTTACAATATAGGCGGGAAGCAGAAATTCAGACATGTGTTGACAAAAATCTAATATAGAATTCACATATAAAATCTATATATCTATAAAAGTGAACGTGTCTGTGTGTGTACATTTCCCTACGCAATAACTCTGTCAATTTTTAGTCTACAGAAGCGAAATTTGATATACCGGGTACTGAGATTTGGGAAAATCTGTGATCGATTTGAGGTCAGAAATTTGGCTGTTAAGGGGTCAAAGTTAAAAAAATTTACCTTTAAGAACTCTACCAAACTTCTCCGACAATTTTGGGTCTAAACACATGAAATTTTAGATATAGGTTCTTTGGATATGGCTCAAACTTTATAATTTGATTTGAGCGAAAAACAATAGATGTTAAGGGGTCATAATAGGGGTCAAAGTTTTAAAAAATTGACCGTTTTTTTTGTTTTCGTTTTTTTTTTTTATTTTGCTCAGCATACACCTCCAATCATCCGGGCAACGCTAGTATATCTATAAAAGTGAACGTGTCTGTCTGTGCACATGTCCCTACGTTATAACTCTATCAATTTTTAGTCTACAGACTCAAAATTTGATATATAGGGTACTGAGATTTGGGAAAATCTTTATGATCCGTTTTCGGCCAGAAATTTGGCTGTTAAGGGGTTAAAGTTCAACGATTTGATCTTTGAGAACTCTACCAAACTCCTCCCACAATTTTTGGTCTAAACATTGAAATTTTAGATATAGGTTCTTTGGATATAGATCTAACTTAATAACTTGATTTGAGCCCAAAACAATAAATGTTAAAGGGCCATAATAGGAATCAAAGTTTTTAAAAATTTACCGTTTTTTTTTTTTCTTTTTTTTTTTTTTTTTGCTCAGCTTACACCTCCAAACATCCGGGCTACACCGGGCACCCATGCTAGTATACCTATTAAAGTGAAAGTGTCTGTCTGTCTGTGTGTCTGTCTGTGTACATTTCCCTACGCAATAACTCTGTCAATTTTCAGTCTACAGACTCGAAATTTGATATACCGTGTACTGAGATTTTGGAAAATCTATGTAATTGGTTTTCGGCAATAAATTTTGCTTTTAAGGGGTCAAATTTCAACGATTTGATCTTTGAGAACACTATCAAACTCCTCCGCCAATTTTCGATCTACATACTTGACATTTTAGATATAGGTTCCTTGGATATGGATCTAACTTAATAACTTGATTTGAGCCCAAAACAATAAATGTTTAGGGGTCATAACAGGAGTCAAAGTTTTAAAACATTGTCCGCTTTTTTTTGGGGGGGGGGGCTCAACATACACCTCCAAACACCCGGGCAACGCTGGGCTGAAATGCTAGTATATATATATATATATATATATATATATATATATATATAATGATAAAAGATGGATGAGTCTCTGAAATATATAGTTATTTATGGTTATATAAGGGTGTATCTATGGGTAGATACTTAATATAGGCGAATCAAGGATGGAGTGAACGGGATAATGATTCACAGCAACATAAGAATTGAGGGTATGCCGATGGCATATTCGGCTATGCATTATGTATGTGTTCAAGTTAGTCTTCAGATTAGATGAGAAAGGAGGTGTTTGTGTTGCATATTGTTTTATATTAAAAGAGAGAGTCTTATTATACGCGCAGTCTTAGAAGAGTCTTATTGTAAGTGATGCTGTATCTTAGTGAGTGTTCTTGTCTTATTATAGAGAGGGATGTGGAAAGACTCAGAGAGAGAGATGTTGTTGTAAGAGACTTAGAGAGATTGTTCATGTTAGGAGAGATTCTTATATATTAAATGTTCATTCCTTTATTGTGTTGAAGTGGAGAAGAAGCTCTTTGAGTGAGGACATAGTGTTCGGACATTGTGTAGACATGATGTAGATTCTCATTGTGGATATGAGAAGTCGTGATGTGTATGAAATGACATTTTATAACACAAATATATAATACAATTTCACTTTACCTTTTTGTAAGAATCATAAGACAATACGAGCTTTACAAAACACATGATGGTTTATTTCGTCACACGGCCGTGTTTCCATCACCAAGAATTCAAAGTCTCACATTTTAGTTTCAACGTAACGTCTCGCTCCCTAGACGACTGACTGTCTCTCTCCGAGTTTCTTCACTGACTGTCTTCTAACTCAAGTTTTTCTCTATCCCTAGAACTTTCTATTTTCCGTGACGTCATACACATGTTAAAACATGTGCCTTCTTTCACGTGTTCTGGACATACGTGTCCAAAACTTTTCCTATTTCTCAGTAACCTATTTTTCCAATATGTTAAAAACATTATCTTATAAGCTGCATCCTTTCAATTTAAAATTTCATAACAAACTTGACAGCTCACATTCTTTTCTTAAAATATTTTATCTATATTCTAAACAAGTTAGTTTTACATTTTTAAATTCTCACACGTAATCTATTTCTAAAACTAAATTACGAGGTTCGAATTTCGCCCAGTGCTATTTCATTTTCATTTTAACTAAATTCTCTATTTTTATACTTACATGAAAAGGGGACAGCCCTTATCATGTAACATTTGTATTTGATAGTTTTTGTTTTTCATTTAGGAGCTTATCTCTCTCCCTAAACATTATAATTCATTTTTTCTCATAAAGGCATAGGTAGCAAGGTGAATTTATAGACGAACAGGTGTTAGCTCTCTTAAGAATATTCCAATGTACAATTGGTAATAATCTCTGTTCAATTACCTCATTGCTTTGTATGTTGGTGTACTATTTTCAGGGTTGGATTTGAGGAGCTCAACAGATATTGCCCGGTATTTACAGTAGTTGCACGATGCTGATAGCCAATCTCTGAGAGATCCGGACCATTCACGTCTCTGGCCAACTACAGTCTAGGCAGACACTAGTTTTTGCAATTTATAATATACAGTGTCAACATTTTTCACGTTTAAGTTCCCAGTATGTTTATCTCTATCTTTACGTAATGATGGATATAAAATTAAATGTTTAAATTTCTGGTAAAACAACTAAATTGAACATATCGAAGACTTAGTACCTGCATAGCTCAAATTCCTGCCAGAAAATCTACAATTATACAAGATAATTCAACTGTATAATAGTTTAAAAAATATTAAAAAATTAAATTAAATAAAAACTTTAATTGTTTAATAGAAATATATATATATATATATATATATATATATATATATATATATATATGTGTGTGTGTGTGTGTGTGTGTGTGTGTGTGTTGTGTGGGTGGGAGTTGAAACTCCCCAGCTAACTCAATTGTTGCCCTTTTACTCTGATAACCGGAGATCGACACAGCCACGTGACTTCCTGTTTCTTTCTTTTCTCGTCCTCTTTCGCGCTGGACCCTCAAGCAGTCAACATGTAATCAAGAACATATCCGGTGGTATCGGCCATCAACCAGCTTACTTGACTAACTCATCAGCCCTTCATCAATCGCAAGTAACGTTACTCCTCTCTCAACGAACTCTTATTCTCAATGAACGCTTATTCTTTCTATCTTTTCCTCATTGTTTCTCGTGTAAATTTATGTAAATAAATCTGCATTCTTTCAATTATATATATACCGGTATGTTTTCGTCATCATTATGCAACCTTTGGAATTTCAATCCTTCTACCATTCAATCCATCTAACTACACATGGGGATGGAATCGTCTATAACACAAGCAGACCATCCTGTCCCCACCTCCACACACACACACACACACACACACACATATATATATATATATATATATATATTTTTTTTTTTTTTTTTTTTTTTTTTTTTACACAGTGATCACCACTTATCAAGGCCCGGAAGCCACTCAGGGATAAGGGTTATTGTAAGTACATCACGTTAGTGAGGAGATTTTATGAAGTGTTTAATTAGGGGGGGCGGTTCATTAGGAATTTGTTAACATTAGACTTGAAGACATCCAAGTTGTAGTCCGGAGGGAAGCAGGCAGACGGAACAGAGTTCCACAGGCGTGCAGTTCCAAGAAAGAAGCTTTGCTCATGAAATCCGCGTTTTGATTTAGGCACAGATACAGAGTGGGGGAAATTTTTCACAGTGGATTCAGCTAGACGGGTGTTTTTCGTGAAAGTTTGGCGAGGGGGGACCAGAGATTGGAGTTCAGACGAGCACCTGCCATGAAAATAACGATAAAACAAGGATAGGCTCGCAACGTCTCTTCTGTGGGAGAGGGGTTGCAGGGTAGAGAAAAGGGCATCCCCCACTAAACCACGAAGTCTATTTTGTACTCTGTCAAGGCATGATAGGCTGTTTTTGGCAGCTCCTGCCCAGATATGGCAACAGTATTCCATCCTTGGCCGTACTTGGCTTTTATATAGATAGAGAATTGCATCAGTAGTGAGATATCTTCTGGAGCGGTAGAAGGATCCCACCATCTTTCCTGCGACCTTGGCCACAGACTTGATGTACGTGTTCCATTTCAGATCAGGAGTAAAGGTCAAACCCAGAAGCTTGTCAAAACACGGGGCCTCACCCAGACGAGAGCCATCCATCACAATTGATGCCAGCTGGGGATCAGAGCGTTGATGATGTAAGGATAGGAGTTTGGTTTTGGATGCATTAAAGGTAACTAGCCACATCTTCCCCCATTGAACCACGCGCTCGAGATCAGAGGAGAGAGAATCCGAGAGAACTTCGTCATTTACAGCCTTTGATGTGTTGCCGTAGATGGTCGTGTCATCAGCATAGATGTCAACGAATGATTTAAGTATGTGTTTAGGGAGGTCATTGATGTAGATCAGGAAGAGAGTTGGGCCCAGGATTGACCCCTGAGGGACTCCAGCATTTATATTGCAGGCCTCCGATTTTTGTCCATCTACCACTACTCTTATGAGCCTATCAGAGAGAAATGATTTAATGATTGAAAAAACATTTCCAGTTATACCGTAGCTGGAAATCTTGTGAAGTAGACCCTTATGCCATACTTTGTCAAAGGCCTTTGATATGTCGAGAGCAATTGCCCTAGAAAGGAAGCCTTTGTCAAGAGATTCACTAATCCTGTGGGATATAACCGTCAGCACATCTGCGGTAGATCTTGCAGAGCGGAAACCATATTGTGTGTCACTAAGAAGGTTATTCCTGCTGAGGTGGTTTACTATTTCTCTATTTAATATTGATTCAAGTAACTTACTCATAACACAGAGAAGACTTATTGGTCTGTATTGAGAGGGAGATGACTTATCACCTGAATTCTTAAATACAGGGCAAACTGAGGAGGTCTTCCAGGGGGTCGGAAAGCACTTCTCCTTAAGGCAGCGCTTAAATAGTTTCGTAAGTATGGGAGCAAGTTCTGGTTGAAGCTTTTTTAACACTATAATTGGGATGCCATCAGGGCCAGTTGCTTTACTGGAATCAAGGTTCTTTATTAGCTTGGCGACCTCATGCACGGATATTTGTATGTTACCTAGCTTGTTCTGTGTTATAGGAGGAAATGTGGGGAGTTGATGGCCTTCGTCGCATAGGGTAGAATTAGCTGCAAAGTTCTTTGCAAATAGTTTGGCCTTGTCTGATGCTGACGAGATAACCTCTGGTCCATTGATAATGGTTGGGATAGAACGCACACTTCTGTTCAAGATCCTATTTGTTATTTGCCAAAACTGGTGGGAACCAAGCCGCTGATCAGCTACCTTGGATTTAACAGACTGGGCATATAGCTCTCTTGCATTTTTTATTACTCTTTTACAGTGGTTGCTGGCAGTCCTGAAAGCAGCTTTAGTCTCAGTGCATCTATTACGTTGGTAGTTATGGAAAAAGTGATTTCTGTGCGCGATAGCAGCAGCACATTCTGGGGAGAACCATGGCTGGCTGTTAGGTTTTTGTTGGAATTTATTAGATGGTATGAATTGGTCTATGCCTACAATTAACCATTCGGTCAGATCTGATACTATAGAGGACACTTCCTTTTTAAACATGGAGTGCAGAGGTAAATCAGATATGAATGTACGGAAGCTATCCCAGTCAGCCATAGAGTATCGGTATACAGTACGGTGGAGGGGTACGTCTGATGGCTTCTTACATTTTGTTTTTATCTTAACTGATACGACGGAGTGGTCGGAGGATCCTAAAGGAGAATGAACGGTACATGAACATAGCTCAGGGGAAGTTGAAAGAAAAAGGTCTAAGAGGCTTGCATATTGATTGGGTGTATCGGGCACACGGGTGGGTTCGCGAACAATCTGAGTGAGGTCATAAGCAATGGCAAAATCATGACAAAACCTCCCCTCATCATCTGTCTTATTTGAATGGGTTAGCCATTCCACGTTATGGACGTTGAAGTCACCACAGATGTGGATGTTAGCCGAGGGATGTGAAGACAGTATGTGGTCTATTTTCTCAGATATGCTCTTAAAGATAGTAACTCCGTAACTATATATATATATATATATATATATATATATATAAGAGTGTAGCCATCAACGATTGTGGGTTTTTCAGCCTTTTATCATATTTTTATTTTAAAATATTTTTATAACGCGTTTCAAGCTTTGTTTTGCTATCTTCAGATATTTTCGTAAAAAAGTGTTTTTAATATGTGAGTTTGAAATGTTATTTTTACGTCTGCTTATACTCCGTCATTATTTAACCGTTATATTTTGTAATTTTAAATTGAAACCGTAATTTGAACATAATCATTCGATTTTCGCTTACTTTTTATAATGTACGGTTTTGACTGGCTCGATTTCCGCTGTCAAATAGTAATTACAATAAAATAAACCATCTTCCGTATCAAAACAAGTAATGGAGGTATTATCCTCGTTAGAATTAATTACGCGACAATTTCCTTCTTCTTTACGATTAATATCAAGATTCTATTAAATCTTAATAAGCGGAAAACACGTGAAAATTTGCGTGTGTTTTTTTTTTTTTTCTTAATTATAGAAAGCGAGTGTTTTTATATAAAAGAATAATGATTAACTCTATTAGAATTGGTTCGGTAAATAAAACACCAACTTTCAATTATATTTTGTAGTGATTTAAAGATTTGGATACAGGATTGTATAGAAATCTAAGACTTACTATTAATCACCACGTGGATATGCTGTCATAATCATTGGTAATCGACGTGGCGCAATGGATAAAACACGGAAAATCATCTCGTTACGGCTGTGACGTTATCTACGTCTCTAACCTGCTCTTAGACGTCATCCACGTTTCTAATGTGATCGTCTCTAACATACTGTTTCTACTTTTTATTGTACTTTCTTTACCGGTGACGTCATTTTGCATGCACCTGCATACGCAAATCCGCGCTCTGTTGCAATATATATAAAGAAGGGTTAAGTTTTAAAGTCGGGTTAGGGTTTGGTGTGAATATAACTGCATCCTGATTAAAATTGCACCAAATATTGATGTTTTTTATTTTTCATTTGTCTTTGCAGAATTCAAATATTTTCTACAAAGACCAAAACAAAAGAACAATTTTCTTCCGCATCAACACTATGAATAGATATTTGAAGATAGCTGAACTCGAAAAGTGTTGATGTTTCGTACAACAAACCAAACAAACCAAACACAATGAATAAATGTATAATTTTATTAAGAACTTGAAGCGTTTTTACAATGATGATCGGTTTCAGCATTAAATAACCCCAAAAAGGATTGATATACCGTAAAACAAAATCCAAACTGAACCAAACCATTTAGGTTTCTAAATTCGACATTCGATTTTCAAGTTTATAAAGATATACTTGAAGAATGATCGGGTGAAACCTGGTGAAAATAACAAATAAGAAAATAGTTAGAAAAATGTATATTAGAAAGCTAAGAAAAATCCGAAATGCAATGCATTTTATAGGGATTTAAAGAGTTGAAGATGAGATAATATATAAATCGAATATGCTGACTGAAATTCAGTTATCATGTGAGGTTCATTGGCAACGAGTTTTCGTTCCGCATTGATTACTACAGCCTAATCACGTTATACACAACTTATATTCAATTAATTATCTACAATAAATCGTTTTAATAAATATTTCCGTCATAATAACGTTTGTGGTAATTTTTACTTACCAGAACTCGATGTGGAGGGGTGAAGCAATGGAATTCTGTGTGACAGTCGTTCAAGTAAAAGGTTTGAAAGTGCTTGGTCGACTGCTTTTATAATAGTGTTTGCTTTTTTGTCCACTCACGTGGATCGGACTTAACATTTGCATAGAATCGACTAGTGGGTATAAAAACACCCTCTATCGGCGATATTAGTTGGTTGGTCTTTTTTTGTTTTAGTCCAGCAACCCCTTTCACAGTTACTATTACAAAAACGATCTGTCGTTGTAAGCAACGAGGCAATTCGTTGCAACTCCTGTTGACCAAGAAAAGGTGTGAAGGGTTCACCACGCGAGGTAAGGGTTTCATTGTTTTTACCTTCTACGTCGAGTTCTGGTTTAAGCCGTTTTCCCCCTTTTAGTCGGTTAAAATCCGACACGTTAAAATATCAGTGTCACCTATTAGATCACCAATGTTAAGTCATGCTTAACCTGATAAGTACCAGATACCATTGGGAATAGAAGGCGCTCTATATAATTTTCATTTGTCGGGATATATATGCGGCTGGAAAGCGTTTGTGAATTTGATATGCTTATAAAACAGCGTTTGTGGACTGAACCGATTTCGGAGGAAGTCAGTTCAGTACGCCATCATTGAATACGCCGCCAAGGTGAAGATCAAAGCAAAAAGGATACTGTTATTAGCACAAACTTAAGACTAAATGGACTGAAATGAAAGTGTGATACATTTATATTTTTCTCTCAACCATGGGTAGAGGGGGTTGGATTTCTTCACACATGAAAAACCGAACATGTGCAAAGAAACTTTAAAATCTTTTACTATTTAGAAAGCCTTAATATTAAAACGTTTAGAATAGAATTATGCTAATATATTTGTATCCGAAAATGGAAATTTGCAATAACACTAATAATGATGTGTTTCTCATTTGAAAATCGAAAGAATATTTCATTGCAAAAATCAAACAATTTTTTTTATCTTTATTAATATATGTATATGAATTGAAATAATGTAATTCTTTAACATGAGGAAAAAGCATAGTTATCACATACTTGCTTTACTTTGGGACAAAAATATTTTTAAGTCTGATTGCGTGATTAAAATATTCTATTTTAATCACGCAATTCTTTTTCATAAAATATATGGAAGTGATGGTGACTAATTGGTTAACGACACGGACTGGGAACCTAGGTATGCAAAGTTCGAATCCAGTTCGTTCCACATAAACATTTTTATAAAAGTGACATTTGACTTTGTGTTTAACCTCCTGAAAAGGAGGTAAATAAAATATTTAATTCATATGGTTTCATATTTAATAACGCGGAACGTCAGCTTTGTCTGTAAGCATATAAAGTGTTTAAAAACCGATGAGATAATTTGATATTATGTTTATAAGATAAAATTCCTCTTTCTGTGGGAGTTGATTTTGTAGTAACATCCCTTTACTACTAAAATTCCTTTGTGGTCTGTTTTATTTTTCTACATATTATTTGGTTTATGCTGATCATATTTTTACCTGTATTTGGCCTGTTGCATTTTGATACCTTAACTTTGCAAGATGTCACCCGATCCCTGTGTTGGGTATCAAATGAGCCCTTGTCGATCATGACGGTAGGATCTTTCTTATGAGCCTTACTCTCGTAATTATATAAGGATCAGTCTTATCTTATGATGCTGCCACCTGCATGAATCCCACCTGTAAAAATAACAATAAACTATTACACGTCGTTCATTTTATATGCTTATCTCCATGGTAATGGTGTAAGGTTGACGTTTTCCCCATCATTTCAGTCACTATAGGAAAATAAAAGAACACTTTCTAATGAAACTATTTTCATTAAAAGTTACCCACGGTCCTCAAGCATATAATAAACGATCCGATACCTTTGTTTCTTTGTCAATATCTGTGACGATATGCGTTATATTGCCTAACTTCCTTTGTTTTTATTCTACTTTAACTTGTTTAACATCATTACAAGTCATTTCCTCCTGTAATCTGTCGTAGGATAATAATAATCCTCAACATTGTGTCACTGCGATTTGTAATTAGTTGAACTTTTGCTAATATAAACAGTAGCTGATGTTATCGCTATCCGACATTGGAACATTAATAATGAAACACATAGTCACTAAATAAGCAACATTTAAGTTTTAATGTACATCAAATAATATTATAGTATGTTTTTTACAAGGACTGTATTTAATATTTAATCGATGAAATAGAGTGCTATTTCCACTAGCATTTAATAACACTGACTGATAATTGCCGTAATTTATTGGATAAAATATTGAGATGGGGGCGGGTTGTTTTTGTTTTTTCAAGATGCTATCAATGCTTGTAATTATTTTTTCTGTGTATTCCTGTGAATTCTGTATTAAAACAAAGGGACAACAACGGAAATATGTTGTAAATTTGTATCGTTGCCTTTAATGATAGTGTATAAATTCCTTAACACAAATATTTTCCTAAAAAATACATCAGTGGTCTGCTGATTCCATCGCTAGATTCCTGATTTGAAACATCGGGCAATCTTTAAATAAGAACTTAAGTTAATATACCTTCTTATTTATGACTGATAAACCCTCGCCCGCGAATGAGGACAACTCCTGCGACAAGCGGTTAACCCATTCTCTCATGAGGTTGTATTATGTAAGAATATCATCTATATTTAATACATTAGAGTTGCTTGTAAGCATGAACAGGTTACTCGTTACATATTATACACGCTGTGGTTGAATGTCGGTATCCGAAAAAGAAGGCGTTTTTTCTCTTTCTTGCGGTTGTTTAGTTTTACGGCATATCGACACTTTTCCGGTTACTTGCTACCAAATGCAATGATTTTGAAAAAAAGGTTTTATAGTTAAAGGTCTTTGTGTCGTTGGTGTGTAATTTGTTTTACGCCATTTCAACCATTTTTGGGTTATTTAATGCTGATTCTAGTAATTTAAAAAAAAATGTTTATGCTTAAAGTTCTTTGTATTTTTGAATATTTATTGATGTTTTATTTTTGTTTGTGTTTTATGTGTTTTTTTATAAAAAAAAATGTTTTTTTTTTACTGATTTTGTAAACCGTGATTGACGCTTGAAAATGTGAAGGAAAAAAAATATTAATATTCGGTTTGGATCTTGCGATGTAGATTCATGGTCAGAATAATTGACTTTCGTTACCAAACATTAATTCTTTTTAATTGGCCGAAATATCAACACCCCAACTGAATAAAATTTGTTTCATTTACATTTTTATTGAGTTGCTATTTCTATGTTTTTTATTCTTAGATAAATTTTATGGCTCCCTCTGGTTACATAATTGCTATTGTGTACTTTTTCTATTCCCGCTTATTTTAATCAGTTTCCGTGCGTTGTTATATGGAAATTCCGTTTCCTTTTTAAAATTGTCACTTTCTCGCCATACGTTTCTTTGCTCATGAATTTACATTAATATTCCCGCCTTGATCTTGCAAATCTCCAAACAAAATACTGCTTTCCTTTCAGAAAATAGAATTACTTCTATTCGAGCGGTCTGTTTTATTTATTTCTATTTAAATTTAATTTGTTTTCGGATCAACAGTGTTCTCGTCCGGAGAAACCCACCTATCTATCACACGTCATTTCATTATATGTAAAGTCTGCTATAATCAACGGCGTAAGTTAAAAAAAACTTACATGCAAACATTTGAGATTGAATATAATATAGAAATATGTCACAATTAAGATGTCCTTGTTGGCGTGGTTAATTAAAAAATTACCTTCTTAGTGACATGCAATATGGTTTCCGTTCTGCTAAATCTGCAACAGCTGTGCTTACGATTATATCTCATAAGATTAAAGAATTTCTCTAGGAATGCTTCCTTTCTAGGGCAATTGCTCTTGACATATGAAAGGCCTTTGATAGGGTAGGGCATAAATTCTATTTCACAAGATCTCCAGCTACGGTATAGTCGGAAATGTCCTCAATTATTAAATCATTTCTTTCTGATAGGTTCATAATAGTAGTGATTGATGGGCAGAAATCAGAAGCTCATAGTATGACTGCTGTAGTCCCTCAGAGGTCCATCCTAGGTCCAAGTCTCTTCTTGATCTACATTAATGATCTTCCAAATAACATCCTTAGATCATTCATAGACATTTATGCTGATGGCAATACTACCTATGGTAAGACATCAAAGACCGTAAACAACTAAGTTATCTCTTATTCTCTCTCCTCTGATCTTGAGTACGTGGTAGAATGGGGTAATGAGTGGCTGGTTACCTTTAATGCATCCGAATCCAAACTTCTATCTTGACATCATCAATGCCGTGGTCCCCATCTAGCATCAACTGAAATTAATTGTTTTCTTCTTGGGGAGGCTCCATGTTTTGACAAGCTTGTGGGCTTCACTTTTACTCTTAATCTGAAATTGCCAAGGTCGCTAGAAAAATGGTGAGATTCTTCTATCGATCCAGTAGATATCTCACTGCTGATGCAATTCACTACCTATATAAGAGACAGGTTCGTCCAAAGATGGAGTACTCTTACCACATCTGTGAAAGAGCTTCTAGAAAGACCTTATCTTGCCTTGAATAAGTTCAAAATAGACTTTTTAGCTTAGTAGAGGATGTCCTGTTCTCTTCCCTACAGCCTCTTTATTACAGAAAGACGTTGCGAGCCTGTATCTGTTTTATCATTATTTTCATGCAAGTGCTCGTCTGAGTTCCAATCTCCTCATCAAACTTTCACGAGAAACACTCGTCTAGCTAAAACACTATCAATAATTTCCCCCACTCTTTATCTGTGTCTAAACATAAACGTAGATTCCATAAACAAAGTTTCTTTCTTAGAACTGCACACCTGTGGAACTGTCTTCCGTTTACTTGCTTTCCAGCTGACTACAATATGGTCGTCTTCAAGTCCAATGTGAACAAGTTCTTAATGAATCGTTCTCCTAAAGTAATCTAATTTACCAAATTTACACTGATAATGGTTAATATGATATTGTCCCATTGACTACTGTACACTCTTTAACACTTATCCTCGAAGTGCCTGGATAAGTGGTTACTCCTATGTAAAAAAAAATAATAAAATAAGGGATAAACAAGACATAAATAAACTTCCGGAAATCCTGTCATTGGGTGTGATTGTTGATGGAGTAAGGATGTTGCTTGTGCGAGTGATACCGTATATGATAAATAGGTGTATACACATAGACAAGGTCTCTCACTAATACCAGCAAGCTGAATAAGATAATATGTGCCAGAACACTAGGAAACCTTCATGTAGGCCTCCGGCGACTGCACACATTTCCTTCACGGTTATTTCTCTAGTATTAGAATATAGCAGTTCGTCTGTCCGAACGAAAATGGTCATCTGACACTGTTGACAATGATAGATAAAACGTCCCGCGACAATGTTAAAATTGAAGCTGTTTTGCGTAGAGCCCGACTCCCTCTCTCATTCTATCCAACTTGATCCAGTATGAGCAGCCGAAAGTATCGACGGCCTCCTACATATCGCACATGGTATTCCTAAATGGTCACTAATCAATATGATATTGGCCAGTTTCACTGTTGCTTTCCTTAGTCATTAATCGAGAACATAACTATGCCGTACATGAACATAACTATGCCGTACATGAACATAACTATGCCGTACATGAACATAACTATGCCGTACATGAATATGATAATTCGATAGTGTAAAATCATGCTAGCTGATTAGTTGAAAATATTTTAACATATTCAAGTTCTAAGATGATTTTTGAACGGAAAATAGTTGTCGTATAATAGGCCGACCGTAAACGGACTAACAGTTGGGGCCAGTGCAATATACAGAATTAGAATTTAGAGCTCACTATTTTTAGAATCGAAGTTATATGCACAGGTAGGATTATGAAAAAATGTCATAACAAAATTAGAGTTGAACAGCAGAGCAATCGTTGACATAGCGTGATGTGGACGCCATGACACAGAACGATTCGTGGAACTATTTTGATAGAAGATTCATACAAGTTAAAAAAAAGTCGTTTCGATGAGTCAGAGAGATCAGATTACAAAAGGTTTGTCTCTGATTCCCCGAGAATATGGATCAGCAGATTCCTCATGGAGGCAACGAGATAGAAATAAATGGCAAAATAGAGACTTCCGCCTTATTTCTATGGATAAGAAACTACGACAGGACTTCGACTATGGAAAACCATGATGACTGAATAAAACCCATTCGTCCAGAAATAAATTAGCGTCTGTTGCTATGCGTTGAGAAGGCCTTTTTATTCTAGAGGCGATGAACGATGAGACAGAAACCAATCGAGGATACGGCAAAGGGGCACGAGATCAGTATATAAAAAGTACATTTGTTTTAGTTCTAATAACCACCACCCAAAAAATAGTTGATGTTCTGTAATTGAGAACATTGACGCAACATTCGCAGAATATTATTGGTTAATTCTTTTTTTTAATGTTAGTATTTTATTCTATTGCTGTAGTTGCAAAGATAAAGTTGTGTATGCAAAGTTCTTTTTCCATAATTCTTAGTTAAGTATTCACTGAAAATTACCACATATTTACCAAATGCGTAGCCAGTCGTCCTTGTCGGCCCCCCTCCCCACGGAATAGTCGATCGATTTTTTTCCTAATTTAAAGCACAGTAGGGTAACCAGAGATAGGCAGGTTATAAATAATTTGCCTGCTAATGAGGGAATTATTTACTACTTGCGAATTGACTTTGCCTCTCATTTCACATTAATGCCTCCAAGTTTACCTACCTATCGGGGAATTTTGCAGTGCTGGATTCGTTTCGATTCGTTCCGTTTTGTCCAAAGTATTTACTAATTTATTGTTATTTTCTTCTGCGAAAATGAAACGAAACTTTTCTTATCCTTTCGTTTTGTTAATTTTTCGTTTTGTTTCGTACATTTATAAATATGTAATTACAACCAGAATGTGACAAGAGGTGTCAATGCTAAATGAAAAACTAGGAAATATGAAAAGTTGGGGCAACCCAAAAATTGCAATTATTCAGCTTGAGTAATTTGACAAAATCTGTAGAAAAATTTATAAATGAATCAGAAAATGTACATTTTTCGTTTTAAGTACATTCAATTAGTGTTAATTGCAATTTTTAGGTTGCTTTTCTTATAATAAAAAACGAACGAAACGAACCTTTACTAAAACGAAATGAGTGAAATATATTTTGTAAAATTATTGCTACGAAAGTTTCAACCCCCTCCTTGGACCTTCCTGGCTTCGCCCTTGATATGTACTTTTACAAGTCTAAACCAAGGGAAATATCATTGTATACTATTTACACATGCGATATCGAATGACAAATTATCTTGTCTGGTTATTTCACCCTTACAATTCGTGATGTTCACAATATTGAAAAACAAATTACTTATTTGTGTTAAATCAAGCAAGGATATAGACTGTTTCTAATTTATTGAGTCTCTACAACATAGAATTACGTTCGGTCAGGGTCGGCCATTACAGCCACAAGACACGCAATGTTATCTTTTGTTTCTCTTAATAGAGAAGACTGTCTTTTGTAAATCAAAGCGTAGTATGCCAAGTGATAAAATAATACCAATGGAACAGAAAGACATTCAACATTTAACTCTATGTATTTCTTTTCACAAAGTTCTAACATATGTATATATAATCTTACGTACGTTGATTCGGCCACCAATTCCCCATAGATTTATCAGAAACAATTTTTTTCAGACAATTGTTTCTTTTTCAATAACATACATTTTCGTAATACATAGTATATCGATTTTTTTCTTGAGTGTTTAAAATTTATATATATAATGCTCTTGGGTTGAGCATATTGGGAAGTAATATACAAACTGCCATTAGCGTATTAAGCAACGTTCCTTGGGTAAACAAATCGAACGGAGGCATTTGGACGATGTCAAACATCGCTAATTCATTACCCCACACAGCATCAGCCGTATAGCACAATGGTAAGAAGCCTTGACTGTCATTCGAGCCGTCGCGTTTCGATCCTGGCTTGAGGCAGTTGCCTGTCTAGCTGCACTGATGAGCTTTGAAACAGCAAAACAGTACTGTATGTGGATGACTATATATATATATATATATATATATATATATATATATATATATATATATATATTAGAAGGGATATCTAACGTTGCCCAGGATTGAATGTTTCACACTCTTATATTTTTATTGTCATCGAAATCGGTGAAATCGCCCATTCTTTTCAATCAAATCGATTGATTGCCTGCTTTAGTTGGGCACCCATCTCCGTGTACCAGGAGGAAGTTTCACATGCCTCCCCACAGTGAATAGCCTACAATACATTGTAGTCTACATTGCAACCTAGCTTATAGAAACAGGTCAATATCATTCCAATACCCAATACTGGGAAGGTCTTGTCTAATTCCTCCAACTACAGACCTATTTCCCTAACCTTTGTAAAACTTTAGGGTTCTACAAGCAGGAGATGGCCATCCTACAGGGAAGTATACTATTAGCCACACTATTCAACATTAAAATGAACAGTATAATAAAAACTTTAAACCCTGGAGTAAACCCCCTTTGTATATGTTGATGATTTTCCAATCTGTTACAGATCAAAACATATCCACACCATAGAATGTCAACGGGAACAATCTCTCAATAAAATCATTGAGTGAGCCAACGAAAACGGCTTCAAATTCCAACCAAATGTATACACTTTTGCCAGCAACGAAAGCTACATCTGAATCCCTCTCTTAAACTCAATAATATAGAAATACCAGTAGTTAAAAAACATAAATTCTTGGGTATTATCTTTGACAAAATACTCACATAAAATATCTGAGAGTAAAATGGAATAAATCAGTTAAACTAATGAAAGTGATTGCTAATTCCAACGGGGAAGCAGACTGACAAGTTATAATAAAATTCTATAGAACATAAATCTGATCAAAACTAGACTGTAGCTGCTTCGTCTATGGAATAGCCAGGAAATCCTATTTAAAAAATTAGAAACAATCCATAATCAAGGCATCAGACTAACGCTTAGAGCTTATAGCACCTCTACAGTAAACATTTTATACATGGAAGCCTATGAATGTCCACACCACCTACGGCGAGAAAAACTTGAACTATAATATTATATCAAACTTTTCCAAACCCTACAAACCCAAATTATAATTGTGTCTTCCATCCTAAATATGAAACTCTTTCCAACAGGAAAATAAATAACAACTGCAAAAGTACTTATGCTGATCGAACTTACTTCTTCAAAATCCAACTTCAATATGAACGTCCTCTCTGAAAAATCAACCCTCTTTTATCTCCAACCACGAGCATCTCATCTGCATATTAGGTGGTAACATTGCAGGCATATAAAGAGATAAATCAGCCATTTTTGTTTCTTTCTTCTTCATTCATTTCGTTCCACGACCGCCCCGTTGAATTATGCACACGTGCTAGTTAGGTAAGTCACGCGTTTCCCTAAGGAAGAAATTCCAAAATTTATGCTTTAAACACTTCACCCTAAATAAGCATCCGAAGATTTCTCTAACAAACTTATTACAATCTCTTTTAAAGCTACTACATACTAAAGCAACAAACCATGGTTCAGCAATATTTTTCGCCATAGAAAAATGATATAATACCACCTTCAGATATGGCATCATAAGAGACTTACGCATACGTGGACGACTTGCATTATTTATCAGAAACTTCCTATGTACTAGAACCTTGAAAGTTCGAATGAGAACAACTCTATAACAAAATCTAACTGAAGGTATTTCACAATGAAGTATCTGTCTACAAGACTATTTTCAATAAAAAATAAATTACATAATAAAAAACTGAATGCCTACAATTACGTTGATGATTTTGTCATTAGTTACAGATCCTCTCGTATCCAAACAATAGAAAGAACTGTACAATTAAATCTACATAGAATAACTGGGATATAAGCAATGGCTTCAGTTTCTCATAAACCAAAACTCAATGCATTCATTTCTGTTCTTTAAGAAGAATGCATAATGATCCAGCCCTCAAACTAGAAGGAAACAGTATACCAGTGGTTGACCAATACAAATTTCTGTCATATTTGATAAGAAATTGAATTCCATACCCCACATAAATAAAGTAAAAGCAACAAAACCGTTCAAATCCTTCAAGTAGTTGCTCACAAAAAATTGGGAGCGGATCAATAAACCCTTCATAAAGTATACAAATACAAATATCAAATCCCAAATAGACTAATCATATCTAAAAAAAAAGATTAGACCTGATTCATCATGAGAGTGCAGTTCATTGGGTGGTAAACAGCAAAACAAAATAAAATAAATACAATAAGCAAAAGTTTAGTTAGGATTCACCTTTTTCTCTCTCAACTTCCAGCACATGTTCTTCTCAACCACCTCTGCCAACAGGCATTTTATTAAAAAACTGACTCCATTCCATTTGCATACGTGTGCAGTGGAAGATGAGATCTCGTGAGATTCCACGAGACTACACCTTATAAATCCATAGCTGCCATCTTTAATCTCTCTCTCTCTCAGATCCCATCCGAAGGTAAGTTGTATAATCACCCAATGCACACACACACACACACACACACACACACACACACACACACACAGGCGCTTTCTTCTTTGATTATTACATTCAATTCTACAAAAAGATTAAGACGAATTTTAAGAACTTTCAGAACATTTCCTATTGATAGCCTATCTGTAGAAGCAAATGAACGTACAGCACAATCACGCACAGAAAACTAGCATTACAATACTATATAAAAATCAAACTCAAAATATAAAAGAACTATTTGAAAGTTCAAAAAAAACCCAATAAAACCATTAAGACTAAGACTGGAATCTACACTTAAAGAAATTGAAATCTCCATAATAATAATAGGGATAATTAAAAAAAAAACAAATGTAAATCTTTGTCTAAAAGAATTTACCAAAACACTCTATCAAGAGGAAATTGACAACACCCTCTTAAAATATCCAAAATACCACCTCATATATACAGATGGATCAAATGAAAACGAAAAAGACAGCGTGCGCAGCAGAATCTAACATAATTTTTTTTTTTACCAGTGTTAAAGAGCATCTCTCCCCCCCCCTCTCTGGCTTTCTTACTTTTTCTATTTTCTCTCTCTGTGTCTCTATTAGAGAATAGAGAAAGAGAGAGGGAGAGGGAGGGAAAGAGAGAGAGGTGAATAACGTGGACAGTGGACACGTTTGCAAAAGAAGGGTCAGCTTACCAGATGACGTGGTGTCATGTTATGAGGTTAGCTGATTCTTTCTTGGCAGTTTGGTTTCGGGTGTTGAAGAAGACAGACGGCTTTTCAGCTGCCCCCCCCCCCTGGGCTGGGGAGGACGCTGATGTGTACCATCAAGCAAGAAAGGTTTACCTCCATTCTGTGTCAACTTCTGGAAGGTGAATAAAAACATAAAACCTTAATTATCATCTTGGAGTGAATTCTTCATCCAACAGGCCAGCTCCCCTCCAAGAGACAAGGAACACCAGAGGAACAACCGACGACACATGAATGAAAAGGTATGTTAAGAAATGCATGTACACAAACACACACCCACGAAGACATGAACAATAAGATTAGAAACTACACGATCACGTACACGAATCTCCTTCTTGACACTATTCCCTTTATGATACAATCTCCTTTATGACACCCCGCTATATAACACCAGCAGAAAGCTCAATCAGAGTCATTATCGCTATTAACATAGCTACAAAATAAGAATTTTGAAAATCTCTTCATCGTAAAATTTCTATGCAAAGTAAACATGTCCAGCAATAAAGAAATCCTTTTGTTTTATTTGGGTTTTTTTTTACACAGTGGTCACCACTTATCAAGGCCCGGAAGCCACTCAGGGATAAGGGTTATTGCAAGTACATTACGTTAGTGTGGAGATTTGATGAAGTGTTTACTTCAGGAAGTGGTTCATTAGGAATTTGTTAACGTTGGACTTGAACACATCCAAGTTGTAGTCAGGTGGGAAGCAGGCAGACGTAACAGAGTTCCACAGGCGTGCAGTTCTAAGAAAGAAGTTTTGTTCATGGAATGCACGTTTTGATTTAGGCACAGATAAAGAGTGGGGGAAATTTTTCACAGTGGATTCGGCTAGACGGGCGTTTTTCGTGAAAGATTGGCGAGGGGGGACCAGAGATTGGAGTTCAGACGAGCACCTGCAATGGAAATAACGATAAAACAAGGATAGGCTCGCAATGTCTCTTCTGTGGGAGAGATGTTGCAGGGTAGAGAAAAGGGCATCCCCCACTAAGCCACGAAGTCTATTTTGTACTCTGTCAAGGCAGGATAGGCTGTTTTTAGCAGCTCCTGCCAAGATATGGCAGCAGTACTCCATCCTTGGACGTACTTGGCTTTTATATAGATAGAGAATTGCATCAGTAGTGAGATATCTTCTTGAGCGGTAGAAGGATCCCACCATCTTTCCAGCGACCTTGGCAACAGACTTGATGTACGTGTTCCATTTCAGATTTTGTATTAAATCCCTAGTCACATAGAAGAAAAAGACCATGAAAGAGCTGACAAAGCAGTCAAATTTGCTTTCAAGTTAACCCCCGAAAATCTCAAAATTCCATGTACCAGATTTGAAACAAAAAAAATAATTTTGTCCAAAAGAAATGGCAACAACAATGGAAGAACACTAAAAAAAAATTCAAATAAAACCCAAGATAGATAAATATATCCCTGACCTCACAAAATCCAGGAAAGAACAAGTTATCTTATTCAGAATAGGACACACAAATCTCACACACTCCTTAATTTTGAACAAAGAATTACAACAAAAATGTAAGACATGCCAAACACCTATCACAGTCAAACGCCACCTTAAAAAGTAATAATATGAACATTTATTTGAATATAGTAATATAGAAATCATTATTATAGTCTTCAAAGAGCTAAATATATATCAGATCTGAATCAAAAATACAATAAATCCCAACAAAAGACTGACCTTAAAGAGGTTGATTAGATCAAAAAAATGACAAACCTGGTAGACGTAATTAAAAAATGTTTACCGAGAGACAGAGAGAGACAACTACTTGTACAACCGAATGCTAGTACATGACGATGAGAGAGAGACGAGTTTTTTTTATGAATGACGAAGAGAGTGGATATCATAGCGGCCCATATAATGTTCTGTCTGTACATTTAAAATATTGGGTGATGATTATAAGTTCAACAGTTGCGGACAGTACATGGAAAACAGTTCATTTAAAATCACATGACACAATAGTTGTATTGTTATATTATATAACAACATTTATCCTCTGATTCCGGCCGGATATCATTAGAGATTAAAACTTTCTGTGCACATTATAGCTATCTTGGAATACGCCTTCCTAGCGACAAAAGAAAGGTGAACTCTTCTCTCATCTTCTAAGTCCCGTTTAGACTATCTGGCGTCTCCTCTTCAACTTCCCTCTTTCAACTAATCCTTTGTGCTTATCATTTGACGACACAAAGACATAGCAGCCGATTTCTCAGTCTCGTTTTCGCTAGCCAAATTTATTGTTTATACCTAGGATTGAAAACCTATTAGATTTATGTATTTGACATCTCTCTTCATTTGTTATTGTTCCTACGATCCACACTACATTCCAAAACTTATAAACATTATTTGTTCTTGTAACACAATATTATTTTTATAACAATAATCATAATAATCTTCCTTATTAGCAATAACTTGTTTTCATAAACCTCTAACTTTTAATAATAGTGGAGTGGACTATTTACAAGATTATCCCAGCGTCTTCCGGGAGGCTAGTATCTAAAAACCTGGCATAGGTTTGTCCAGCGTGTTTTGTTTATACATTTAACAGAAGAGCAGTGTATTTTATATATATATATATATATATATCCTAATGAACCGCCCCCTTAAGTAAACACTTCAGCAAATCTCCTCACTAACTTAATGTACTTGCAATAACCCTTATCCCTGAGTGGCTTCCGGGCCTTGATAAGTGGTGATCACTGTGTAAAATATATATATATATATATATATATATACTGATATGTACATATTGGTCTTTATTATAGAGTGGAGGGTATATATATATATGAATATATATAATAAATGTACATGTATATGTATATATATATATATATATATATATATATATATATATATATATATATATATATACTTCCTTGACTTGAATAGATGTTTTTAGACAATCAATTTTAGATTGAATCCTTTCCATTTTTTCGTATTGTAGTCTTTACTTCAAGTGGAAACTGGCTGATGTAATAACAATAACCTTGATTTGTCCGAATACTTTCAAGTCCTTCTGGATTCATCTTCAAGGATTAATTAAACTGGTTTTAGTTTTACTATTTATATTTATGGATGCTTATGTTTCATTAGTTAGTAAATTAATTATTTTTCTCACACCTAAAGTACAGAATACAGTATGAAAATTAGAAAGGATCCAATGTAAAATTAATAGACTAAAAATGTCTATTCAATTTAACGATACATACACACACACATATATATATATATATATATATATATATATATATATATATATATATATATAGTAGAAATGGTAATTAATCAAAACCTGAAGAAAGGTCTCAATACTTTTGTAGAGCAAATATGCGCTTTATTTTTTATTACCGAATTTTTCTGTTTAGTTAAATTATTGTTTCCGCTACGCGACCGTTTTTTGGCTGTTATTTAGCCTCCTCAGACTTAACGGTCGTGTAGGTGAAACAATAATGTAACTAAACAGAAAAATACGGTAATAAAAAATAAAACGTATATATATTATATATATATATTACATATATATATATTACATATATATATATATATTACATATATATATATTACATATATATATATGTTACATATATATATATATATATTACATATATATATTATATATTATATATATATTACATATATATATTATATATATATTATATATATATATATTATATGTATATATTATACATATATTATATATATATATTATATATATATATATATATATATATATATATATATATATATATATATTATATTATATATACACTAGAAAAATTCCGACTTCAATAAAGGTCGAATTAATTTCTATAACGTAAGTTTTGCACACTTTGCGATGGTTAAATGCAATTTACTCAATCCTTATGCTTATAAATCTTGCTCCGGTTTAACAAAATACATAGGACAACTTAATTTGTGGTATTGGAGTTGTATATAACGCTCATGCGTTCATGCACGTTTAGTCTATATAAATATACATGTCTATAAAACAGATGCTCAGAACTAGTGGTTGTAAATGTTCGGTGTAGGTCTGCGTCTTTACACATATTCAGTGTTTACGCAACATGGACAAGGTAGCAGTCATTAGTTCGGGACATGTTTAACAAACATGACACATAAGCATACAATGTCCGTTTAATTACGGAATCATAATCTTAGGTTTAGCCCGTCACCACATAACGCAGATACTACGCTGTGATCATAGGCAAAAGGCCCAACATAATATCACGATCTTGACAAAATACGTAAAATTACTTCCTTTTTAAGCTTAAAGTGTCTTCAAAAAGATCTTGAAATGCAAAGACTATTAATTTGTGTCTAATGATTAATGATCATATTTTAATGCAGATCGCAAATATTTGAATTTTTAAATGTGACGCTTATGTGTATATTATGACATGTAAAAGAAATTAACACTTGAGAAATATTTATTTGTCGACAAATGATTATTAAATGTTCATAAAAATCTGTGGTTTGAGTTGTCCCCCCTTTGCAAATTGGCTGTTTGGAGAAATGGAAAACTAGATGGCTCTGGTTGATAGTCAATTTGCATAAGTGGAGAAATGGGCAGCATATAAACGGTAATTTTTTTAAGCAGTGTGAAGAGCGCAGAGAGTGAAACGACGGTTGGAAGAAGTGACGGTGAATTCTTTTCGTGATGGTGAATTATTTTTGGACGTTGAAGAGCTCAAGCTTTTGGAAGGAACAGCTGTGTCTTATATATCTTTTTTTAATTTTATTTTTGTTTCTACTTCAACACAAAATCGATAGAGTCCGAAGTTCCAAAATTTATAATGATCGCTTTATTAGTTGACGAGTAAATCCTGCATGTGCAACTATGTAAACATATACAGACATTTCACTTTATATAGCAGACATATATCCTTTACTAATGTGTATATATATATATATATATATATATATATATATGTATATATATATATGTGTGTGTGTGTGTGTGTAAAGAATATTTATTTTCAAAAAGTCTCATTACAAATTGAAGCTTTTATGAATTAAAAATGAAATTATAAATTTTACAGTCAGTCTACTTTGGTCAACTAACGTTTCAGCCTTAAGACATATTAACGTCGAAACAATGTTTGATTCGAATAGACTGTCTTTAATATTTACATATATATATATATATATATATATATATATATACATATATATTTCTTTTCAAGGGAAATAAGGTAAAAAAAAACGATAAAAGTGCTCGATATGTTAATAGAGCGGTATATAATTTTTTAGTTTTTTATTGAGCCCATAATAAATTTACATTGCTGTTTCCATTGGATTTTCACCCCAGTATATGAGGTAGAGTACCAATTTCATCGGAATTTATAGGTGGACTGAAGTTTAAACTTACAGAAATGGATATAAAGTTATTGGGGGGTATTAAATAGAAAGGGAGGTCGTGTGGTAGTGTGAGGAGGTTTTATAGTAGAATTTCAGTTGTGAAAAGACGCTAAAGAGTTTCTATTAGATACGTTTGAAAAAAGAAAAAAGAAAGAAAGAAAAGTAGACGTTAAAGTTTTTAAAAATACTTAGGGGGAGTAGTGGGAGTAGAGTTTTTTTGCGTCATGGTATCTGTAATTGTGGGAGTGGGAGTAAGTGATCAGTAGCCACCGTAGCAGTTGGTAAATATTGTCACCATGGCAACGTATTTTTTTATGAGGACGCCGGATTTTAGATCCTTTGGAGGTGTTATTGATATCTGCATAAAATTAAATCATATAATTATATAATTCGAGATGGATGCGGATGCTGGGTGGGGGAGGGTAGGAAGGGGGGGTCGACATATACCTGGGGGAGAGGAGGAGGGGGGAATACATTTAATGTGGGTTAAAGTTGATTATTGATGATAGTAAGAAGGTGGAAAGTAGGGGGGGTCGATATAGACTGGGGAAGGGGAGGAAAATGCAATTAATGCAGTATTTACATTTTGTAGACGTTGTTATTAAGGATAATATATGTTGAGAGAAGGAAAAAGAAAAAAGAGAAGGAGGGCAGGTTCGGATAATATAGATAGGTATGCGGATTGAGGATGATTATTGATGATAGTAAAGATGGGAAAAGTAGAATTATTGGTTAATGAGTCGGATAATATCAATTGGTGAGGTTGTTAGATGTATGTAACTAGGTTAATGGGCAGTAGAGGTGAGGATAGATAATTAAGTAGGAAAGTAGTAGGTAAAAGTTATTGGTTGTATCCAGGAGGTAGTGGGTAGGGTATTTCTGTTATGTTAGTTTTTATATTTGAAATGGAGTAAAATTACTAAGGAGATATTGTTTGTAGTGTTTGCAATTTCTTGATGTTTCGTATTTTTTATTTAAAAATTTTAAAGACAAGGATAAACTTTTAAATAAAAAATACGAAACATCAAAAAATTGCAAACACTACAAACAATATCTCCTTAGTAATTTTACTCCATTCCAAATATAAAAACTAACATAACATGTCATGAAAGAGAATTGGGCCTTTTCTGTTTATTAACCCTGGGTGTTGTTGTCGAAGTTTCTGATGCATTTCATCCATTTGTTTAAAGTACTGTACTGCCGTAATGATTTTGCATTTAAAACACTGTACTGGATGAGAACAGTTGTAAACCACCAAACGGTCATCATGACTTTCTTTTGGTGAAACTCTATTTTGGGAAGTATTGTGAAGATTCGTCGGCGTCTAACCACTGAGCTGAGCATCACCGGTTGTCGTAAAGAACTCACTTTTCATTGCAGTCGAGAAACGGATCGTTTTTGTTGCGTAAAAGAAGGGAAGCTGACACTTCATAACGGCGTTTCTTCTTGTTGTCATCCAATTCGTGAGACTAGCATTTATCATTGTTTTGTCTTTCCAACCTTTCTCTAGTGGTTGGAAATCGTCGTATGCATTACATCTAATTCAGAAGCAAGTTCTCGAACAGCTGTGCGTTGATTAACTTCGACTATGCCTCTTAATTGATCGTTGTCAAGTTTACAAGATTTTCGCCACCGCCACGAAATTTCTTAAACCATCTTTGCGCTGTGCATCCAGTAGTGGTTCCTGGGCCAAACGCTTCGTTGATATCGCGAGTTGTCTTAGCAGCTTTTCGGCCTAGTTTGTATTGAAATAAGACCATTTTGCGTATTTGCTTTTTTTTCTATTTTGTATTCAACGTTCTGAAAAGAAGACATAATTGTTTAAAACGATTGTAATGTAAATGAACGTCTTTTAGAATAATATATAAAGTAAAGGTATTATAACGAACACGTATTTGAAATAAAAATTACAAATTTCGCAAGAACGTTCTTCTCAAGTTAAGAGTATGTAAGATATTTTATGTACAAGTTCATAAAAAAATAGGGCATGACAAATAGTCTTTTTCTTGGGCGGATTAATGTAACCCAGGTTGATATGAATTCTAAACTTTTAGTCTCATTCCACCTAACGAGATGGGAAGGAACGGTTAAACTTAAATTACTTGAATGCATCGTAATTTTCCATAAAGATATGTTAAAAGTCTCAACAATACAGCTAGGTTATGGGTTACTTTTTTTTTCGATGTATTTTTCTTACCATTTACTTTCTTCCCGTGGAAGGTATTTCACTTATTGGTCATGGCATGCACAGAGATAGTCGAAATGAAAAAAAATCGGAAGAAAGGACAGTGTTTTCTTTTATTTTCTCAGTGATATTTTACGAGAATTTTTATCAAGTTCTTCTTTTGACTTTTGCAAGATGAAACCAACGATGTAATAAATTATGCACACCTTTACCTGGCTTACATTTCAACAATTTTTATAAAACTATCAATCTTACGACAGGTGTGATGTCGAGACGTGACAGTGAAGTAAAGTGTTTTGCAAAACTTACATAACAATTGTCCATCATCGTCTTCTCTGGCAAAAATCTGTATGTTAAATATTTCCATCGTGCTGTAGTTTGGTACGTGCGAGGTTAATATTAATAATTTATTCTATCTGTACTTCTGAGATTCAGATATTCTAACACCTCGGCCAAACCATTACAGGTACAGGATACAAAACTAATTTCAAATCTGGCGAGTAATGTCCTTTCCTGCTTCCTCTTGCTCACAGAAGACATGTTCCGAGTCTATCTCTGCTCTATTGTTCTTTTCATGGCGAGTGTTTGACTGAGTTTCACACTGTGGTCCCACGTTTTGTAAAACATTCGCGGAAAACTATAGCCAGGATCAACAATTTCTCTTACTCCCTGTCTATGTCTAACCTAAACGTAAATTCGAAGATAAAAACTTTTCTCCTAGACCTGCTAGTCTATGGAACACAATACTGCAGTGCCACTTCCTAGCGGACTATAACATAGTCGTTTTTAAGTCTAACGTAAACAAGTTCTTGTTGAGCCAAGATTTTAAATAATTAATTTTTACTCGATTTACATCAATCACCATCAGTCTGACCTGACACTCATTAATCATTATTCTTGAGTGGCATTCAGGCCTTGATAAGCGGTGACTTTATATGATGAAACAAAAATTCGAACGAAATAAATTAAGCAATGTTTTTTTCATCTCGTCTCCAAGAGGTTAAACACATGCAATGAGAGTACTGAAAAGCTGTGTTCCTGGAGTAGCTCACGCTGGTTATGTATGCACTTTTATGTCCAGAGCAAAACTCTTGAAATCAACAATTGATCAGTGTTTGCTTGGTAACATTAATGCTACTGACGGCCAAACTGGCAAAATGACCACGTCGCTTTTTAGTGAAGTACGACTACCAGCATTTTATCTCTGAAACATTTGGGCGTAGCTGGTCATGTGACAACTCAAAACATCCAAAATTGCCACATTATAGGGGTTCAGTAATACATTATGATGTCCTACAACCAATGGTTTTCAAGATATTTTCAATAAACTAATTTCTGCATTGTACATCGCACATCGTATTGCACCTTGATTTTTGATATATTACTTATGTACATTATCCATATTTTTCAGTTTATTTTGTGGATTTCGATACTTTGTATTCTTACTAAAACCACAAAACACCACACATTTAAAGTTCTTTGCTCTGCAAGTGCATGTCTTTGTACTCTTACATGACAGCGGGCATTTGCATAGAGGCGGTAGGTCATCTGGTCTGCATGGTAAAGGCAATATCACAGGATGTATACCCAAATCTGTTGTTTTATTTCCAAACTTGAGCAGATCTAGTTTAATTATTATATGATTTGGGGCTTTTAACCACAATCTGCTCTGCAAATATGCTGGTTTTATGTGTTTTTATAGTGTGGAGGAACAACACACAAGCTGGTTAAAGTCAAGTTTTTGCCGAGAATTATGGTACTGCCAAAGACTACCAATAGAATGAGATCCATTGAAGCCTTCAGACGAGCCAGCTTTGAATCCACCTTGCTTGTACTGTCACAGTCGCTTAATGCGTGAATTGCTAGTAGACCCGACACCAAATTCCTGTTAAGTTGATCAGCAAACAAGTGAACAAACACAGTCTTCTTGTACTTCCTGTTACCAAGTTTTACTTGGAGTTTTTGTAGTTCCCATGCTTTCTTTAAATGGTCGATGAGGTTTATGAGAACATCCGTGTTAGGTGAGTCAATTAGGATCGATTGAAAACCATGTTTTACACCATATGGAACATGATTCAGTAGTCAGGAGTTCAGATCTGGTCAACTCATACTTCAGAACCACCAGCATGCTATACCATCTTTCTCTTGCATAGTCAATGTATCTTATTGTTTATGCCACTTCTCTTTGCCACAGATTTCTGCCTAATAGATAACGTAGAAGTGTGCTGCACGAAAACAATCTTACGGTTGGTAGATATTGTATCATGTAGATGTTTCTCCTTATTCTGAAATCTCATTGTAATAAACTCCTGATAATTTTTCTCAGCAGTTGCCAGGCATTCTAGCAATACATCAACCACGTCTTGGGGTATATCGTGTGATCGCTGTATATTTTCAAACAATGCATCTATTTGTCTGTTATACTTCAGCAAGTATTGTTGTAAGCAGTTCCCATGATAGTATACATCTGCAGCAAATATGCCACGAGGTGTATCCGAAAAAGCACCTTTTGTTCTAACATTTCTCTCCGATAGGCTCATAAGAGTAGTGGTAGATGGACAAAAATCGGAGGCCTGCAATGTAAATGCTGGAGTCCCTCGGGGGTCAATCCTGGGCCCACTCTCTTCCTGATCTATATCAACGATCTCCCTAAACACATACTTAAATCATTCGTTGACATCTATGCTGATGACACGACCATCTACGGCAACACATCAAAGGCTGTAAATGACAAAGTTCTCTGTGATTCTATCTCCTCTGATCTCGAGCGCGTGGTTCAGTGGGGGAAGATGTAAAGGGTTACCTTTAATGCATCCAAAACCAAACTCCTATCCTTACATCATCAACGCTCTGATCCCCATCTGGCATCAATTGGGATGGATGGCTCTCGTCTGGGTGAGGCCTTGTGTTTTGACAAGCTTCTGGGTTTGACCTTTACTCCTGATCTGGAATGGAACACGTACATCAAGTCTGTTGCCAAGGTCGCTGGAAAGATGGTGGGATCCTTCTACCGCTCCAGAAGATATCTCACTACTGATGCAATTCTCTATCTATATAAAAGCCAAGTACGCCCGAGGATGGAATACTGTTGCCATATCTGGGCAGGAGCTGCCAAAAACAGCCTATCATGCCTTGACAGAGTACAAAATAGACTTCGTGGCTTAGTGGGGATGCCCTTTTCTATACCCTACAACTTCTCTCCCACAGAAGAGACGTTGCGAGCCTATCCTTGTTTTATCGTTGTTTCCATGGCAGGTGCTCATCTGAAGTCCAATCTCTGGTCCCCTCTCGCCAATCTTCCACGAAAAACACCCATCTAGCTGAATTCACTGTGAAAAAATCCCCCCACTCTTTATCTGTGCCTAAATCAAAACGTGGATTCCATGAACAAAGCTTCTTTCTTAGAACGGCACGCCTGTGGAACTCTGTTCCGTCTGCCTGCTTCCCACCTGACTACAACTTGGATGTGTTCAAGTCCAACGTTAACAAATTCCTAATGAACCGCCCCCTTAAGTAAACACTTCATCAAATCTCCACACTAACGTACTGTACTTGTAATAACCCTTATCCCTGAGTGGCTTCCGAGCTTTGATAGGTGGTGATCACTGTGTAAAAAAACAAAAAAAAACATCATTTTTAAATTTCAAAGCATCCAGAAACAATGCTGCACGATCAGACTCCAAGATTCGATACAACACCCGGTTCCTATCACCACAACTCTCTCTTATTCTGTCACATATTGCACACTTCCTTTCAATGTCACTGGAATTAATACCTTTCTTTCGACTTTTTGGAGCCTTGTAACAGCCACAGATCTCTCCATCATCAACCTCTTCAGCAGGTTCTAGATCAGATTTCGTTTTAGCTAATCTTTTTAACTTCCGAGTTAAATGACAAGCCTTTGGCTTTTGGTGGTACTTGAACGTGCTCCTGTGTGCTTTTATTCTTTTGATCAATGCAAAAATTATCCAATTGTTTGGCTCCCATTCAGATTTTGGTGCGCCCATCATCAGTACCTTAAAGAAAATTTGCACTATAATATCGTCAAACAATAATAGTTCATCTAGTATATTAGGATGTATACTTAAGCACAAGTAAAGTTTCAGACTTTCATATAGATTCACCAGTAGACATGTGCCTAAATTGTATGGTTTTCCAGTTGACGGAATATGTTTTTCATGCCATTACGTTCAAACAATTAGCTAAAAACAAGTAACCTCTTAACGTTTTTCCGGAAAAACTGTTGCATATAACGCATGAAATCTCATCAAATTTTCCTTCAGATGATGATTTTTGAAACCACTAAGGTGTACATTAAAACAGTATATCATAATTAATTTAATGTGGTACAATAATATCATTAAAACAGTTTATAATAATAAATTTAATGTGGTACAATAATATCATTAAAACAGTTTATCATACTTAATTTAATGTGGTACAATAATATCATCAAAACAGTTTATCATAATTAATTTAATGTGGTACAATAATATCATTAGAACTGTTTATCATAATTAATTTAATGTGGTACAATAATATCATCAAAACAGTTTATCATACTTAATTTAATGTGGTACAATAATATCATCAAAACAGTTTATCATAATTAATTTAATGTGGTACAATAATATCATTAGAACTGTTTATCATAATTAATTTAATGTGGTACAATAATATCATTAAAACAGTTTATCATAATTTTTTTTTACACAGTGATCACCACTTATCAAGGCCCGGAAGCCACTCAAGGATAAGGGTTATTGCAAGTACATTACGTTAGTGTGGATATTTGCTGAAGTGTTTACTTAAGGGGGCGGTTCATTAGGAATTTGTTAACATTGGACTTGAAGACATCCAGGTTGTAATCCGGAGGGAAGCAGGCAGACGGAACAGAGTTCCACAGGCGTGCAGTTCTAAGAAAGAAGCTTTGTTCATGGAATCCGCGTTTTGATTTAGGCACAGATATAGAGTGGGGGACATTTTTCACAGTGGATTCAGCTAATTAATGTAATGTGGTACAATAATATAATTAAAACAGTTTATCATAATTAATTTAATGTGGTGCAATAATATCATTAAAACAGTTTATCATACTTAATTTAATGCGGTACAATATTCTCATTAAAACAGTTTATCATAATTAATTTAATGTGGTACAATAATCTCATTAAAACAGTTTATCTTACTTAATTTAACGTGGTGCAATAATATAACTAAAACAGTTTATCATAATTTAATGTGGTACAATAATATTATTAAAATAGTTTATCATAATTTAATGTGGTACAATAATATAATTAAAACAGTTTATCATAATTAATTTAATGTGATACAATAATATCATTAAAAGAGTTTATCATAATAAATTTAATGTGGTACAATAATATCATTAAAATAGTTTAGCATAATTTAATGTGGTACAATAGTATCATTAAAACAGTTTATCATAACTAATTTAATATACAATAATATCATTAAAACAGTTTATGATAATTAATTTAATGTGGTACAATAATATCATTAAAATAGTTTATCATAATTTAATGTGGTACAATAATATCATTAAAACAGTTTATGATAATTAATTTAATGTGGTACAATAATATCATTAAAGGAGTTTATCATAATTTAATGATACAATAATACCATAAAACAGTTCATCATAATAAATTTAATGTGGTACAATGATATCATTAAAACAGTTTATGATAATTAATTTAATGTGGTACAATAATATCATTAAAACAGTTTATCATAACTAATTTAATGTGGTACAATAATATCATTAAAACAGTTTATCATAATTAATTTAATGTACAATAATATCATTAAAACAGTTTATGATAATTAATTTAATGTGGTACAATAATATCATTAAAACAGTGTATGATAATTAATTTAATGTGGTACAATAATATCACAAATGTTCAGATTAAACATTAATGAAATCTGACCATGTTACAATAACAGCAGGCAGTAATTTAAATTAAAATTAATTACTATCAAAGTACACTTATCAAAGGACAGTTACTGAACACTGATCACTTCCTAAAACAAAAAGAAACAAATATTATAGAATATACCTGATATTTTCATGAACATTCAGTAACAAAACAGTTTCAGGACAATCGCAGGATTAGTCATGTCATGACATGTACAATACAGCCATGTAAATTACAGGAAACATGGATTTGAAATGTGTTGAAATTAGTTTATTGTAAATATCTTGAAAATCATTGGTTTTAGGACATCATAATGTATTATTTACCCCCCCCCCTCATAATTTTGCACTTCCGAATATTTGGAGTTGTCACACGATCACCGACGCCGACGGTTTCAGAGATGCAATGCTTGTGGGTTGTCTTACTTCACTAAAAAGGGACGCGGCAATTTCGCCAATTTGTCCGTCAGTGGGAGATGTGTTACCAAGCAAGCATTGATTAGTGATATTCAGTTAGTTAATTTCAGGAGAGTTTAGCTCAGGACATAAAAGTGCATACGTAACCAGCATGACCAACTAGAGTATGTGTGTCAAGTTTGAATCATTGATCAGAATATGGTGTAACAGACACATACAAAAATAAAAGTGAATGAAAGCCAAGTTTCAGTGATATAACAAAATAGATGTGCAATAATGATATTTTATTAATAAATTCCTGGCAGAAATTGATATAATACAGTTTTTTCTTTGCGTTATGCTTCACACTGGAAAATAAAATAAATTTCACGAATAGAACACTTTAACATCACTTTCTTTTCCTCTTGCGAGGATGAAAATTGTATTGATGAAACTCCGCAGCTTAACAATCAAAGACAACATGAATTGGTATAAATATATTGACGACATTGTCAAAGCTGCTGAAAAGAAGTGGGATCCCTCTAGCAGGCTAGAAAATTCCTAAAATCTGGGCGTATCTTATATACCCATACAACCACCATTCAACTAGCTACAGAGCGTACCTTTTTTGCAGCAGCCTTAGCAACGTGCTCAATGTATTTCTTCTAATCCATGTTGCTTGTGAATATTAGGCCGAGGAGTTCAAAAGATGAAATCTCAGGTAAAGTGATATTTGTTGTGGCAACCGGTGGTAGAGAAGTATTTTTTTGTAGTTGTTAAAGGAAAGGACCTTAGTACAATTAAATATTACTACCCACTTACAGCTCTATCCCATTACCGACTGAAGATCGTTTTAGATTTCTGCTATTGTCTTGGATATATGTGCATTCATTTTACTTGGGCCACATTTGACACTTGGGCCACATTTAACACCATGTTAGTTAGATGTACGACTATCAACGACAGCCTTCACTCTTCGCTTCTCTAGGAAGAATCTGATTATGTGGAGTATTTGTCCAGAAACAGCATAGAATGTAATATTTGCGAGAATATATATATATATATATATATATATATATATATATATATATATATTAGGTTGAGAAGAGTGTTCTTATGGTATTTTTAATTTTGATTTCAAATGAGGTATTTTACAAATTAAGTTTTCGTTATAACACTTAATTTATATACTATTAAAAGAGCGCTTTTCTAATTTTAATAACAATCGTTTTAAAACACTTACGTCTTCTTTTCCGAACGGTGAATACAAGATGGAAAAATTTTCAATTCAAACTAGGCCTAAAAGCTGCTGAAACAGCTCGCGATATCAACGAAACATTTGGCCCAAGAAAACTACTGGACACACCGCACAATGGTGGTGTAAGCAATTCCGTGACGGTGACGAAAGTCGAAGATGATGAGCGTAGTGGTCGGCAATCGGATGTTGACAACGATCAATTAAGAGCCTCAGTCAAAGTCAACTCATGCACAACTCTTCGAGAACTTGTTTCTGAATTAGACGTAACATATACAACGATTTTCCACCGCATGCAAGAAATTGTAAAGACAAAAACTTGATAAATAAGTGCATCACGAAATTAACAATTAAAAGATACGCCGTTATGAAGTGTCATCTTCCCTTTTATGCAACAAGTACGACCTGTTTCGCGATAGAGTTGTGACTTGCAATGAAAGGTGGGTTCTTTACGATAAGCCTCGATGCTCAGCTCAATAGTTAGAATCTGCACAACACTTCCCGAAACCAGACTTGCAACAAAAGAAGGTCATACTTACTGTTTGGTGGTCTGCGGTCGGTCTCCTTATTACAATTATTTTGAATGCAGGCGAAATCATTACGGCGGAGAAGTATTGTCAATAAATGGATGAAATACATAAGAAACTTCGACAACATCACCCAGCATTAGTCAACAGAAAAGGACCAATTCTCTTCTACGAAAATCCCCGACTCTGCAAAAGTTGAACGAATTAAACTACAAAATTATTCCTAATCCACCATACTCTCCAGACCTCTTACCTACCAAGTAAAACTTTTTCAATTATCTGGACAACTTTCTGCATAAGTAATGCTTCAAAAAACCTAAGCGATATCAAAAACGTCTTCAGCGACTTTATTGGCATCAAAACACAGGAATTTTATGTTACTGCCATGAATACACTTGTTTTGCGTTGGCCAAAGTTTGTTGATTCTAATGGTGCTCATTTCGATCAATATTCTTTTTAGGAGCCAAGATATGTTCATGTGAATTTAAAAGTTAAAAACCGCAAGAACTTTCTTGTCAACCTGTTATATTTTCTGTCTAATATCTGTGTTTTATATTTTGTATATCCTAAAAATCGTAGGCCTCTTCGATTCGAATCTTATGAATATTATCAAAAATATTATCAAAAATATTATCAAAAATATTGCTTTCTTTTTGGGGCGCATTATTTATTCATTTTCTGAAGATAGATTGTTTGTTATAATATAGATCGAGAAAAGAAATATTATTCGCAGTTGGAGGTAAACACAAAACCCATTAATATTTATATGCTTGATAGAAAAACGTGCACCGGTCTTTCCTAAAAACCTTGCATGATTTATGCGAATACTGCCAACAATATCGAATGGTACCTCTTTGTCAAATTTCTAAAGTTTAGTTATTAATCAAAAAGCTGTTGCACTCTTTGGCTTGTAGGGAGATTCCAGAGTGATTCAACGAATGCTAAAAAGCAAATGACTTAAATAGCTTACTCCCTTTGTTTTTTCGTTTAGTTTCAATTCGCTCACTTTCTAAAGCAAGGTAGTTTTCACGGGAACATGTTAACTTAAAATATTTTCTGTAGTACTTACCAACAAAACAAACGCCCACGTGTTTGTGCCTTGTATAGGCATGCGCGACAACAACACTTGGGTTTTTATAAGCGGAAGTCTCGAGGTTGTCAGGAATCTACAGGCGCATGCGAAGAGGAGGGATTGAGATAGTGGTATAAAAGGCAGGTCGACTGAGAAGGTTATTGTTGTTGTTGTCATTGGACGTTACAGTGACGCGTGCGTTAGCAGGTGATTAAGAGGCTGGTTTGTTTGTTTTTTTTTTGTGTGTCAAGTCCCGCGCCTCGGTGAAGATCATATAAGTCGTGCAGCGTGCACCTCGGTGAAGGTGAAGGTCATATTTTCAGCCAATGAAAATCGCTTCAAATTCAAAAAAATACAAGTCTGTGTAAAATTAATATGACGAAACTCCTATAAAGCAAGTAAACAAACAGTCAGAAGAGACAAAAATTTATTCAGTTGACCGCGACTCGAACAGGACTATTGTCGGAATTAGCATACCGACGAGTAGGGGGAAGGGGAAGAAAAGACGGTTTAAGTCTTGCAACGAAATGTCGACGTTGCTTACAAGCAGTCTTTCCTTGTAAAAGTAACAAATGGGTAACAATGGTCGAAGTGTAATTTGTCTAAAAGACTACAGCAACTACTACAACGACAACAGTAGAGCGGCCATCCCTTTTTATCTACTCCAACTCTCAGTCAACGAGATTCACGCGTGACTGAACTGTCTATTTAACTTGTAAGGAATAGGCACTCAGGTTCTTTGATTAACGGACGACCGGCCGTGTTGGTCACAGCTACCAACACTCCTTTCTTCCCCATCTACCTACCCTCGGCAAGTCAACCAATTCAAAATTCTCACACTATGAGATCGTATGCATAACAACCTCCGTGCTTTTGGCTGAATAAGGTAAAGCAGAAAAAAGTTTTCGATGACACACACGCTAGCTTTCGTCATGTCGCGCACACATTTTTACACACTAGCGATAGTCATACAAACAGAAACGAATTGCTACTCCGTACAGATTCCTACGTTCAACTGGATGAACTCGAACAAGTTTGGAGGTTAATCAACTGAAACATTGTGGGAATAACAGTGAAGGTAAGGGAAGTGGTTTAAATTATGCAAGTTTAGATTGATATAATTATTGTGTGATAAATATTGAATTATTAATGTGATAGCGCGTGTGTTATTTTCTGTCTCCCGCTTACATCCGGGTCGTTTAATTATTATGTACTTCCATTTCTTGTCATAAATAATTTTACCAAGAAGTTTTCATAAGTTTTTGAATTCGGTTTCGATTATAGCTGATGGCATTTAAGTTATGCATTTTTTATTAATAATTTTATCAAGAATTCGTCATATATTTTGGTTTCGGTTTCGACAATGGCTGAAGGAACTCAAGTTATGTATATATATATATATATATATATATATATATATATATATATATATATATATATATATACATAAATTTTTTCATAAGATTTTATTTCGGTTTCGACTCAAGCACCCAAGTCATATGGATATTTTTTTATATAGAAATCACAACTTTATTCGATAGAACGTGAACCATCTAATAATATCTACATACTCTACAAGAATTAAAATATCATATTTAAACGTACTCTACGACCGGGTTTTGCCGGGTGTTCATGCTTACTGAAATAAATACTTTTGCAGTTTTAACAAAAAAGCTACTATACTATCAGAGCGTCTCCATTTACACTGAACATCAACAGAATGCCAACATCAATATTTTACATATGAATGAGTCCCCTGTGGAATTTCCACAGGTCCTGCTAGTATTGAAATATTGCATTTCAGTGTACTCAGATAGATTCATAACGACATTCGATTTTTATTTTTGAAACTGTGAATAGCACAAAGACTTATTAAATAACCGAATTATTCTTGTATTAATTCAAGGAAGATAATACTTAATGACAAACACTAAACCAGTGTCTATTCTATCAATTCCTTCTCTCTCTCACCCCTCTCTCTCTCTCTCTCTCTCTCTCTCTCTCTCTCTCTCTCATTTTTTAGTTAACTCAGGGTGTTACGATAAAATTCTCGCCCTAAAGTAAACAACACTACAGTTTTATTTTAAAACTTTTATTGAAAAAATAAATTTAGGTAATTAGATTATGTAGAAGAGTTGACATCTATTCATTTTAGCTTAAATCACTGCCTCGATACGGTTCCAGAACTGGGAGCATGCCTTTTCCCCAAGCGTCTGCAGGAGCTCAGTGAACACTTGGAAGATGGCGGTAATGAGGCTGGCTTTGGTGTTAGTGTGAGGTCATATTGGTGATGTTCTCGACGTTTGACGAAACGACGTAGTTCAGAGGGTTCAAGTCTGCGAAGGAGCGGGGTAGTAAGAGAAGGGTACAAAGTCGTAGCACTCCTTCTGAAGCCAAGCCTCGATCTCTTTGGACGTGTGAACCAGCGCCGCGTCCTGTTGCCACACCCATCAGAAGATGACCACACTCTGCAGCAGAGTTGGGTTCACTTTCCTTTCAAGCAAACTTCGAAGATGTGCGGTGGCATGATGTGGCCCTCACTTGAAATCACACCAAAACGATATGGGCCTTCTATCATATCTGAAAGTAACACAATGTTCAACAAGCTTGATCGAAGATGCGCCGCTGTACAACTCATGCTCTCTATCGATCCAAGTTATGACTAAAGGACAATTGCCGTGGCCGAAAACTTCATTGAGCTGTGTTCTCAACCGTTGAACCATCCGGATTTCCATTTTAAGGGTGCTGGCAATTGTCCTGTAGTCATAAATTGGATCGATAGAGAGCATGAGTTGTACAGCGGCGCATCTTCAATCAAGCTCGTTGAACATTATGCTACTTTCAGACATGATAGAAGGCCCATATCGTTTTGGGGATTTGTATACAACTGGCTAACTAGTAGATGGTCTGCAACAAAAAAAGGAAACCGGTTTTCATCAAACGGAAATGGGATCATGTCTTTTCTTGAGCGACAATTTATCGGTCTACCATGTATATAATATTTTTCATACTCTGTCCATGTGTCATTCAACTTGGATACTTCTGGGCCGATCTGGCTAAAATTTTGTATGGACCATTATTATGAGATACAGCGATCTAAGCGTTGTGATATCCGTTGGATATACAGGTAAGGATTAATAGAGATTAGTCACCACAATTCCGAACATAATCTATAAGTTTCCTGGGAAATCAGACGGCCGATCTGACTGAAATTTTGTATAGACATGTATTATGATAATGTGCAGCGAACCAAGTATTATAGTATCCGTTTAATGCACAGTTGAGATATATAGGGATTAATAGGAATTACACACTAGAATACAATATCGGAGGCATTCTAGAAAACGAAATTTTGAATGGACCTTTTGCATGATAAGGTACAGCAAACTAAATATGGCATTAATTTGATGCAGTTTGTTTGATTAGTATTTAATGCAAAAATAAGCACAAGATTATTCATATTTAGCATCACTTTGTCAGAAATTCTAAGTCAACAGCTTGTAACTTTTTGTCCTTTTTTAGCAGACTAAAGCGATTAGTTTCACTATTAATATTAATCTAATCTTTTCTCGGCTCTCTTATTCACTATATAATACGTTTGATCACTATCTAGCTATGACTCTCCAACTATCTCTCTCGTTGGATCCCACAGTATCTATATCTTCTATCTCTTTACTATATAGAAACTCTTTTGTCTTTTTTCTCTCACTAAAAAATTATTGTCAACTAATTTTTTGATTTGAAAGGAATCGAAAGTAACAACATTACAGAAGATACAAATTTTAGAAAATTTCAAATCCTCAAAATATTTAATTTTTTATTATAAATACAAAATCTAAAAGTAATTGGCATTGACTTTTGATCGATTTTCAATGATATGAAGCTAAGATGAAGAAAGAATTGAATCATCAAAAGTCGATAATCACTGCATATTCTAATATTACAAATCTTATGAATTCAAGCTACTAAGAAATATTTACTAGTTTGTTCAAATTACAAAATGTAAAACATAATTTTAATCAGACGGACATAAAATTGACAATTTAAAAGAATCGAAAATTACGACATTACATAAAAAGTAATTTTTAGTGAATTTTGCGTCTTTTAAATATTTCAGGTTTTCTTCAAAATATAAAAGTTAACTGACAAGGATTTACAACAATACTTAAAGTATACCATTATAAAATTGACAATTTCAAAATATCTAAAATTATGACGCATTCGGACCTTACAGAAACTGGCGACGGGTTCAACTCAAGCTATTTCATTGGTAATCAAGGTATTTTTGTAATAAAAGACTTACTAATACACGCCTAGTATCATATCTTGACCTCGAAGAGAATTTATCAAATTGAAACATCTGACAACTGTAACTGTAATAGTGGATATTGGCTTGACTGTATTCTGGATGCTATTCTCGCATACATTACGACCTGCTTTCAGAACCATATAAAAAAGTATCTTATACTCCTGCCTAAAAGGAGTTGGTTTATTGTTAATGACATGCGGCGTACTAATCTATAGATCAGATTAAAGCAATCCTTGTGGCGAGGATTCTAAATTGAAACTCGAGGGTAAGATTATTACATTGGTCCTAATCTGTATTTAGGAGGCCATCCTTCTCGACAGTATCACCTAAAACGTTGTCGAATAGGTTAATTTAATATTACTTGTTAGGAGGGATGGGTGTAGTTTTGCTCTCCTGAAATGTCTTTATTGAAAAATGCGGACTATTCCGATTAAGGCAATTTATGTGTACCTTGGAGACCCTTGTAAACTCAACGCTTACACCGTATAAAGCAGCTCAACTTACAGTCATATATAGCGATTATATGTTGGATATTGAAACGGGACAACGCCGATAACATTGGAGGTGTCCACACACGCATATTCCATATGGAATTTGATCTACATTCTTGTGTCCTATAAAATAACCTGAATTGTAATTATCACCAAAAACAAAAGCAAAAAAGGGTTACATGAAGTTAGAATTGCGTAATGCAAAAATAAAGTACCGCAATTGGATATTTTGAATATTTAAATTTTACGAATGTTGATTGATGTCTTTATAAACCACAGATAACATAAAAAAAGAGAGCAAAAAAGATGGCTGACAGTTGACGAGCGTGAATGACAAGTTCCGCCGTCGCCTGATCCACACACATACACCTTTACTGCTAAACATGATTATTTATTTTCTCTACCGCTCTCCCTCAACCCAGGGTTGTACTCTAATAAACAAAGTCTCTGACAGCACAGATACAGCACTCTCCCTTGACACCAGCGCACAAGTGCATGTATTTGGTGACTTTAATATCCACCACAACATTGGCGTGGATTTTCTACTTACAAACACGCAGCTGGTAGCACAACACATAGCTTCTCTATATCTTACTTCCTATCACAGATGTGTGTGTTTCCAACTTGTTTCCCTGATGAGCAAGAAAAACGCATCACTTTTAGATCTGTTTCTGACCACAGTTCCCGATGATTGTGTTATGAATGCCCACAGCCCCACTTGGGAATGCTGATCATGTAGTGATAATAGTTGAAATCGCACTAAACTCTACAGCCAAAATGGAAGAGCCATTGCTCAAAACAACGAGATATTATATAAAAAGGCTGACTGGGAATCCATCAGGGATCTCATCAGAGATGCCATGGCGAAATATATTTTCACTTCCTGCTGAACAGTGCGCAACTGAGACCATTGAATGGTTCAAAACAGCAATTTAAGCACATGTTCCCATGTGGAAATTTTATAGCAAGACCCACTCTCCCCAATGGTTTACTTCTATTTGTGCAGCTGCCATCGCGCAAAGGCAGCATACGCATCACTTTCACCGACATAAGTCTAGTTCAAACAGACAGAAGTATATAGAAGCCAGAAATAACTGTAAGAAAGAAATAGAGACAGCTAAGAGACAATTTACTGAGACCACCAAAAAACGCATCAAAGCACAGAAATTAGGAACCCATGACTTCTGGAAAATCTACAACAGTGTAGTAAATAATGGGCAATCAACAATTCCCCCACTATCCAACAATCATGAGGTTGTTTGCTCAGCAACTGAGAAGGCTAACATGCTTGCCAGTCGATTTGCCTCAAACTCCACACTGGACCATGCTAACCACCCCCTCCCTGACTTTCCTTTGCAGACAGACGCCACACTAGATGATCTGAAAATCACCCTTTCTCAGGTGCATGCAATCATAAAAAATATGTACACTTCAAAAGCATGTGGACCTGATCTCATCCCGACCGTGCTATTAAAAATGTGCTCCGCCTAAGTAGCTCCAGTTCTCTCCAAACTTTACAACAAATGCCTTAACGAATCTTGCTTTCCTGCCTGCTGGAAAACTGCTTCTGTTGTACCAGTTTTCAAGAATTCTGGAGAAAGAACTGACCCAATAAATTACCGCCCCATTAGCCTCCTCCCACTTTTCGCCAAAATATTTGAGTCCATAATTAACCAAGCTCTAGTCCATCACCTTACAGATGCTAAACTTCTGATCGACAAACAATATGGATGTAGGCAAGCCCGTTCCACAGCAGACATCCCTACTGTTATGTCAGAGCGCATATACCAATCACTTGACAAAGCAGGGGAGGGTAGAGAGGTAGCTCTTGATATATATAAGGGTATTGACAGGGTATGGCATGAAGGTTTTCTCCGGAGAATCAGATCATACGGTATCGCTAGAAGAATACTTAACATAATTAAATCCTTCTTAGATAAGAGAAAAATTCAGGTTTTTCTCGATGGTCGTACATCTAAACAATGTGATATGAATGTGGGAGTGGCCCAGGGGTCTATCTTTGGGTCTCTATTATTCAAAATATTCATAAATGACCTCCCTGACAAAGTTGTCTGTGAAATGGGTAATATATGCTGATGACACCACGCTCTATAACAGACACGACAGGAAAACAAATGAACACATATCTAAAGAAATGGCAGGAACACTAGAGAATGACCTCCAATCTGTAGTGGAATGGGGAGAAAAATGGATGGTCACATTCAATGCTGCTAAGACTAAACTTGTTTCCTTCGATAACTACAAGAAACCTTCTCTATCACCAATAGCAATAGCCAAAGACTCTTTATCTGAGAGTACATCTTTTAAACTCCTCGGCCTAACGTTCACAGGAAACATGAGTTGAAAAATTACATTGAGAGTATTGCCAGAAACGCTGCGAAAAAGGTAGGTTCTCTCTACCGTGCTCGAAAGCTACTAACGCCCAAAAGTATCCTGTACCTCTGTAAGGCCACCATTCGCCCATGTATGGAGTATTGTTGTCATATTTGGGCTGGTGCATCTGCTACTAGTCTCTCACTCCTAGAAAAGGTTCAAAAGAGAGTCGCCAACCTAATAGGTCCTGAACTGTCATCTAAGCTTCAGCCTCTGTCCCATCAACGAAATGTAGCATCCCTCTGCCTATTCTTCAAGTACTTTAACAGTGAATGCTCTGACGAACTGCAAGCACTTGTACCCACTCGACGTAAATACCCCCGACAAACCCGACATGCCGCAAAATCCCACCCCTTCACAGTTGAGATCCCTAGATGTAAGAGAGCCTTCTACTCCAGTAATTTCTTCCCCAGAACTGCAAAACTTTGGAATTCTCTTCCAGGTTCCTGCTTCCCCAACTGTACTGACATGCAGAAGTTCAAGTGTAACTTGAACCGACATCTTGCTGCCCAACTCCCTACATATTACCCCTGTAGCTTATGTCCCTGATAGTATCCCCTACATCAAAGTGGCAATGTGCCTTGTTTGGGGTGAAAATGTAATAATTTTTTTTTTTTTTAAAGTGCAAACTAGAAAATTATATATATATTTATATATATATATATATATATATATATATATATATATATATATATATATATATATAGATAGATAGATAGATATATATTCAGTAACGCAACAAATGGATAGGTTAATAAATTTAAACTTATTACAATAGTAACTTAGCTATATTGTGTGGTCTCAGTAGTGATTCTGCTTGCTGCTCAAAAGACCATCCTCTCAGGAATTGTCTCCCTTGTTTCAAAGGCTTCTGGGGTTATACTTGCCACACATCCCTTATTAGGTGGCAGTTGAAATATTGTTAATTATCTGATGCATCCCTATCACAGATTACCAATGGATCCGATTCAGAATATGTTTTGGGTAACCTGGGCGACCTTTGTAATACTTTATACTTACTTCATATTAAGCAGGTCATCGCAGAGGCAAATCTAGTCCTCGTCAGGAAGATGATAGATTAATGGTTCTTAGAGTAAAACAATCACTTTCTTTTACTAATACATTTACACTGACCATTACTATTTTTTGACTGTTTTACATATTTCATTCGTTTTTTATACAAAAGTATAAACTGTTAAATTATTCTTACTGTCTTAATATATCTTTATATACATAGTTGTGATGGTACGATTCCAATATTTTCCTGATTCTGATACAATTATCGGTTCCGATTTTTTTATAAATGTGCTATTATTTCCGATTACCGTAAAGCATGCTAAATGTGCAGATATTTTTAAAGCGAAAAATATGCTTGTGGAGGGTCATCTATACATGTTAGTTTGATTGGTAATCTAAAATCAATAAGTATTTATCATTTTAATATTACTATCAGCAGTGAAAGATTTTGCTGTAAACAAATTATCAGAATAAAGACAATTAAAGGAATCGTTTTTAGCATCGGAAAATAAGCACAATTTTTTACGATTTCGATACTGATCCCGATACACGCAAAAGTTCTGATTTTTTCAGTTCCGATTCTGATTAATCGTCCCAACACTTATATATTTATATATATATGAATCGGTGCAAAAGTTCCAACACAACTGAGACCTGGATTCCTTCAGCTACGATACAACTTGAGAAAGACTGAGGTGTTCACTGGTCACAAGTGTAGTCGTAGGTGGTTCTTATTTGAACACCCGCAGAAGTCCAATAGTGCAGTTTCAGCTGATTCTATGATGACAATCTTGATGTGACGCTGCAGGTTGGATGCGGGGTGGTAGTTGGGCTATCCGCTCTTCCTTGCAGGTAGTACGCTGAAAAAAATTACTTCAATATGGTACCATGCCTCCATAGTTATTCATAAGTTGACAAGCGATGAATAATCGACTTTGACGCACATTTTGTTTTTGGTGTAAGGATTAATTATTAAACAATTTTCAGCACAAAGAAAAAAGCTAATTAGAGGGGTGTTTTATGGGGGGGGGGGCGGTAACTGCGAGCTCCCAACAACAACTCGACACCAACAAAAAACTGACTTTCTTTTTCATTCTGCAGTTCTTTTTAAATGAAGGCGTTGGTAAGGTCTGACTAATTTGGGTTTCTCATCCAACCAATCCCTGTTTGCTACGTTATCCTCTGATTTGCCTTGGTTAACTAATTGGCCACTTCATCTATGCATACTGATTAGGTGATTTTCTGTCAGCAACCAACCTTTCCAATATCTGATTCTCACACGCAGGCCAATATCGGCCTTTACCTTTAAGGTCTCTACTAGATTAAATATGAGTAGGCAACTCAAAATAATTATATTCACAAACAATATTGTTAAGGTCCTCGATATTGTTTTTCTTTCTGTTGATATATTTCATATAAGCGATCAAGCTGTTTTACTTTTTTTGACTAGCAAGATTACCTGGTAATACTCCGGACTCGTTCACATATAAAAGCTATAGATTAGCTTTCATTGGTCCCCTTCTGTGGCAATTTTCGACCACTATAACTGGTTGAAAGATGGAACATAAAAACCATTGTAATTTCTGAAGCTCAATATAATTACAGAGCATATAACAAATAAATGACAAAAGTCTATATTCCAAATTTCAAGATGTTGACCCTCTTGCAGTTTATATTTAAGTGCACAGTCCTTGGCAGCATCTGTTTCGTAGCACAAAATCATTCATTTAATTTTTACATTACTCAATGAATCTATTTAGCCCTTCACTCCTCAAAAAGAAAACACCTATCAATTCAAGAAACACAGACGCTGTCAAGAATTGTGCAAATCAACGTACTTAAGGAAATAAATTGTAAGACTGTCAACATCTTGAAATTTAGAATATAGTTTTTGTCATTTATTCGTTATATACTCTGTAATTACATTGAGCTTCATAAATTAGAGAATTGGTATAAATACAAGGTGAAATATAACTGAAAAATACATATTTCCACATTTTATATATATATATAGAAATATATATATAAGCTTGACGAATTCTTACGAGAATGAAATGTGGAATATTCGGAGTAGCTTAATTGCAATAATTTCCCTTAAAACACGCCAGTTGGACTTTTATTAAGTACAATACTTAATATTTTTTTTATTTTTAATGGAGAGTAGAGAACGCTTTGTGGATGCATTGTCGGCAGCTCCCGTTACTCTCACTTCTCTTTATTTGTCCCTCAGTCCTTATTTTTTTTAATGAGTGATTTTTCTGACAAAGGGAGGAGAAAAAGCTGTATTCTAGGTTGGCAGTATTTTGCGCGAACAGTCGGCAGAGATGGCAGAACTTTTCTGTTTCTATGTCTATCTTTGTAGCCATGTCACTAGTAAGGGTGCTGGAGGTAAACGTTTTATCAGGGCTGACGTTATCCACCTGATAGTCAGTGACCCGGACCTTGGATTAACAACTAAGGAGGCTGTCCTATCAGCAGGTGCAAAGTACTGAGGCTGCTGTATTGCCATTAGGTGAATGGATTTTGGACCATGCAGTAGCGTCTGGTGGGGCCTCTCGATGCCATATTAGTGGGTAATGACAATGACGGCCAGTATGCGAGTCTCCTAGACCTTTTTCTCACAACTTGCCCTGAACTATGTTCAGTTTCCGTTCTGTCTCCTCTTGGATCTTCCAAGGTTTACTTCACAAGATCTCCAGCTACGGTATAGCTGGAAATGTCTTCTCAATTATGAAATGATTTCTCTCTGATAGGTTCATAAGAGTAGTAGTTGATGGGCAAAAATCTGAAGCTCACAGTATTAATGCTGGAGTCCCTCAGAGGTCCATCCTGGGCCCAACTCTTTTCCTGGTCTACATTAATGATTTTCCAAATCACATCCTTACATCATTCGTAGACATTTTTGCTGATGACACTACCATCTTTGGTAGCACATCTAAGACAGTAAACGACCAAGTTCTCTCCGATTCTCTCTCCTCTGATCTTGATCACATTGTACAATGGGGAAAGGAGTGGCTGGTTACTTTTAATGCATCTGAAATCAAGCTTCTATCTTTACATCGTCAACGTTCTGATCCCCATGTGGCATTAATTTAAATGAATCGTTCTCGTCTTGGGGAGGCCTCAAGTTTTGACAAGCTTTTTGGCTTGGATTTACTCCTGATCTTAAATGGAACACGTTCATCAAATCTGTTGCCAAGGTTGCAAGAAAATTGTGGGATCCTTCTATCTATCTAGTAGATATCTTAGTACTGGTGCAATTCTCTATCTATATAAGAGCCAGGTACGTCCAAGGATGGAATATTGTTGCCACATCTGGGAAGGGGCTGCTAGAAAGAACTTGTCCTGCCTTGATAGAGTTCAAAATAGACTTCGTAGCCTCGTAGGAGATGTCCTTTTCTCTTCGCTGCAACCTCTTTCTCACAGAAGAGATGTTGCGAGTTTGTCTCTGATGTATCGTTATTTTCATGGAAAGTGTTCGACTGAGCTTCAATATATGGTCCCCTCTCGCCAAACTTTCACAAGAAACACTCGTCTAGCTGTAAACACTATCAATAATTCCCTCCACTCTTTATCTGTACCTAAACCTAAATGTAGATTCCATGAACAAAGTTTCTTTCTTAAAACTGCACGCCTGTGGAATTGTCTTCTGTTTTCATGCGTTCCAGCTGACTACAATATGGTTGTCTTCAAGTCCAACGTAAACAAGTTCTTGATGAACCATTCGACTTAAGAATTTACCGAATTTCCATTACTAACGATTACTTTATTGTCCAACTGACTATTGTACACTCTTAACCCTTATCCTCGAGTGGTCTCTGTACCTTGATAAGTGGTTATGCCTATGTAATAAAAAAAATTGCCATATATATTTTCATAACTTACTACCTAGCTCTACCTATGCATTGAGCCCTGTTTGAATAAATACTGAAAATTTAGGCATAAAATTATATCTTCGTGTATTAATGTATGTGATTAAATGCAGTAATGTGTGTGTGTGTTTCTTACTGCTGCATTGGAAAGTGTTCGTAAAAACAAATCTACTTAAAGACAATACTTGTATAGCTTCAGTAGGTGTTCGTACTAATCTTGGACAGGGTTCTGGCAATCGGTCACAGAGCGAATTGATGTCAAGCTACGGTACGATTCTTTTCAGTCTTAAGTGGTTCATATTCACAGGCTTCACCTTCCCCTTGAGAAAGGGGTTGATTTATTGCTAATCGTCTCAGGTACTCTTACTGGGCAGTGCTCAATGTTCAGACAATTGTGTCGATCAATTCTGTAGAATGGCAGTGTACTGGCTTTTCAAAACTGTACTTGACCTTGTGTCTAACTTTCTGTGCAAGGATGTAAAAATAAGCTATGAAGAAACTTCGAATGTTGCCTCAAAAGTTTTCTAAAAATGCAGTTTTTCATTTGCAAATTGATATTTTAAATCAGCAAAAACTTTTGCACCGACCTGATACATGTATGTGAATTGATATTCGGTGTCTGTTGTCGTTGTTGTTATTGTTAATTCTTTAAGTTTATTTCTTTCTTCTCCGCTTTTTTATTCTTTTCTTTTTTGGTTAGTCTGTCTATTCTTTCTTGAAACGGTTTCTTCATTCCGTTTGTTTAGTGAAGAACAGCTCATTGTGCCGTCACACTACGCTTGCTTAATGTCATCGCAGCGACATTATCTATTCAGCCTGTCTGCCACTGACAAGATGACTGATCGCCATTTTATGTTTTCTCTTTTATTTTTCTTATAATTGCAATAAAGTATTTATCAACAAAGCTTCTAGTACTTTTACATTTAGCTTTTTTTCTCTCTCGTAGGAGCACCCGGTGTTGTCATGGTACAAAAATCGACAAAGTAAATCCTTATCTTGTGATGTGGTCCTGGTTTTAGTAGCGCCATTTTTGGATGATGATATTCTTTGGATATTGCCCAGAACTATACAGATATTTTATCTAAATTGGGTATTTTTTTTAACGAAAGAAGATTTTGTTAATTGTAATTAATAAAATAATTTCATACAAAACAAAACAAAACAAAAAAATGAACTAAACAAAATGAAAAATGGCAATTAGTAAATATTTTCAAGTAAACAATACGAATCCATCCCTCCAGAATTCCCCTAAATATGGGTGATTAATCAGGCATTATTGTGAAATGGCGTACAAAATCAAGTCGCCAAATGACAAGAAAAATACCTGCTTGCAAATATCTGGCTGCCATACTGGCGCATTAAATTAGGGAAAAAATTTCGGTTGACATCTTCAAAGAGGGTCGAAAAGTACAGCTGATTACGCCCTTGGATTTCAGTGGCCTTTGTAACTAAACGATGTTCCTTAAATGAAGTCAAAAGACAGGCTTGCAGTAAAAAATCTAGACCTAATCAAATCAAAACAAAAAGTCCAGCCAAACAGAAAAAGTTTCAGCTGAGCCCTCACATATGCAGGTTTCCAAAATAACAATAGCCTCCAAATGCCCCCTCTACTTATTCTGCTGGAATATATATCTAAATTACATGAACAACAGTGTGAGACAACTTGGGATTTATCAGCTGCTAATCTATGGACACGAAAACCGATTTCACATGGAGGCCGACCCTCTGGTATGAACATAAATTTTATAGAGCTCAAGTAGTTCGCAAGCACGAAATGGAATTTTGTATTCAATAAGACATTAATATTTCAAATATTCGGCTTATTTGTACGGTGGTCTCTTAGCTGAATATTTTTTTTCCCGTGGAAGGTCTCAGCATGCATTTCATTAAACATGCCGCAATGTTGTTGCTTGCAGCATTTCACTCATTTCTGTTGAAAACGGTGCCTCATCACCCATGCGTTTATTTAACAGGCCATACATTGCCACACTATTCGACAAAGGAGATCTGAATACATCAGACTAATTTATTGCCTCAAGACGATTGAATAGAATCAATCAAACGTAATTGTGCAGAATGGAACATAAAACCAACAACAACTTGACAAGAACACTCGGTGGACCATCAGAAAAATGGAAAATGAAAAAAAAAGATTATTAATCTCAAACATTCTGTGTTGTCCAATAACGTTTATCATTATATATATATATATATATATATATATATATATATATATATATATATATATATATACTAGCAAAAGTACCCGTCGTCGACTGGGTTCAAAAACAGCCTACAGAAAATGGACTCTGATTTATGAAAGTATGATAGGTTATGAAAAAGAAGGGTTGTAAAGAGATAGCTTCGAATGTGCGGATATCAAAACCAAAGCAAAATATGATGAAAGTTAAAATAAAATAGATAAACCTCATAATTTATTATACCATACCTGTTCACACTGAAATACTTATCCTCATATTCTGTGGATTTATATTAAAAAACCTTGTTAAACTTTGTGACATATTTCCATTCTATGGAGGTCGGGCGCGAACGAACACCCAATAATTTTATTATATCATATTTCTTCAAACAGAAACATAATTATCAAAGTATACTTACGGAGATAGATATAAAAAGTCTTTATTAAAGTTTGTGCCTATTTCCATTCTATGGAGGCCAGGCGCAGACGTAGACCCCCCCCCCCAATTTTATCATACCATCCGTATTTAAGTTAAAACATACTTATCAAAGTATTATTATGTACATCTTTTTTTTTTCATTTTTAATTTTTTTATTTCCATACTTTGTGGACCAGGCGCATACGCAGACCCCACAATTTTAGTATACAAAAGTATAAATTTATGCATGAAACTTTAAGTATTTACTTCAAAAATGCTCAATACGTAGATAGAGCTAGTTAGTAAGTTATATATATATATATATATATATATATAACTACTTCATTTATTCGCATAAATTTAATATATGAAAGTATAGATTTATGCGTAAACTTTAAGTATTTACTTCAAAAGTGCTCAATACGTAGGTAGAGCTAGTTAGTAATTTATAAAAGAAATTTGCTCGCCATCTATATATATATGGCGATTAAGCTACACTGAATATATAGTTGGATGAAGCGCAGAATATTCAGTGTAGCTTAATCGCCATATATATATTAAATTTATGCGAATAAATGAAGTAGTTATAATTAGCTCCTAAAACAGTCGAGCACTTTCAAAAGAATTTATTTCACCACATTAAAAATAGATATGGAAAGAGTTAATTTCGAAACATCGCTAAAAAACATCCCCACACCCAGCAAGCATAGCTATATTATTAAATTAATCCAAAAAACAGATGAACTAATACGCCGAATGCGATGGCGAGCAAATTTCTTCCTTAAAAATGAAAACGTACACAAAAAAGAATCCTATGGTTTTAAACCCCTTAAAAATGCGAAAACAGTAGACCTCTTGATAAACTTTGAAAATGACCTTTTAAACGTAATTAAAAACCTAGAATTCCACAATCAACCTAACAATTTCCAACGGAAACTACACAAAATCGTTAGAAACATAAACAACTCTAATAAAATCTTTGTAAAAGCAGATAAAACAAGAAACTTTTATAAAATAGATAAGCAAGAATATAACAAACTAATCACAGAAAACATTACAAAAAACTACAAAAAACTAGACACAAACAACTGCGATTACATAGATATAATAAATACTGAAAGTAAACAAATTACCGATAAACTAAAAATTAGCGATAAAGTTGGCAAATTGAAACCTAGAGAGTCATAAATTCTGCTTAAAGACCACAAATGGGACTTTAATAATAATCCCAGCACCCGCCTGATAAACCCAACTAAACCAGAAATAGGTAGAATTAGCAAAACTATACTTTCTAGAGTAAACAAACAAATCATACAGGCCCTAGAACTAAACCAGTGGGCAAATACTACCGAAGCAATCACCTGGTTTAAAAATATAGAAACATGAATATACATAAACGATCACATGCATATATGTATATATATATATGTATATATATATATATATATATATATATATATATGTATATGTATATATGTATATGTATGTGCATTGTTGTGTGCACATAGGTATATTTACATCTATAAAAAAAAGGAGAACGACCACCTAAACCCACTAACTTAGTTCTAAAACAGATCCTTTGTTTGATAAAATGCATGCCCATTGGCTGGTAGGAAGGGGCGCGGTGGATACTAGAAAGCTGATTGGCCGACTAGAAATCCTCAACATATATAAAAACAAGAAGCAACGACAGAATTCGCGCATAAGCCTGACGAATCCTATAGTTGGATGAAACGCAGAATATTCAATGTAGCTTAATCGCCATATATATTTTATAAATTACTATATATATATATATATATATATATATATATATATATATATATATATATATATACGCTTAAATGTGTTATTTCCATTCAGGCAGATTTCTATATTTATTGTTTTGGTGCCAATACTTCGTTAATTATCATATTGTACCAAATATACAATTGTGATTTCAATGGTTTCAAAACATGACTTAGTGCATTATAAAAATTCGAAATCAAGGTGTATAGCTCTTTAGCATTACTTGTTACCATCTGCGCGATATTCATACACATAAAACTAAAAAAAAACACGTTTTAACCTATAAAATGTATATTTGCATATACGTAGAAAAGCAATTTAAGTCGACTTACGCCTCTCAAGTTTCATTTCTTTCAATTTAGACCCTTTAGCAATTATTTTTACCGGCTAAAACACAAATCGAATTTGTTCCACAGGTGCACATCCCTATATATATTAAGTTCCAAGTCTGTAGCTTAAATATTGACAGAGTAGTTTATTAGAGATTCTTCCACATGCATACACGCGCAAAATGTCAGATAAGTTTTCTTCTCTCTTCCCCCCTCTCTCTCATTGACGCTGACTATCTTCCTCGTTTGATATTAAAAGTGGTGTCAAGTAGTGTGGCATCTTTACTCTCACACTATTCAGAATATTTCGATATATACAGGCGGCAATAAGAAAGTCCGCACTGGTAATTTTTTCAAAGCTAAATTTTAAGCTAAATTTAATGTAACTATTTGACTTTTTATTGAAATATTCTAGTGTTCATGTCAAATTAAAGAGGTAAAAAGAAAGTCCGCACAATGGAAAATTGTTATTTAAATGTAAAATTTGGACATTAATGCAACACAAATACAACTAGAACACAATGAACTAGTTACTAATTAGTAGCATATCCATTCTGCAATTTGACAGCCTTTTGGAAATTTCTTGAATTAGACTGCAGCTATACTCCGGGGAAAGGGCATCCTACTTTTCTTTAATTTTTGTCCAAAGTTCTTCCAAATTTGAAATTTTATCATTGCGTAGCTGTTGTGTGTCATACATTTTCGATTGGATTGAGTGCTGGAGATTATGCAAGCCAATCCAAACACGGAATATCATGCTCTTCCAGGAACCTCTTGACATTGCCAGCTGTGTGAATGGGAGCATTATCCTGCATGAAGATGGGATTATCATCCAAATTCCGACCAAAGTAGGGTAGAAAATGCTCAGTCATCATATAAATGTACCTAGTCAAATTAATTCGACCTTGCAAGCGAACTATAGGCCCTAGACCATTGGTACTAAAAATGCCCCACACAAAAACTGAACCTCCACCACCTTGTAGCGTTGAAACTAGGATTAAATTCTTCATCTTTCCTCCGATGTACGTACTGCCTACCATCACTGCTTAGCCTATTGAACTTGCTTTCCTCGCTAAAAAGCACTTTTGACCAATATGAAGAGTCATGATTTTCATTATATCTGACGAAGTTCAGACGACGCCGTCTGTTCTGTACAGAAATCATTGGCTTCCATCTGCAACATATCCTCGCAAATTAAATTCCTTTACTCTGTTCTTGACAGTAGAAAGAGAGCACATTTTAACAAAATTACATTGTTGTTGGATTTGAGGTACCGTTACAAATCTGTTTCTTAGGCTGCAGATCTTGATAACATTGGGTTCCCTGTTAGAACTAACTCAAGTACGACCAGATTTAGGGGCATCACGAACACTTCCGGTGTTTTGGTGCTTTTGCACAGCCTTTCGTACCGTTTTCTCATCACATTTTAATCTGCGGCCGAGTTCTCGATTGGATAAACTAGAAAGGTGGAGATTAATGACCTTCTGACGATCACTAAGAGAAAGCCGTGGCATATGGTCTAAATGTTACGTTGTATAACCTGGAACAACAACAATTACGATTAGAGATGCTTTATTGCCTGTTGGTGCATATTTTAAACTGATTTAGGGGCGATAATTTAAGCTGGTTTTAAACGAATTTGTTGCTGCGGAATTTCTTTTTGCCTCCTTAATTTTAAGTTATTTTTTAAATTTACATGAACACTAGAATATTTCAATATAAAGTCAAATATAAACGGGTAAAATTATAGAGAAATAAAAGGCGAATCAAATGAGGTTTAGGTTATTTAAACAGTTACATAAACTGTAGCTTAAATTTTCAAATTTTGAAAAAAGTACAAGTGCGGACTTTCATTTTGCCGGCACTATATATATATATATATATATATATATATATATATATATATATATATATATATATATATAGCGTGTCAGGATGCGATGAAAAAAAGCCAATAATATGCTCGATCGTGGATGTGAGAGCTGAAGATACAATATTTATTACGACACTATATATATATATATATATATATATATATATATATATATATATATATACATATTTCAAGGTCATACAAGTAGTTTCATTGCGCTGAATCGACCATAAAAGGTTGGAAAAAGTTAGCGCAAATTCATCAGCGACATTGAAAATCTGAAACCACTGGTACGATCTTGAAATATGTAATAATAAATATTGTATATATATATATATATATATATATATATATATAACTACTTAATTTACTCACATAAAATTAATATACGAAAGTATAGATTTATGCGTAAACTTTAAGTATTTACTTCAAAAGTGCTCAATACGTAGGTAGAGCTAGTTAGTAATTTATAAAATATATATGGCGATTAAGCTACACTGAATATTCCACGTTTCATCCACTCTAGGACTCTTCAGGCTTATGCGCCTAGGACTCTTTAGGCTTATGCGCATAAGCCTGAAGAGTCCTAGAGTGGATGAAACGCGGAATATTCAGTGTAGCTTAATCGCCATATATATTTTATAAATTAATATATATATATATATATATATATATATATATATATATATAAACAAAATTAAAGTATCTGTTTTTTATTTTGTATACTGGTTATTTTTTTCACGCACTCTTCCAAGAGTTTCGGTGATACGTCTCAAATATATACTTCGAAATATAATACTTGGATAGTAATTATGTTCATTACCATGTGATCTGTTTTCTAACGTGACATACACAGGTTTCCTTTGTATCAACGCAATGTCTATTTGAAGACGTTCGTTGGACAGTATAACCGGTAATTCATTTTGTTATTTTATATTTCCTGTGCTTATTTGTTTTTCTATTTTCATTCTGTCTTCACGAGTTTACTATCTGTGCTTTCTCGATATCTCGTGTATTTTATCTTTTTATAATCGTATATATATACATATATATATATATATATATATATATATATATATTTAAAGTGATGGTGGTGTAGTTCCAACGAGAGAAAAATGTATATTTAAAAGAGTGTAGCCATCAACAATTGTGGATGTTTCAGGCTTTTATCATTTTTTTATTTTAAAATATTTTTATAACGCGTTTCAAGCCTTGTTCAGCTCTCTTAAGATATTTTTATATAATTTTTTTTTTAAGTGAAAATTTGAAATGTCAATTTGGATACAATTTTACATCTGATAACACTAAATATGTTTTTCTGAAAAATGTGCGTCTCAGACTTTCTCTCTGCAATGGTCAGTGTGTTGTAGAGTCCAATCAGAATTAAGTTCATTTGGTGAGGAGGGGGCTTTTAGTCCATTTGGTGAAGATTTTTATGTTCTTTTATGACTTTCTATCTTTTTTTATATATATGCACACACATACGCTCACACAATCATACATAGGCATATGTACATATATGTGTATATATTACACTCCCACATACACACGCATACGCATGTAGGCACACACACATACGTGCATACACAGAAATACATATACACACACGCATATATCCACCTACCCATATAAAAAAATAAATAAATAAAAATAATAATAAATAAATAAATACACACACACACACACACTAACACACACACACACTAACACACCACACACATATTGGTCAAAGTTTTCTTTGTCTTTCCCAATCCAAACATACATGCATACATGTACTTAGTCACCCAAACATAAGTATATGCACACGCATAAATAAGATAGGTAATAGATGATATATACGTACACACGCACACACAATCACACACACATACATATACATACACACATATATATATGTATACATATATGTATATATACACACACATACACACGCATACACATGTAGGTACACAGATACATACATACATACATACACCCATATGTATATATAGAGAGAGACATCTGCAGGGGTACACACATACACACACATTCATATATACACACACGCATACATCCCCTGCATATATACACAATTATATATACACACACATATATACATGCGCATACATCCATCTACCCATATATATATATATATATATATATATATATACACGCACCCACAATCACACACACACACATACATATACATGCACACATACCCCACATATATATTAGTTAAAGTTTCCTTTGTCTTTCCCAATCCAAACATATATGCATATATGTACTCAGTCATCCAAACATAAGTACACGCACACACACACAAACAAGATGAAGAATAGATAACAGATGATATATATATACACACACACGCATAATATACATACACACACGCACATATATATATATATATATATATATACATATATGTGCATATATACACACCCATACACACGTATACGCATGTAGGTACATACACACATACATATGCATACATATGGAGACATATGCAGGAGCACACCTATAAACACATACATATACACATATACACACATGCATACATCCACCAACCCCTATATATACATACATATATGTACACACATACATACACCCATACAGGGTGACCCCAAAAAAACAGAGGACATTCACATTATTTCTGAGCATTTTACAGTCAACGGAGAAAAAAAGGCCAAACACCCTAGTGTTTTGATGTGATGTTTTGAATATAATAAACTAGTTATTACCAAAGTTTATTTCAATTGGACAAAACACTAAGAAACGGGGCCTAATTAGAGTTGGGCCCGTTTTTTTTGGGGGGGGGTCATCCTGTATGTATGTATATATATATATATATATATATATATATATATATATATATATATATATACATACGCATCCACATACACCCACCCACTCACATACCACACACATATTGGTTAAGTTTTTTTTTTTTTGTCTAGAAAGATTTTTTCTTAGGTGTGGGCAGAGTGGTGTATTTTGTTTCCAATTGTTTTAGTTTAGGGAAATGATGTTATACTGGATATGGATGTGCGCGCCCGTGAGAGTGTGTGCGTGCTTTATTGTGCTTGTTTTGTGTCGTGTGTGAAGTTGCTCATTTGCCTAAGTAAGCATGCGTGTAAGTGTATTTTGTGTTTTACCTATTTATGGGTATAATTATTGGGAGATGTTTAAAGCAGGGTTGAACTTTGCTATGAAGTTTTTTTCTTGTGTTAGTAAGTAGAAGTGATTTCAAGAGTAAAAAAAGTATTTGTGTGCTATTAGTCAGAATTGAAACCGAGAGCAAAATTGCAGCATTCAAAACTGGTGACCCCTTTACCAACGTTACATATAAATAACCAAAGATTAATGTACAAAATGTATGAAGGTATTTTCAATTTTGACCCCTTAACCGGCTAAAGTCCCAGCAAAGAACGGTCCATAAAAAAAACAAGTCATTCGATGCCCCTAGCGCCACTCTGCGACTTTTAGTTTCGGAGGAGATAAAGTTTTAAAATATGGAAACAGACAGATAGGCAGTCATAGCGAATTTTATATATATACTACAAAAATAGATTTCGTTTATTTGTTATCATCATGCATATTTTATGACGTCAAAAAAGGTAAAATCATAAATAAAAGACAAAAGAGAAGAGGAGGAGGAGGAGGAGGAGTAGGAGGAGTAGGAGGAGGAGGAAAAATGTTCATAACCGTTGAAAGTGAGACAAAAGAGAAGAGAGATAAAACAGGAAAGGAGATAGAAATAGCGATTAAAAGTGAATGATAAAATATATTAAGTCGGAAATGAATGTTGTTACAAATGCACATCATTTTGTCAAAAGTTACGAAAAGCCATTATTCATATTATATGACGTTATCAGAAACGTAATGTCGGGTCATGGATGATGTAATGTATATATTTAATTACCTTCACCTATACTATAAGCTGGCTGACTGCGGAAGTGCTTCAGTTTATTCTTCAACAAGATTACCTGTCTTACTTCCTCAATGAGTCAGTCAACTTTAGACCTGTCTATTCCGATACATGGCCATTCCATTGTATATGCTGCTTCTCTCCCTCTCTCTCACTCACTCTCTCTACCATATATATATATATATATATATATATATATATATATATATATATATATATCGCAGATTGCCATCGTTTGTTCCTTTAACTCACGCATGAGCAGATCGAATATAGTTTTAAAGCTTGTTAGACTCTTAATTCTCTAGCAAAGTTATTACAGACATATCTTCTGAAAGTTAGTGATTGGATTCTCTTTTACTTTTTTCATTTTTTTTTTCCGGTTAAGGACACCCTACTATCTACGGCACATTCACTTGCTATTTCAGAGACTTCATCCGAGAGATCGTGTTAGGATTGTAACCGTTTTGTTTTTTTAGTGCAATAGTTTGGATTTTCTTGCACTTGGTTCATCAGGTATATTCTTCAAGTAGTTTTTCAAGTCTTTTTTTCATGAGCTCTATGGTTCCTATTATTACTGGAATCTTTTGCAGACTCTCATGTGCTGAATAAAACTCGGTACAGATTGACACTCACTACCACATAAATTGCAAGTTTTATTCTCGCATATTTTATGGTATATATCAAGGTCTATTTTCCTCCATGTTCCATTAGGTTTAGGCAAAGGAAATTTAGTTTATTGTTGTAAGGTCAATCATTTTTTTATCAAGAGTTTAAAAGTTTGTATATATCACATCATTTAGAAGATATTTTGATATCTGTTTTTTTGTTTGTATGATTCCCTTTTCTTGAGTAAGTGAAGCAGTGGAAATAAATTCCTTTATCAACACTTAAATCTATTTTGCATTTTACTTAAGTTATCAGATACTACATAATAAATTTCTAGGGCTAACACTTATATATATATATATATATATATATATATATATATATATATATATGAGAGAGAGAGAGAGAGAGATTTGTCGTTGTTGTTTTTTAAATACGGTCCAATAGTGGCTTCGCCTCGAAGCTCATTTTTATTTACTTAGAAAGTCACCCATAATTTATTTGGACGTATATAACATTTTATTTTATTTTTATACATACATGCATGTTTCAAGGTAACTACCTCTCGGCAGCGTAGCTTGACTGTTTCTAGGAATCGAACTTTGGACCATGTGTATCACAGCCCGGCACGTTAACCGTTCCGCCATGAACTAGATGACTTTACTGTTTATTTTTATAGTTTATAAATTGAGATTTGTTGTTGTTGTTGTTGTTTTTTAAAGATAAATACGGTTAAATAGTGGTTTTGCCTCGAAGCTCATTTTTATTATATATAGGACAAGATTGTGTTTGAAGGTTATATCAATGCGGTTCATAGGAAACACCGTGGTCATATAAGGAATAATGGTAATATTAGGAGGAATTTTCAATAATTTTCAATTATATTACATTTATTTACCAACATAATGTATCGAACTGCAGGTTCTTATACTTTGCTCGCCAGGTGGTGCAATTGAATGTCTTTTAAATGCCACACGTCTTCAGGTCTTTCTTGAAGGTACCTTTGTAATGCAGGGTGGATCGTCTGGTTGGCCGTGATCCAGAGGCCAACTTGTCATACAGGATGTCCTTTAGGATTTGGCTATTACCCATCCTGCACTCATGACCAAGCCAGCGCAGGCGTCTTTGTGTAGAAATGAGAAATATGCTTGACATGCCAATCTGGGAAACAACAGCTGCATTTGTGACTCTGTCCTACCAGGTGATGCCTAAGAGACGTCTGAGGTTGCACATGTGGAAAACATTCATTATTCGATCTTGGTGTTCGCACAAAGTCTAGGACTTGCTACCGTTATGAAGAGTGTTCAGTACGCAGAACTAGTACTTACATTTTGGTGACAAGTGTCAGCAAAGCGTTATCTCACACTCTTCTGGCTAAGCAGGACATGACAGTGGCTGTTTTATTTATCCTCACGTTGAGCTCTACATCCAGAGACAAGTTGCTAGTGATAATAGCCAAAATCCGTTGGACTTTTATTAAGTACAATACTTAATAGTTTTTTGTTTTTTTTTTTTTTTTTTAATGGAGAGTAGAAAATGCATTGTGGATGCGTTATCGGCAGCTCCTGTTACTCTCGCTTCTTCTTATTTGTCCCTCAGTCCTCATTTTTTTAATGAGTGATTTTTTTGACAAAGGGAGAAGAAAAAGCTGTTTTCTAGGTTGGCCGTATTTTTGCGAACAGTTGGCTGAGATGGCGGAAATTTTCTGTTTCTATGTCTATCCTTGTAGCCATGTCACTAGTAAGGGTACTGGAGGTAAACGTTTTGTCTGGGCTGACGTTATCCACCTGATAGTCAGGGACCCGAACCTTGGATTAACCACTAAGGAGGCTGTCCTATCAGCAGGTGCAAAGTACTGGGGCTGCTGTATTGCCATTTGGTGAATGGATTCTGGACCATGCAGTAGCTTCTGGTGGGGCCTCTCGATGCCATACTAGTGGGTAATTGTTACGGCTTTACCTTATCATTAGCTACAAATAAAAAAAAAAAATTCTTCGTTTCTTTTTCTCTCTTAATTTCCCCTCTCTGTCCTGCTCTTAGTAAATCTGTCGACCTAGTCCACAAATTCCAAAATTTCATCATGACAAGTTTCAAGAAAAAATACACGATTAAACCCGGTTCTCCAACTTCCAACGTAGACCCCTACTACCATGTCTCCTTCTCCAACATCAGGGGTCTTCGTTCTAACGTTCCAGAGGTTGAAACCCAATTACAGGAGACTAAACCAGACCTTTTATTTTTAAGTGAAACTGGCATTGGACAGGCTATTTCCCTAGATGAGTTTGCAATTTCAGGATACTCTAACTTACCTTCTAAATCTGACCCCCAAGATCGCCATGGGCATGGAATATGTGCCTATATTAAAGATAGCTTTCCATGTGGGAGGGACATCTCCAGGGAAGATCCTAACTTACCCTATATGTGCTTCCGGGTTGCTTTAGCTCACACTACTGCATTTATATTTACTCTCTATCGCCCCCACAACAGCGGAGTTACTATCTTTCAAAGCATATCTGAGAAATATACCAAGTCCTTTCTACTTATCCTTCAGCTAACATTCACGTATGTGGAGACTTCAATGTTCACAATGTCGAATGGTTGACCCACTCAAACAAGACCGATGATGAGGGGAGGTTCTGTCATGATTTCTCCATTGCCTATGACCTCACTCAGATTGTTCAGGAACCTACCCGTGTGCCCGATAATGACGGCCAGTATGCTAGCCTACTAGACCTTTTTCTCACAACTTGCCATGAACTATGTTCAGTTTCTGTTCTGTCGCCTCTTGGATCTTCCGACCACTCTGTTGTATCAATTAAGATAAAAATGAAATGTAATAAGTCCCCAGACGTACCTCTTCATCGTACAGTATATCGATACACTAAGGCTGACTAGGATAGCTTCCGTACATTTATATCTGATCTACCTCTGCATTCCATGTTTAAAAAGGATGTGTCCTCTATAGTATTAGACCTAACTGAATGGTTAATTGTAGGTATTGACCATTTCATACCCTCTAAAAAGTTTCAGCAAAAACCTAACAGCCAGACATGGTTCTCTCCAGAATGTGCTGCTGCCATTGCGCACAGAAATCACTTTTTCCACTGCTTCAAACGTAATAGATGTATGGAAACTAAAGCCGTTTTCAGGACTGCCAGCAACCATTGTAAGAAAGTAATAAGGAACGCAAGAGTGTTGTATGCTCAATCTGTTAAGTCCAAAGTAGCTGAGCAGCGGCTTGGTTCCCACCAGTTTTGGCAAATAGCAAACAGAATCCTGAACAGAAGCGTGTGCTCCATCCCAACTATTATCAATGGACCTGAGGTAATCTCGTCAGCATCAGACAAAGCCAAACTCTTTGTCAAGAACTTTGCAGCTAATTCTACCCTTTGCGACCAAGACCGCCAACCCCCAATATTTCCTCCTGTATCAGAAAACACGCTATGTGATATACGTATATCTGTACGTGATGTTGCCAAGCTAATCAAAAACCTTGATTCGAGTAAAGCAACTGGCCCTGATGGTATTCCAATTATAGTACTCAAAAAACTTCAACCTGAATTAGCGCCCATACTTACAAAACTGTTTAAACGTTGTCTTAAGGAGAATAGTTTCCCATCTCCCTGGAAAATCTCATCAGTATTCCCTGTATTTAAGAATTCAGGTGATCGCTCATCCCCCTCTCAGTACAGGCCAATAAGTCTCCTGTGTGTCATGAGTAAGTTGCTAGAATCTGTGTTAAATACAGAAGTAATCAAACATCTCAACAAAAATAACCTTCTTAGTGACACTCAATATGGTTTCCGTTCTGCTAGATCTACAGCAGATGTCCTTACAGTTATATCGCATAGGATTAGCAAATCTCTCGAAGGTGGCAATCTTTCTAGGGCAATTGCTCTTGACATATCTAAAGCCTTTGATAGGGTATGGCATAAAGGTTTACTTCATAAGATCGCTAGCTATGGTATAGCTGGAAAAGTCTTCTCAATTATTAAATCATTTCTTTCTGATAGGTTCATAAGAGTAGTAGTTGAGGGGCAAAAATCAAAAGCTCACAGTATTAATGCCGGTGTCCCTCAGGGATCCATCCTGGGCCCAACTCTTTTCCTGATCTACATTAATGATCTTCCAAATCATATCCTTACATCATTTGTAGACATTTATGCTGACGACACTACCATTTATGGTACCACATCTAAGACAGTAAACGACCAAGTTCTCTCCAATTCTCTCTCCTCTGATCTTGAGCACGTAGTACAATGGGGAAAGGAGTGGCTGGTTACTTTTAATGCATCTAAAACCAAGCTTCTCTCTTTACATCATCAACATTCTAATCCACATTTGTCATCAATTGAAATGAATGGCTCTCGTCTTCAGGAGGCCTCAAGTTTTGACAAGGTTCTGGGCTTGACCATTACTCCTGATCTTAAATGGAACACGTATATCAAATCTGTTGCCAAGGCCGCTGGAAAAATGGTGGGATCTTTCTATCGATCCAGTAGATATCTCACTGCTGATGCTATTCTCTACCTATATAAGAGCCAGGTACGTCCAATGATGGAATACTGTTGCCACATCTGGGCAGGAGCTGCTAGAAAGGACTTGTCCTGCCTTGATAGAGTTCAAAATAGACTTCGTAGCCTCGTAGGAGATGTCCTTTTCTCCTCCTTGCAACCTCTATCTCACAGAAGAGATGTTGCGAGTTTGTCTCTGATGTATCGTTATTTTCATGGAAAGTGTTCAACTGAGCTTCAATCTATGGTCCCCCCTCGCCAAATTTTCACAAGAAACACTCGTCTAGCTGTAAACACTATCAATAATTTCCCCCACTCTTTATCTGTGCCTAAACCTAAACGTAGATTCCATGAACAAAGCTTCTTTCTTAGAACTGCACGCATGTGGAATTGTCTTCCGTTTTCCTGCTTTCCGGCTGACTACAATATGGTTGTGTTCAAGTCTAAAGTAAATAAGTTCTTGATGAGCCGTTCCATATAAGTTATTAAATTTACCAAATTTTCATTACTAATGATTACTATATTTACCAATTTCTACTGTACACTCTTTAACCCTTATCCTTGAGTGGCCTCTTGGCCTTGATAATATGGTGATGCCTTTGTAAAAAAAAAAAAAAAAAGAAAGAAAAAGTAGGTTAAATTGTTTATCATTTCCGGGATGTAGTTTTCAATGATGATTGTAGTGGTAGTGTTGATATTTTAACCCATGATATTGCTTTTCTTCGGGCTTACTTCTATTAATAATATAAATGAAATCTAGAGATATTCTAATATTATTAAAGTGATCGTTTACATGAAAAAATATTGAGCTACTAAAGAGTTTTACATAAAAAAATATTGAGCTAGTAAAGAGTTTTACATAAAAAATATTGAGCTAGTAAAGAGTTTTACATTAAAAAAATATTGAGCTAGTAAAGAGTTTTACATAAAAAAATATTGAGTTAGTAAAGATGTTAAAATATTGAAAGATGTTAATATCGTTATTTTTTGGTTCTGAATTTTTTAGATGAGTATTAGTTGTTCGTATTGATTGGATTCTCTGGACTACTGTTCTCATCCTGGATTTTAATTGCACAACACTTCGATCGATTGAACCTCTGACATTCTTCAGGTGTATCTTATCCAACTTGGGACTCTTTCTGTCGAACTCCTGAATTTGCACGGAATTTCTAAGATAAGTTTGTAGTTAAGCAACGGGGATAGCATGTTTTTATTGATCAGTCATGGTTGTGTAGAAGTGTTAAATAATGTGTAATTGTCTGTTGAGTTGTTCGCACTGAGAATTGCACCTTCAACCTCCAGAAGAATGTAACTTTCACAACTGAATTTTTCCAAGTACTTTACCCACTATGCAACAGTCCTTGTCATTTCTCTGATTTACTAGTGAACTATTTTATAGCATGTCATCTTATTGGTCTCATGTCTAGTCTGTAGGAATATCCAGCTTTGTGCTATTACAAGAGGCAGCATCATTTAGAGAAGGTGAATTGTTCTTAGTATAAGCCATTATGTAGACTTCGACTTATTTTGAATATTTGCTCAGGTTTTACTTATCTTCATGCCAGGCTGTTCTACCAAACTCTTGTACAAATAAATATAAGACACTCAAGGATGATGTAGAGTAAACATTCAATTTTATTTTAATTTTTTCACTTTGTTTTTGCTCGGGATGGGGCATTCAACCGGATGCCAAACATTCTTCCATTAGTTTAGTTACTCCAACCGAGAGATCCATTTTAGATTCTAACTGTCCTTTCAAGTGCTGTTGTTTGTATTTCTCTTGCACTTGGTTAATCGAGTATATTCGCCAGATAGTTTTTGAAATTATTTTTCATTAGCCCGGTTGCTCCTATAATAACTGGCATGATTGATATCTTCTTAAGATTCTAGTTTCTTTTCATGTCGTACATAAGTCCTTGATATTTTGTTATTTTCTCCCTCTCTGCTCTGTTAAGGCCAGCATCATTAGGGACGCTTACTTCAACTAGGGTTGCCTCTTTCTCCCTCTTGTCCCACATCACTCTGTCAGGCTTAACAGACCCATTTTCTAGGTATTTAGCTGTAAGAATTTCGTAGTCATAGTGGATGGTGTATGACTTATTTCCAACTGTTCATTCTGGTAAACATGTTCCCAAAATTTGCTGCTACATTGGATAATCAAAGTTTTTACAGATTTTCCAGTGGAGATATTTACACACTCCATTGTGTCGCATTCTATAATAGCCGTCCCCCAAAAGGACTTTACAACTGGATGTCAGGTGGCTCATACTCTCTACTTCCGTGTGGGAGAACCTGCACTTGTTGTTATTGCTGAGACCACTCATCTTTTTAAAAGCTTTGGCCATCCTTTATGGATTTTCTTATGTCGTTTCAAACCTTGTACATGTTGGAATACTTAGTATATATTGAAGGTAGCTTGCGTGAGAGTCGTGAATAACATACAAGACCTCGTGAGAGTCGTGAATAACATACGAGACATCGTGAGAGTCGTGAATAACATACAAGGCCTCGTGAGAGTCGTGAATAACATACAAGACCTCGTGAGAGTCGTGAATAACATACGAAACTTCGTGAGAGCCGTGAATAACATTCGAGATCTCAAGAGACGTGGAGCACAGAACGAAATAACGCTCGAGATAACGTCGGTGACGTCACGGCCATAACAATTAGAAAATAAATGTCGTTGTTTTAAAGTAAAAGTTGAATTTCTTTCCTATTCTTTGTCTCATTTGTGACTGAGGCCAGAAATTATTTTGTGGGTTTTGTGTTGGTTCCCCCAGACAACGTTATAATATGACTTATGTGTAATTAATTGTGACTGGAAGGAGGGCTACAATATGCCAAACGGATAGGATAAAGCATTATGAATGAGGTGACTTTTGCAATTGTGTACAACTTCACCTACGATTGGTGACTATTAATAGGAGTCTGCAGATTATTTATATAAGAATCAGATGTTAAGGAATTTATTATGCAACCAACTGTGCAATAATAATTGATTTACTACTTTGATCGATAAATCTGTTATTTTCTAAAGCATAGGCCATCATAATTTTCACCCTAAAGCCTTTTCCTATATACTTCAATGCGACAGAATGCATGCCATAATATTCTTTAGTTCTGGGATTTACTTATGTTTGAAAAATATTCCATTTTAATTATTCTAATTAGACGTAAATAGTAATTAACTGAAAAAGCCAACTGTCTATCAACTATGTATATCTCTCGCCCTCTCTCACTGTGTTGATTCAATTATTTTTTAGTCGGTTTTGATATTTTTTGATCATATAGTGAGTTTCTCTATTTAGCCTATTCACGTAGCATGTTCGAACACGCTATAACACATAGATAAATTAGCCAGCAAAATTTGAAATTTCCTTTCTAAAGTCAATGTATTCTGATAGCATTATTTCATTAGGACAACAATGATACCGCCTCTGTAAAATTTATTTGTAAGCATACCGCCATGTTTGTCAAGAGTAATACATTCTAGTAAAATAATTATCATATCTCATATCGGGCGAAACATAAGTGAAATATTAAAGACTAACAGGAGACATAGAAATTCTACAGAATAAGAATTATATTTAATCTACAAATATGTTTTGATAAAACATATTTTTCTGGATATTCTATCTGTAGAATTATATTTAACAACTTTATTCAGCATTAAATAAGACATAGTTGGCTAAAATGCCAGATAAACACAAATACAAAAACAATTGTATTGTATGAGAAAGACTTTGATAAAGAAGTTTATTTAAGCACTCTTTTAATTTAATTTCTCCTCCTGTGTATGATCTGTGATTTAGATCAAAATTCACAGTTTAAAAGCACGGAAACCACAGATGAGCAGTATTTTGAGACAATTTTCTTTTCTCCGTGAAGTGCATAAATCTCATAAGTTACTTAAATTTCAATTCAAATTTTGCCGAAAATATTAAATTTGATTTCCAATTGACGATTAGTTTTATTGATGAGAAAATAAACAAAAGTCAATACAATTAAAACATTATATTATGAAACAAAAGATTCATTTGCAAATAACGTAAAATCTTTCGCCCATATTTTCTTTTTGCCTTTGTTTTTGTAATCTGAAAAAATATATATTCATGCCTTAGTTCAATATAAATATGAATATTTATTAATCACAGTATCTATGCTAAATTCAATAATCAATCAGAACATAAAATAAGCAAATTCCAGTAGTATAATGAAACATTCAACCATAATAATATGTAAATCACTTACCAACTGACTCGTTGAGAGCAGATTCAACGTATCCAATTAAGTCAAACCGGAGCTCATCGTTGTGACAACATGGTAGAATCAGGGACTTGACACAAGAACTGCAATCTGGTTAACAGGTGAAAAGTTGGCATCATGATCCATCTCCCTTTGATCGTCGTTTCAGAAGCGTGACGGCAAATCAATCATGGGAAATGTTTGTTTGTAACACAACATGATACAGAAAGTGATGGCAAAAGAAATAACTATATCCTTAAATAGGGGTCTCTAAATCCAGCCCACGAAAATCTTAAATCTGTCGCGGGGAGTGCTTATGGTAAACGTAAAAATAATCAGGATGTTTTTTTTAAATTGAAATGTGTGAAAATAGTGTGGAGGTTTTTCTTTTTGTTCCAAAAAATATTTAAAAATGGGTTTTTGGAAAATAAATTTCACTGAAATTACAACTATGAGTAAAGCGCTATAAAACAGGCCCAAGTTATTTTTATACCCACGTATCTCTGAAAAAAATCAGCAATATTGGCCACGTTCTAAAATTTTGGATACCCTTGTAAAGAAAAGACAATTGTGAATGTTAAATATACTCGTGGCAAACAATAATTAGCATCAATCCAGTCAGTTAAGCTATAAATTGTGAGGAATTTCCAGTAAGAAATAGTAATAGCAATAAAGTCAGTGTAAAAAGGTGGTCTTTTCTCTTGTGAAAATATGAAAAGCTATGTTTGAAAAAACAAAAAGAATCAGAATATTTTATGCAGTGATTCTGGGATATAAACGGTTCGTTCTGGTTATAAATATATTCATCCAAATCATTGTGGACCTACCCAATAAAATTATACCAAAAATATTGCAAAAAATATCGACAGAGCGTCTGCACTTTTCCTTTATATATTCTGGGCCAAACCTTCTACCCTACTTGCATGCAACCGACGAGCCATGCTGTTATTTTGTAGGTGGAAAAATGTACACGGTTAACAAAAATGTTGCAACCAACGACGAGGATGTTGTGCAGACGAGACAACCCTGATGCACGATGTTAGTGAGCTCTATTCAAAAGTTTGACTCGCTTAACAAATAAAAAAGCATAAATAATCATCGATGCATTGCTTGGCTCGTTTTTTTATTTTAGAATTTGTCAAGAAAAACAAAAGATTTCACAAACTTTATTTTCTCATTCTCGTTTACAATAACGAGATTTGCCTTTCTGACCAGGATTGGTTTATCTGTTTGAAATGTCCGACATTTTAAGTTGATTTTATGTCTTTGACTCTGTTTTTTTTTCTTTTCATGTCTTCTTCAAAAGTCACTTAAAAAAAAAGAAAACTTCTTTAATCCGCTTAGACAGACACGCTTCGTAAATATACCATTAGTGCACATGATCAAATTCTTGTCGTTGGCACAATCGTCAATCGATTACACCGCCTCGCCCATGTCTGTGTTTTTATTCTCCACTAGCGGTTGGAGGAGCTGACCGGCCTTGCCCGGTCGTAAAATACGTTTTAAATATGATATTTTTATTCATGAAGATTTCCTATTTATGATTATTGAGTAAATATTTTATTGAATAATATATTGTACCTAACATATACTAGTGATTTAAAAAGTTTAGAAAAATTACTTTAGTGCCATCAGTTAGAATCAAAACAAAACTATTTAGCATTCTAGTTCCGGCTCTTACCGATGTAGCTATCGAAAAATATTAAAATAAGCTTAAATATTAAATGACTTTAAGAAATGAATTCCATTTGCGCATACGCAGAATGAAATAGAAATATGCCGGCAAGTTGAAATAAACATTTTGTATTTCAACTTGCCGACATATTTCTGTACTTGTTATTCATCCATCCAAAGAAGGATTATACTCGTTATTAGCCATACTTAGTGTAGATTAATATTTCCTGTTAATTTCATTGTTATATGATAAATAGTTTAAGAGTTTCTCGGCTAAATATTTTACACAGACAGACACCCGAATACGTCTACTGTTTCTTTCTGTGCGTTTCGTTGGATAGCAAAGATAATTCCTATTTATTTCTATTGCGATTCGTTGTTTTTCCATTTTGCGGGTCAATGTTCGAACGTTCTGTTTTATTTTTATAGGTGAGTGGATAAAATAAAAAAGAAATCAATTGCCCAAAGATACTGATTTTCGGACATCAGATTCACCAAATATTAATGTTCTTGTTTTTCATTATTTTCCCCCTTTTCAAAACTCAATCATGTTCAGCAAATTACAAAAAACAATAATTTTACTTAACAAAAATGCAAACCCAACACCATGAATAAACATTTAACGATAGCAAGAATTGAAGCATAAAAACATGTCTCAAAATTACTATATTTAACATCATATAACAGTAAACAAAAAGGTTGATATGCCGTAAAACCAGCAAACTAAAATTCATGAATTGGAAGGCATGAAGAAATTGAAGTATAAAATCTTTTCTCAAAATCAGTTCATTCGTTATTAAATAAACTGAAAAGGGTTGATATGCCGTAAGACAAAGCAAACAACTGGATCTTTATAAATTAATTGTTTGTTTATTTGAATTACTATGTTTTAGCTGTTATTCTCACGACGTTTCGACTGATGTAACTACTAAACTTCGTCAGGTGAATGTTGTCAAAATATTTATTTAAAAACTACCTCTGCTCAATCTCGGAAGACAAAGGATATCCCCCCTTCCTGTAGGGGCAGCTGGCCGTGTAATTATGAGGTAAGGTTGCGCAATTTCTAACCACATCTTTCCTGAATCGGAACTGTTTCAGACCAGTGGCAAGGAGAAGTCCATGGCGATTGGAAACAATGCCGAGATAAGCACATACAGCGCCTGGAGGTTCAAAACAGTCACCCATTTAGTACTGATCTTCTAGGTGTTTTTATGTTAATCTCTACAACAAAGTTTTTATGTTAATCTCTAAAAAAAATTGTTTCATGTTAATCTCTGCAAAAATTGTTTCATGTTAATCTCTACAAAAATTATTTTATGTGAATATCTATAATATTTTATGTTAATCTCTACAACAATTATTTTATGTTAATCTCTACAAAAATTATTTTATGTTAATCTCTGCAACAATAATTTTATGTTAATCTCTATAAAAATTATTTTATGTTAATCTTTACAAAAATTATTTTATGTTAATCTCTACAACAATAATTTTATGTTAATCTCTACAAACATTATTTTATGTTAATCTCTATAAAAATTATTTTATGTTAATCTCTACAAAAATTATTTTATGTTAATCTCTACAACAATAATTTTATGTTAATCTCTACAACAATTATTTTATATTAATCTCTACAAAAATTATTTATGTTAATCTCTACAACAATAATTTTTTGTTAATCTCTACAACAATAATTTTATGTTAATCTCTACAACAATTATTTTTTGTTAATCTCTACAACAATAATTTTATGTTAATCTCTACAACAATTATTTCATGCTAATCTCTGCAAAAATTATTTCATGTTAATCTCTACAACAATTATATTATGTTAATCTCTACAACAATTATTTTATGTTAATCTCTAGAACAATTATTTTATGTTAATCTCTACATCAGTTATTTTATGTTAATCTCTACAGCAATTATTTTATGTTAATCTCTACAGCAATTATTTTATGTTAATCTCTACTACAATTATTTTATGTTAATCTCTACTACAATTATTTTTTGTTAATCTCTACAAAAATTATTTTATGTAAATCTCTACTACAATTATTTTATGCTAACCTCTGCAAAAATTATTTTATGTTAATTTCTACAAAAATTATTTTATGTTAATCTCTACAACAATTATTTTATGTTAATCTCTACTACAATTATTTCATGCTAATCTCTACAAAAATTATTTTATATTAATCTCTACAACAATTATTTCATGTACATCTCTACAACAATTATTTCATGTTAATCTCTACAACAATTATTTTATGTTTATCTCTACAACAATTATTTCATGTACATCTCTACAACAATTATTTCATGTCAATCTCTACAACAATTATTTCATGTTAATCTCTACAACAATTATTTTTGTCAATCTCTACAACAATTATTTCATGTACATCTCTACAACAATTATTTTATGTTAATCTCTACAAAAATTATTTTATGTTAATTTCTACAATTATTTTTTGTTAATTTCTACAACAATTATTTTATGTTAATTTCTACAACAATTATTTTTTGTTAATCTCTACAACAATCATTTCATGTTAATCTCTACAACAATTATTTTATGTTAATCTCTACAAAAATTATATCTTGTGAATTTCTACAACTATTATTTTATGTTAATTTCTACAACAATTATTTTTTTGTTAATCTCGACAACAATCATTTCATGTTGATCTCTACAACAATTATTTCATGTTAATTTCTACAACAATTATTTTTTGTTAATTTCTACAACAATTATTTTATGTTAATCTCTACAACAATTATTTTTTGTTAATCTCTACAACAATCATTTCATGTTAATCTCTACAACAGTTATTTCATGTTAATCTCTACAACAATCATTTCATGTTAATCTCTACAAACATTATTTTATGTTAATCTCTACAACAATTATTTTTTGTTAATCTCTACAACAATTATTTCATGTACATCTCAACAACAATTATTTTATGTTAATCTCTACAACAATTATTTTATGTTAATCTTTACAAAAATTATTTTATGTTAATCTCTACAACAATAATTTTATGTTAATCTCTACAAACATTATTTTATGTTAATCTCTACAACAATTATTTTTTGTTAATCTCTACAACAATTATTTTATGTTAATTTCTACAACAATTATTTTATGTTAATTTCTACAACGATTATTTTTTGTTAATCTCTGCAAAAATTATTTTATGTTAATCTCTACAACAATTATTTCATGTACATCTCTGCAACAATTATTTTATTTTAATCTCTACAACAATTATTTCATGTACATCTCAACAACAATTATTTAATGTTAATCTCTACAACAATTATTTCATGTTAATCTCTACAACAATTATTTTATGTTAATCTCTACAACAATCATTTCATTTAAATCTCTACAACAATTATTTCATGTTAATCTCTACAACAATTATTTCATGTAAATCTCTACAACAATCATTTCATGTTAATCTCTACAAAAATTATTTCATGTTATTCTCTACTACAATTATTTCATGTTAATCTCTACAACAATTATTTTATGTTAATCTCTACAACAATTATTTTATGTTAATCTCTACAACAATCATTTCATGTTGATCTCTACAACAATTATTTTATGTTAATCTCTACAACAATCATTTCATGTTAATCTCTACAACAATTATATTATGTTAATCTCTACAACAATCATTTAGTGTTAATCTCTACAACAATCATTTCATGTTAATCTCTACAACAATTATTTTATGTTAATCTCTAGAACAATTATTTTATGTTAATCTCTACATCAGTTATTTTATGTTAATCTCTACAGCAATTATTTTATGTTAATCTCTACAGCAATTATTTTATGTTAATCTCTACTACAATTATTTTATGTTAATCTCTACAAAAATTATTTTATGTTAATCTCTACAACAATTTTTTATTTTAATCTCTACAACAATCATTTCATGTACATCTCTACAACAATTATTTCATGTTAATCTCTACAACAATTATTTCATGTTAATTTCTACAACAATTATTTTTTGTTAATTTCTACAACAATTATTTTATGTTAATTTCTACAACAATTATTTTTGTTAATCTCTACAACAATCATTTCATGTTGATCTCTACAACAATCATTTCATGTTAATTTCTACAACTATTATTTTTTGTTAATTTCTACAAAAATTATTTTATGTTAATCTCTACAACAATTATTTTTTGTTAATCTCTACAACAGTTATTTTATGTTAATCTCTACAACAATCATTTCATGTTGATCTCTACAACAATTATTTTTTGTTAATCTCTACAACAATCATTTCATGTTAATCTCTACAACAATTATATTATGTTAATCTCTACAACAATCATTTAGTGTTAATCTCTACAACAATCATTTCATGTTGATCTCTACAACAATTATTTCATGTTAATTTCTACAACTATTATTTTTGGTTAATTTCTACAACAATTATTTTATGTTAATCTCTACAACAATTATTTTTTGTTAATCTCTACAACAGTTATTTCATGTTAATCTCTACAACAATTATTTTATGTTAATTTCTACAACAATTATTTTATGTTAATTTCTACAACAATTATGTTTTGTTAATCTCTACAAAAATTATTTTATGTTAATCTCTACAACAATTATTTCATGTACATCTCTGCAACAATTATTTTATGTTAATCTTTACAACAGTTATTTCATGTTAATCTCTACAACAATTATTTTATGTTAATTTCTACAACAATTATTTTATGTTAATTTCTACAACAATTATTTTTTGTTAATCTCTACAAAAATTATTTTATGTTAATCTCTACAACAATTATTTCATGTACATCTCTGCAACAATAATTTTATGTTAATCTCTACAACAATTATTTTATGTTAATCTGTACAACAATCATTTCATATCAATCTCTACAACAATTATTTAATGTAAATCTCTACAACAATTATTTCATATCAATCTCTACAACAATTATTTTATGTTAATCTCTACAATAATTATTTCATGTTAATCTCTACAACAATTATTTCATGTTAATCTCTACAACAATCATTTCATGTTGATCTCTACAACAATTATTTTATGTTAATCTCTACAACAATCATTTCATGTTAATCTCTGCAACAATTATATTATGTTAATCTCTACAACAATCATTTAGTGTTAATCTCTACAACAATCATTTCATGTTAATCTCTACAACAATTATATTATGTTAATCTCTACAACAATTATTTCATGTTAATCTCTACAACAATTATATTATGTTAATCTTTACAACAATCATTTCATGTACATCTCAACAACAATTATTTTATGTTAATCTCTACAACAATCATTTTATGCTAATCTCTACAACAATCGTTTTATGTTAATCTGTACAACAATCATTAGCTTAAATTTTTCTTCTTTCCATATATGAAAAACAACATTTCCCTTTTTATTTTTATCTTTAATAGCATGTAATATAATAATAATAATTTCTTGTGAGGCTGAATACCTGAATGATTTTCACTATACACATAACTTTTGTATAAGTTATATCGCCTGAAGAGATCTGTAGTTAATAATAACCAGCTGGCCGAAATATGTTTATGACTGTAAAGCGACATATTCAGGGGTATGTAAAAGCAAATAAAAGTGTATATATATATATATATATATATATATATATATATATATATATATATATATAAATTAAAATTACAATTGAATTTAACAAAATGATCCAAGATGGTAAAATTAAAGTAAATTATAAATGTTAAAGAAATAGAGCTTATAATATGAGCAAACAGTTAATAAAATATATTAAAAACACTTTGAAATGAGTTAAAAACATATTTAATCTGAAAAGGAAACACTAGATAAATGGATAGTCCTTAATCCGTGGAGTTTCAAAGAAATACTTTCCTTCTCACTAGAGGGTAGGAATTATTAAAATGCGGGATCGGATTTTGCATGCAGAAGTATTTGATGAAACAACAATTAAGTCAAAGATCTTACTTGAAAACAAAATAAGTTAAGCAGAGGGAATATGGTAAAGAAAAAGGTGATTACACATGAATGGATAGTCTGATAATCCAGTGACGGTAAAATCCAAATGTAAAACTTCAAGAAAGTTAAAAGAATTTCCATTTGTACAAGTAAAATCCAAGGAAATCCCGTAATTGGAAAAAGATGGTCCATAATAATCCAAAGGCAGAAATCCATGGAATAATTCACAAAAATGTGTACAAGGAAAAAAATAATATTAATAAAAGAAAAATAAGATGTGCTTTTCACTCTACTTCCGAGACATAACTATAAATAAAAAAGATCTGGGAAGAGAAAGGAGAGAGAAAAAAATGATAAAGTTAAATATAAAATAAAGGGAAACAAAAGTCAAAATGACCCAGACAGGAAATGTTAAAGGCGCGAAAATATATATAGGGCAAAATAATATAGGTCAACTGAAATGTACAGGTCATCACTTAAAAAAATGTCAGCAAGAGTTGTTAAACGACACTAAAAGGAAAATAAAAAATAAAAATAAATAAATAAATATATAATAAATAAATAGAAAATAAAGAATAAATAAATAAAAAATAAAATATAATAAAAACTAAAATATAAAATATAATATATAATATAAAACAAAATAAAATAAGAATAAAAAAAACTATTTAAGGGGAGAAGATGGCCGGTATCTGCAATTTCAGGAAAACAAAGAAAAAAGTAAGTAAATTCATATAATAAAATTTAAGTAAATATACATACAAGATATGAAAGTGTGGGTAGATTGATATATTAGATTGATGGGAAAGTTTAAAGAATAAAACATAAAATGCAGATAAAAAAACGGCCATGCAAAGAAGAGATAAAGAATTAAAATAAAGGATTATTAAATTATAAAGTATTAAGAAGTATGTCGAAAAACGATAAAGTTAAAGAAAAAATATTTTATATCTATATAAAGGGTAAAAGTAATAACTATGTAATTTCAAAATTGCCATAATTAAATTTGGACTTATCTTTACAGAAAGAGATCAGTTCATTTTTAGAATTTATTATATTGTTACTTTGAGGGGAAGTAATTATAGTTATAGCTTCGGTTGTGCAGAGGCGACATGACTTAGAGCCTGGAGTATAAGACTTAACTTTTTTTATAATAGTCCATTTGATTGCGAAGGGAGTATTGTTAGAGTTAAGTTTTTTTAATTAAAGTGGTTAGAGAAGTTCCTTGGTTATTATTAGAATTATGGTTGTTAAAAGAAGTTAAGTCTTATACTCCAGGCTCTAAGTCATGTCGCTTCTGCATAACCGTTTTCTTTTATTAATATTATTTTTTTCCTTGTACACATTTTTGTGAATTATTCCATGGATTTCTGCCTTTGGATTATTATGGACCATCTTCTTCCAATTACGGGATTTCCTTGGATTTTACTTGTACAAATGGAAATTCTTTTAACTTTCTTGAAGTTTTACATTTGGATTTTACCGTCACTGGATTTTTGGCACATAGATTCCATTAGCGTACGAAATTCGACCATGTATTTCAAGTCTTTAAGCTAGCAGTTCTCATACTCGTATAAACTGAACTAAAACGAGGTCTTGTTGGACAATTTACATTTTCATTATCGCATAGGTTTGCTAAATTCACCAACTTCCCTCCATTTCCATAACAGACAAAGTCGATTGTCATAAACATGTTTTATAAACACAGAAGAATGTTCTTTGTTATTGTTCACACTTAACAAAACTTCCGTTCTATTTTAGTATAATCTATATCGGAATAGATCAATCTCAATTTGAAATAACTTGCAAATAAAATTAAATAAGTTTCAATAAAACTTGCAGATAACCCGCCTCAATTAAAGATGATACGTCGTTTCCATTACTTGTCTCTCTAACTTGCAACTTTAAAATAATTTAAATACATATATAGCTACATACATGATGATTGCTTCGTGTCAAAAATTTGCAATTTTTTTTCAATTAACTTCTGTGCGAACGTTGGTGGTTCTTTAATCCAGCTTCACTCCTACATGACGTTTCCACACGTGACACAAAATTGTATTTCTGGTAATGGTGCGCGCAAGTTAACAACATAAATCTCCAAATATTTTATCAGGACATTTTGCAGATTAGACCACAAATATGACAACTTAGCAGAGTCGGACGTGCTATTAGGGCCTTATCATAAAACTACTGATCCTCTCTTTGATTGCGTGATTTTAGATGATCAATTAATGTAGGTTTTCATAGAAGGAATCTAGCACACAGTGCCTTCAATTTTTCCTGAATATTCTCTAAAGAACTTTCATTCTGCTTTATCAAAATAGGTTTTAAGACAGTTTGGTCTACAAATCACTCACATCTCTCTTTCTCTCTCTCTCTCTCTCTCTCTCTCTCTCTCTCTCTCTCTCTCATGTTTTTTCTCCATATCTTCTGATTTTTCTTCCGGGTTGTTCAAAGTTATACATTCATTCCGAAAGATGAGAATTTGTTTAGAATATATTAAGCGTTCAGTTAAATATTTTCACAAACTTACCATCTAAAAACTGAAGAAGGCAGAAGAGTAAAATTACTGAAACGTTGGTAATATACAAGAATAGAAAACTGGCTAAACCATGTACATACAATACCTTGTCATAACAATATAATAAATTCTTCTCTATCATCTTTTTCTCCGTTTTCATGTTCTTTTCTCATAACAATAATTATTGTTGTGTTCGTTAACTTCATAGTGTTGTGATGCTTTACAACGGGTAATTTTTTCAATCAAGAGGGGTTTTGACACCAAACCTACTGATCATATTCAAAGCGTCAATCAGATGGGAAGCACTTGACATAGAATAGTTGTGGTGCCAAGCAGAACCGACTACGGTAATGTTGTACTTGATTCCTAAATTCTGAAGATCATCTGGAATTGACTCGAGCACACCTATGATGACTGTTAAGCAATAGTGGGCATCGCCAGTACCATTGGTGTGACCATTTGCGAAGGCTGGACACTGTAGGTACCGCGCCAAGTTGTAGAAACTTTTCTTCTTCCACAAACTAACATTCTCTACTCTCAGATTCTGAAAGTTCCGTGATTTCTCGTTCTTCTTGCTCGCTAAATTGATATCGCTTAAGTAAGCCACATCAATAATTTGGCATTCCTTGTTTTTTGTTTATTTAAAACTTATATATTTGGTTTCTTGTAAGTCATCACTCGGTCTCACTTAGCCATGAAATCCCAGAGAATTTTAACTTTCTGATTTTCCCCAACCGTTTTTGGGTGATGTTGGAACTACTTGTCTCTCACTTGGATTCGAAACTTCTGGTAGAAACTCAATGCCGATTTGCACATACTTTTTCATGACATCGTTTGTACGTTTCTGAGCAAGTATAGAACACGCACTAACAATTTATGACACTGTTTCAATAGTTACACCACACGGCCTGCGCTTATCAGAACAGGCGTTCCTGTAGATGTTGGTTTTAATTACATTTGTATTTAGTGCTTGCTGCTGGGCAGCAAATATTAGAGTCTTTTTTTAAGTCAACTTTAAACGGAAAGTCTCATGTGTCCTGACATTTTAGTGCTTCAGTATTTCACTCAAACTGACCATGAATTTTTTTTAAACTTTGTCATCTTTTCTGATTCGACTCTTTTCTTGTACTTCTACTTAGTTTCAATCATTGTTTATCAAGTTCATCCTCTTTTGTCACAGTTGCAAGTAAATTTTATGACTGTTAGCCAAGTAGTGGTGCACACTTCTAAGCTCTCCCCCGACACATTCCTCAATTCCAATCAACCCTCTTCCCCCCTTTCTTTCTTGTGATGTACAGCGTAAGCACATTAGAATTTGAGTGAAGTGTTCATACATTGATGGTTCCTTCCATTCAATCGAGTTTTCAGGATCAGTGTGAGACGCTTCATATACACATGTTTTGCCTTTTCTCCTGTTTCATTACAGAGCATCGTATCAAATTCAAGCACCCCAGGTTTTTGTATCCTTCTTCACCAGGATCTCCCAATCTTTTACAATTTGGCAAAATGATGCATTTCTATGTTTGAACCTTCCCTCGTTTAAGAGTAATAACTGCACATTTAGAAATGTTAAACTTTATATTTGTCTTCACTACATTGTTGTACAGTTTGAACCAAACAGTGAATTTCCTCTTCTGTTTTGCTAAACAACTTCAGATCGTCCATACATAACATGGGGTTGAGCTCCGTCCTATTCTTCTCCAATTTGTATCTCATTTTTGTCTCTCTTAGTTCATATGTCAATAATATAAGTGCTATCATGACGAGAATTGTGACAAGGAATCTTCATGTGTACTGGTTGCAATCTTTCACAGGAATCCACGTAAAGCTTGTTGTATCTCTGTATTGTGTTGGATTGGCCTGTGATAGGAAGGACTACTTTAGTCATGAAAGGTCCTGCTAAAGGATCAGATGTTGGACATTATCTTTCTGTAACTCGCTATAGAAGATATTGACAAGGATATTCAGTTCAAAAGTATATGACCATCTTGCAATAAATGGTTCACTATGAGTTAAGCAAAAAGACGGAAGGACAATGCGTTTAAGAACAAAAGGCCAACTATTAATTGATATTTGAAAGAACTGTTAAATGAGAAATACAAACTTAAATGAAGCATAAATAAAAAAAGTCTATGAAATGCTGCTTCATTCATGAGTACTTGAAACTGGTAAGAGTGTCTTTATTTTTATATTGCATTTTCACCCCAAACAAGGTATAGTGCCATTTTCATGTAGGAGGTTACTATTTGAGACGTAAGTTGCAGAGATACTATGAGCAACAAGATGTCTGTTCCCATATTACACTTGAACTTCCCCATGTCAGTACAGTCAGGTAAACAGAAACTCGCAAGGAAATTCCATAGTCTAGTAGTCCTAGGGAAGAAACTATTAGGGCAGAAGATTTTCGTACATTTAGGAATCTTTATTGTATATGGGTGGGATTTGGCTGTTTGTCGTGTTTGTCGGAGATATTTCCGTCGAGAGGGTACAATGACTTCTGGTTCGCTGGAGCACCTGCCATTAAACTATTAGTAAAACATGTAGACGGATGCAACATTTCGTCGATGGGACAGAGGCTGAAGCCTAGCTGATAGTGCGTGGCCTATTAGGTTTGTGACTTTCTTTTGAACCCTGTCTAAGTAAATATAATCGAGTTTATAGGGAACAATACGATCAGTTGGAAAAACCAACCTTTTTCACATAGGCAACTATTAGGGATAGTCAACATCAAACGCAGAATATTCCAAGGAGATTCCTTTTGTCCACTTATATTCTTTATAGACCTCATAGCATTGACACATGTACTGGCAAAGCTTTCGGTACTTTTCGCACTCCTCCAATTGTTTGGTTAGGAGCAAGGCACAGTTTATAAGATTTATTGCCATTTTAATTCGCTTGGATTTATATTTCTTTCTACCTTGTTTGTTTTACATCTGCTGCAGTTTCCCTATGGTTGAATTATGTAGTTTATGCGGGTTAGTTTCTGCATTTGAGGGTGTTTTTCTTTATATTTCAGTTTTCATTATTACTCTCCATTGTATAATCCTACTCTCCTTTGATTCAATTTCTTCTGATCTTTTCAATGTTTTTTTTTTCTTTTTTCGAAACTGTTTCAAGTGTTTCGGCCGTTATTGGTACTATATTGACTTTATTTTGTTCCAGTTCCCTTTGCAAGTTCCATGTATTCGCTAGTTTTTGCTAAGCTTTATTTTTGTTGCTGTTGTTGTTGTTGTTGTTATTCGTTGCCGTACAAGTATTGTTGTTTTGGTTTTTAGTTTTGACTCCATAATAATAAATACAAAATCTGCATGTTTTAAAATATCATATTTCAGCGTATTTTACGACCGGGCAATGCCGGGCGCCCCTGCTAGTTATTATTATTATTATTATTATTATTATTTGTCGTCGCCTTAGTAGTAGTAATGTTGTTGTTGCTTACTTTTTAGGGGTGCAATGTTTTATTTTCCTGTTTCTTAAATATTTGAGCTTCATTTATCCACCTTTTGGTGATTTTTTTTCTTCTTTTTTTAGGCATAGTAGATGCTATGCAACATTTAAGCCAACGGGTAAGTAATGAATGAAAATATTTTCTTTACACAAATTTTAATCACTAATTGGAAAATATCTCGCTAATTAGGCATCATTTATATATATATATATATATATATATATATATATATATATATATATATATATATATATACGTTACGATTGTATTCTAACGATATAAACCCGGAAGAAATCTGTGCTGAAATTAATATCCATTGTAAGCCGCTTTTGAACGTACACTTTCACATTCTTGTTAATCATTATCATCAGCAGCATTATCGCTTCTTAAATCTAAATAGATTCATCGAGGTGCTACGTTAATGAGTTAGTTATCCCCCCCCCATCTATTGTAAATGCTGAGACTCCGGCACTGGTGTAGAACACACCAGTTCCGGAGTCTCAGCATATTTTTTTTATTTTGGATATTCATTTTTTTATCGTTTTCATAATTTTCTGTTTTCTTCATGTATTTCCATCCTCATTTCCTTATTGTCTTTTTCTTTTTTATTTCCTTCTTTATTTATTTCTTTCTTCATTTCTTTTTTATTTCCTTTTTTATTTTTATTTCTGTCTTTATTTCAGTTTTTATTTTTTCTTCCTTTATTTATTTCCTTCATTTCTTCCGTTCTTCCTTTTTTAATAATTTCTTTATTTTTTCTTCATTTTTTCTTAATTTCTTTCTTTCTTTTTCTTCCTTTATTTATTTCCTTCATTTCTTCCGTTCTTCCTTTTTTATTTATTTCTTTATTTTTTCTTTATTTTTTCTTTATTTCTTTCTTTCTTTTTCTTCCTTTATTTATTTCCTTCATTTCTTCCGTTCTTCCTTTTTTATTTATTTCTTTATTTTTTCTTTATTTTTTCTTTATTTCTTTATTTATTTCTTTATTTTTCTTTATTCCCATTTTCATTTATTACTCCTTTATTTATTCATTCTTTCATTCCTTTTGTATTCTTTCATTTTTTCATTCTTTTATTCTTTTGTATACTTTTTAGTTTTTTTTTTATTGTTTTTCATTATTTCTTCTTTTTTCTTCCACCTTTCATTCTTTGTTCTTCTCCTTTCTTTCTTCTCCTTTCTTTCTTCTCCTTTCAATCTTTCTTTCTTTTTTCTTTTTTGTTTATTCTTTCTTTAGTCATACTTTCTTCATCCTTTTTTTCATTTTTTATATTTTCATTTCTTCATACCGTTCTCCATTTTTTTTTCTATTTTCATTTCCTTCTTTCATTATTGGCTTATTTATTACCTCCTTGTAATTTTTTTTCTGAATTTCATTCTTTCCTTTTTTGTTATTGATTCTTGTCTTTCTTTTACTATTTTCTTGTGTTTTTTCATTTCCTTTATTCGCTTCACCTTCTTTCCTCCTTAATTTTCCGTATTTATTTGTTTATTTCATTATTGCTTTATTTCTCCCGCGTTATTTTCTTTATTTAATTGCTGTTTTCTTTTGTTCATCCTCTATTTATTGATTTATCTTTTCTTTTCTCTAATTTTCTCCATTCAATAATTACATTTAATAATCGTTCAATCATTCGTACTACTATTCTCGTATTGCTAACTATTTCCCCAATGTTTCAAACTTTGGAACCTACATAGAATTTGTAGCTGAACCCTTTCTTTAATCCATGAATAAAAATTAGAAATATTTATTGTTAGTCTTGAAAACATCAAAACTATGTCGAGGAGGAAACCAGCAATCAGGATGAAAGTTTCCCAAGACTGCAATTCTTAGAAAGAAGCTACTGGAATAGGAAGCTATATGAAAATGACGTATCAAAACAGCCAATTAATGAAAACCAATAGACCAACGAGTCATCGGGCTGGAACAACAGAAGCATGGAATAGATCAAACAATACTGAAAAATACATGCCACAAAAATATTTATAGAAAAGACTCAGACTAGCAAAATCACGATGTGAGTGATGGGTTGCAGGGGAGTCAAGAGACCAATCAAATTACAGATACGTTTCTGCGCCTTATCAAGAACCCTCAAATGGAGCAGATACTCACAAACCCAACTACTCAATACATGGTTTGATTGTATACTTGTAGGAGTAGAGAATAGCCTCAGATGTGAGAAAGTGTTTGAAGCGATAGCTGTTATGAGTCTCCCTGTTATATACCTGTGTATAACTTCTTTTATATTGTTGAGAGTGTATATGAACAGGTTATATATAACAGATGTTTATTTCACGTGTCGATATATATATATATATATATATATATATAGAGAGAGAGAGAGAGAGAGAGAGAGAGAGGTGTGTGTGTGTGTGTGTGTGTGTGTGTGTGTGTGTGCTTCAACATTTTGTAATAGTCTAGTTTCTTGAATATTCGTATAACGTCTATTGATCGTCTCTGGTGTTCCTGTGTGTGGATAACAAGTATGGACAATGTTAACTTACACGGATAATCTTTACCAAAGGATATGGATAATATTGTCAGTGGAGACACCAGCAAAAGACACATCTCTTTCGAATGGTGTTCTCGTGCTTACAACAATTAAAGAGAATTTTCTCCAAAAAAGGGAAACGCCAAGACGTGAATTCTACTTGAATATATTCATTTGTTTCTATGCTAGGTCCACTCTCAGAGTGAACACGCTTTGTAGGAGTCAACGTTCTGCTATTTAGCCCCTTTGACTTCCACGGGAGTCAAAACTCTGGATCACATGGATCCCGTCTGCTCGCTAACTCGTTAAATATCAAAACTAATCTCTTCTCACTACCCGCGTGTATATCTATGTAATCTTCTCTTTCTTTGCTTCTCTGGCATCACTAATAAATCATCTTTATTGTTTATCTAAATTCCTGTTTATTATAGTTATGACAATTAAAATTCCTTTTCACAGAGTTTATAAATGTTGGTACATATTTTAACATAAATGTTTTATTTTTAAATGCATAATCTGCTTCGATTACATTTATTCACATATTGTATTTTCATGCTGAGTAACTTCTCGGAGTGACGTGTAAGTTCCATTATTATGCACACTTGTGCGATTGATTAACAGTGTGGGACCTATTATAGTTTTAACTAAACCATATACTGTCAGGTGTGAGTATGTTATACAAGCATTCGTTTTTGTTATCGACATATTTCTACTAATCAAACACGGACAATCGCTATCCGGCATTTTACGGAACCAACAACACAACATACTTTTTATTTCTTTTTACCTTACTTCCCTTGCACAAGTGTCTGTAGTTTGCTTTTTGCGAGGATATTGAATATTGTGGCATGTTTATATCTGCACAGTATTCTTAGTTTCAATATTGTGCAAATATTGTTTATTTTATTTCAGTCAGTTTCAAGAAATTAAGAGACCTCTTCTTGGGCTAAACACTTGCTTTCTTTTTTTAGATTTTTTTCCTATATTCACATTTAAAAAAGCGTAAGAAACACGTAAAGTAGGGGGTTGAACAGTGAAATGTCTGTTGATATTACACTTAAAGTACAGTCTGTACAGAAAAATATAAAGAGGGAATCACAGCGTCTAGCAGTCCGAAGGAAACATTCAGAACAGAAGACTTTCCGGGGGAGGGGGGCTCCACAATGAGATGTTTCGGCCTGTCAGGGTATCTACGTAACAGGGACCAATGCTACTATGAGTTCGTTGGAGTACATTCCATTAAATTAGTTTTAAAACAAGCATCGAGATGTAAGATTGCAGCAATGGGAAAGGGGGTGGAAGCTTGGTTCACAATGCTGGAGCTATTATAGCTTTGTAACTATATAGGATGCTTTCTGATGAACGTATGTATCTGGCGTGGTAGATGGGACCTACATTCTTGACCGTAGCTTTGGCAATGTTTTTCTCGACATACATATATATCATGGTGTTCATTAAAGACAGTGGTTCACAACGGTTTTTGTCCTATTTCGGTATTGAGCACTCTTGCATTAATCTTGGTAAACTGTATTGGTTGCTTAACCTCTGGAGAATATTAATCTGGAATTATATATATATATATATATATATATATATATATATATATATGCATATATATATGTATATATATGTGTATATATATATGTGTATATATATATATATGTATGTATATATATGTATATATATGTATGTATATATATGCATATATATGTGTGTATGCATATATATGTGTATGTATATATATGTGTATGTATATATATGTGTATGTATATATATGTGTGTGTATGTATATATATATATGTGTATGTATATATATGTGTGTGTATGTATATATATATGTGTATGTATATATATGTATGTATATATATATATGTGTATATATATATATGTATGTATATATATATGTGTGTGTATATATATGTATGTATATATATGTATGTGTATATATGTATGTATATATATATGTATGTGTGTATATATATGTATGTATATATATGTATGTGTGTATATATATGTATGTATATATATGTATGTGTGTATATATATGTATGTATATATATGTGTGTATATGTATGTATATATATATGTATGTGTGTATATATATGTATGTATATATATATATATGTGTGTATATATATGTATGTATATATATATGTGTGTATATATATGTATGTATATATATATGTGTGTGTGTGTATATATGTATATATGTATATATGTATATATATATTTATTTCAGGTCATGTCATATGCTACTGGTACCATGTAACCCAGTACTACCTGCCTCATGGTCGGGTCACCGGCGACTAAACTGTTTCCCCCACCAGACTTGTTTGGTGAGGAGGGCGGCTTGTCTCCCTGAAGGATTAAAAACAAGACCTTCCAAAGGGCGAATTTTTTTTTTCTGGGTCAACGGCCAACTTGCACCGTGTATATTTGTGTGTGTATATGTGTATTGGGGTAGAGAGGGCTCCCGTAAGCCGTGGTGAAGGCAACCTTTCTAGGAGAAGCAAATCTCTGATTTAAAAAACCATAAAGCGGAAGACCAGTACCCGCATTACGCTGGTCTGCAGTTTCATTTGCAGCTGGCTATGTTGCTCTTGCTTGTTGCTGGATCTCAACATTTTAAGCCGAGAGAGAGAGAGAGAGAGAGAGAGAGAGAGAGAGAGAGAGAGACTTAGCTGTCGTACAAAGCTAAGACTCTGTAACATCATATTTGTATAGATACTCCCTCAGACATTTGGGCTCCTGGATTTTAAATGTCTGAGGGAGTGGCACTCGTCTGACAAGACGTTGCAATCATCACATCATCATCATGTATGTATATATATATGTGTATATATATGTATGTATATATATACATACAGAAAGTTCCTTTATCGAACTATACTGGGTTCCATCCTTGAACACTTTTTTGCCATCAATCCCCAAAGACTTTCAATGGGATTGAGGTCCAGAGAACATGCTGGATGATCTAACAATTCTATATTCTTCGCAACTGATAAAAAACTTAGTCGCAAGCATGCCGAAGAGAATTGTGTAAGATATTTTCTATTTTCGCATTCTTTTTGCGATTCACACGTCAATCATTTATTCCCCAGTTAAATTGTTTATTCTTCTAGCTATAATAACTGGTCCAGCGACCATCCGTCGCTCAAATCAATTAATAAAAATACAATAAAAATAATAATAATGTTTTGACCCTTGACCCCGCTTGCCACAGTTAACAGATATTACGCTATGATCACATCCTAAAGGGTCATACCATTACATATATATATATGTATATATATGCATATATATATATATGTATATATATATATATCTATATATATATGTATATGTATATATATGTATGTATATATATATGTATGTATATATGTATATGTATGTATATATATATATGTATATATGTATGTATATATATATGCATATATATATATATGTATGTACATATATATGTATGTATATATATGTATGTATATATATATATATATATATATATATATATATATATATATATAATACAATATAACTTATGTCGGATGGGGTCTAAAAGTTAGACATAAATAGCATTTGAACCGAAAAATCAAATTTTTATTCTGGCTTGATAAGGTTTCTATTTTATTGCTGTAGCATGTTATTGGCAACAAACTAATATATCGCTACAATATATATAAAATATACTTAATCTGCTTGGATAATTTAGTAAGAAGGAGACTGGCGCTTTTGGTAACAGTCTGCGTTTCTGTTTCCTTTTTCATTTAGATACTGCATCTAATAAAAAGTGTTCATTGTAGAACATAAAAAAAACGTTGAACATAATGGATCTTGAACAAGTTCGGATCGGTACATTTTTGCTCTACTGGTTTTATAGTCTTTTATTCTTTTCTGGTCGATTATATTTCTTTTGTGTCGCATACATAATAGGTTGGGAATCTGTTAATTTATTTCTTTTCGAAATTCGGAAAAAAACAGCGCATGGACTGTAGTATTATCGAAGTTAGTATGTATACAAAAAACTCCATGTACGTTCGGTGGGGATGACTTGCCAGAAGCTATACTTATGTTTATGTGTTGAAAACAAATCAGAAAAAGAGGTAGATCTTTTCATATTTATCGCCCGTGAAGTTATTATCACATGTGATTTTTATTACGATAATACAACTTGAAAGCAACTGTACAATCATTTTTCTTATAAAGATTTCAAACATATCAGCCTGATTAAACAAACAACAGCGAACATGCCTGAAGACGCTCGAAGCACAAATAACACTCAAGATGAGAATAGTTGTCCGATCAATCAATATAAAAACTTGTATGATTTACATGGTCGAAATGATTATTGAGATAAATAATGACGATATAAACTAAGAATTAAAACCGTATTTTTTTTATTATAATTATTTTTGGAGCTGTCAATCACCTTCCTTTGTGATCTTGAAATATTATAGTATATATATTAGAATAAGTAAAATTAATATATCGAGCAAAATGATCTTGAATTCTAGAATTCTACATAAGATTTAGTGCAAATTTAGCACTAAATCTTATGTAGAATTCTAGTCGTAAAGTTAAATGGTTAAAAGTGGCGCAAAACATCTGTTGAAGGAATTAATTTAACCATTAAATAACTTGAAGAGTAAATTATAAAAGTAGATGTTATTAATTTATTTATTTATTGCGAACTATTATCCTCATCTTTTTAGTTGTGGTTTCACGACTAACTATTCCTGTGGCCTTCGTCAGGTGGTAACTGCGACGGGATAGGAATAGTCGGCAATAAATAAACTAATAAATAATACTCATCTCAATAATGAATTTCAGTTAAATAATATATATAGATGCTCGTTTTTCAGAATGATTCCCTTGTGTTTCATAGAATGACATTAAAAATCCGGATTCACATTTTGATCTATTTTTTCGAATATTGACAAGGTAAAAATCGAATTTCTACCATCTGCTTTTTCATTGGACCTTATTTTTATCTCGCTTATATAATTTTCATTCTGCAAAATGTTTTAAATTGAAAAATTAAGTGATCTTAAAAAGAAATTGAAATTCAGAGAATCTTGTTTCATTGGTGCCTAATGACTATGGATAAAATTCTATGCATGTAGTAGCAAATATAGCTGCGCTTTGCATATGACTTTGCTGTACCCATTGATAAATTGTCTTCAAGATCCTCAGGTGGAGGACAATCATAATGCTAGGTTTGATCATGATCGGTTCAGTGGTGTGGACTGTGGGAGAGTATATATATATATATATATATATATATATATATATATATATATATATACGCTATGACCTTGATGTAACCTTGAAAATTCTGTGCACAATATTTAGGTGGGAGACCATCATCAGTCCAGGTTTGGTCATGATCGGTCAAGTGGTGTGTGCTGTAAGAGAGTATGCATATACAAAGGCTATGATCTTGACCTTTGATCTTGATAAATGATCTTCAAGATCCCCAGGTGGAGAACCATCATTATGCCAGGTTTGGTCATGATCGCTTCAATGGTGTAGGTTGTAGAAGAGTTGTGCGCGCGAGAGCATACACACACACACACACACACGTAAGCTACTACTTTATATGCATATATTAATTTTTAAATGCGAAGTTGTACCAGTATTTTCCCCTAAAACACATTGAAATACTATTAAATATTATACTGAAATATTTAGGATTATTTATTAATTTATGTCTAACATCTATTAATAGAATTTTATAAATAGCAAAAATATGTTAATTTTCCGGATGCTGTGCGCTCCTCTTAATTCAAACTGCATAAATATGAATATAACTAAATGCAGGCTACATCAGGATATCTTACGCCCAACAGCTGTGTTAAAAATCATAACGATCGGCTAATTTGTTTAAGAGTAAATCCGGCGCATACAGGTATATAAACAGATATACATATTTAATTTTATATATAGATGTCATAATACATTTGTTATTTTTAGCAATAATTTTATTACTGGTATTAAACTTCTTATAGGGCCTTGGACAATTCCCTCTCATTACACAATTATGATTTCCCTCCTTTACGTCATAATTATCGACATTTAGGGACGTGTTAATTAAAACTGGTAATAAAATTATCGCTAAAATGTCCAGAAAATATCACTCCCTAAATTAATAATCGATAAATTAGCATCTAATTTCGGCGAGCTCTTTGTGAGCTTACTGTTAATGAACTCGACTACAGGCTCTGTGCTCTTGGCTTGGAGTCCTATCATAGTTAACCACGTTGATGGGCGTAGTACGACGATATACGTACCCATGAATCACTATCTTATCCATAAATTTATATATATATAGTAGTAAGTTATAAAATATATATGGGGATAACTTACTACCTAGCACTATTGAGCACTGTTGAAGTAAATACTTAAAGGTTACGCATAACTTAATATATGAAAGTATAAATTTATGTGATTAAATGAAGAAGTTATATATATATATATATATATATATATATACACACACACACATATATATATATATATATATATATATATATATATGAAGAAAATTGTTTATGAAAGTAAAAATTGAATAAATTACAATATTTGTTGATCTATAAAAATAGTTCAATCAATGAAGTAAATTAAAAAAAATTCTTAACACATGGATTATAAAATGGAAATAAGAACCTATCTTTGAAAATTCATTGGTTAAGGATTGTTCCTTAATTAATTCCTTGTTTGGATTTTTTAATATTATAATTTAAAAATTTTTGTCACCAATTTTTCTTGTGTCTTAAATTGGTCTTTCTAGTATATTAACCTGTTTAATATCTTGACAGGTTCTAATTTGAAGATAATATTCCCGTATTTCTTGCCAGAGGCCTTGAAATAAGATGCTGACCTATGAAATCAAGACTTGTGATTTGAATCCCTCGATCAGCAGTAATTATTAGCATAAGTATGAAACACTAGTGTATGCCGGTATAAAATTTTTATTTTTAAAATATTATGTGTGTGTGTGTTTTAATATAATGTATATAATGGATATAATTATAAAACATTATATAATGATTTAATCATAAAATATAATTTATATATGTGTGTGTGTGTGTGTGTGTGTGTGTGTGTGTGTGTGCGCGCGCGCGTTAGCATGTTTTGTTAAGAAAAAGCAATATGTGCTGCGTTTATGAACAAATTATGTATAAGATGTGAAATACATGCAAACACGTTCAAATTGCATGTTTCTTTACCTAGTTCAAAATGCGTGATCACATGAGTTTTACAGTGTATTTGTTTTGTGGACTCCTTTGTATTTTTTCTCTCTTTTTTTTTTTTGTTTCTTTTTTCTTGTGATGGCTGTTCGAGTTCTTTTCATATGAGTTCACACGCAGAATTTTCTGATTTCCTCTAGGAATGTTTACAAAATCTGCTACACATCAATCGTTGGAATCATTCATTTATTGTCGTTTGTAACGTTCGTTTGTTCTTCTCAAAACTCGCAGAATGTCCGTGTTGCATCTTGTTACTTTTTTCTCCATTTTTTTGTTTATGGTTTCTGCTGTGTTCTTGCCGCACAAACGAGGCGATCAATAAGAAGTATGAACGATAACAAGAAAAAAAAAGAAGTGCAAGTAATATAAGGTTGGGGACGGAAAAGGTTTTGCTAGGAGGAGGCAGTGTATTTTTTATTGTAACACAGTTTGTCAAGGCTAAAAGTAACTCGAGGATAATAGTTAATGAGACAATAATAGTTTGAGCGTTTTAATAGGAATTTATTTATATTAGTCTTGAAGACGACTAGCTTGAATACAGCTTGGAACTACTACTGTAACAGAGCGTATGGCAGCTATATGCAAATGACCGAGCTTTGTGCGAGATGACGTCACAGTAAGGAAAAAAATTAAAAAAAGAAGAACGTGTGTGCAGGCCGATGATCACATTCGAGAGGAAATTTGTCAGATCGAAAGATCGTGATCACATTTGATTCATGAAAGTACATAGAAATAAAGATATTTATTTCTAAAGTGAGTCGAGTTATTGTTTTGGTCTCCTTTGCGACGGAGCCTACAACGTGTTTGGTCCCTACATGTTAACACATGTAAAAACATGTGTACTACGGTACAGTACCGTAGCAATGTGTTCAATAGACAGGAAATGCTTGAAAAGAAGCTATGTGTATGAGCATTTCATTTTATGCTAGTCAGGAATGTTTTTTCGGTGTGGTTATTAGATAGTATTGTACTTGTACCCCTCGTATTAATTACTCACACCCCTTTCTATTGTTCCAGAGTGTAACCAGCAGCGCATTCTTAGGAGCCGGAAGGAATTGGTAACCCGAAGATCGTCGAGTCCCTCCTTTCAAGACTATTAGACCTACTGCTCAGTAGAGGCCTGCACCTTTACTCGCCTACTAGTTTCTTTCCCCTGTCTGCTCATAGGAAGGTGTGTCTACTCATCTATGCGCTGCTGGTTACACTCTGTATTTCGAACGTGCCGGGATGTAAATGAATATATTCCTTCCCAAAGGGTACGAAATCCTGGGTTTCACAGGCTGCTATCATGTCCTCCGAAGCCAGTGTGATAGTTGATGGGGGCTTAGTGTTCAAAATTAATTTGATTCTTATATATATATATATATATATGTAAATTTTTGGTACAGCAAAAAGGAATGAGAAATTTCAGAGGAAACATAATTTAATTTAAATACCAAAAAACAAGAAATGGGCAGGTGAAATTATTAAAATTTTCCTTAAGGCCTTATCGTCTGACCCTCTAAGAGGAAACGTCAGAATGATAAATTAAAAACTAAGAAAACGAATGAGGGAAGAAGGGAATTTTGGTTTCAGTTGGAAGAACAGTGGGGAAAAAAAAATCTCACTGTTCAGGTGTTTTAAATCAATGAATATCTCCAACTGATGTTTCAGAATCTTTTGTCTACACAGGCTAGGTCGAGAGTTGTTAATAACTAACGCCTCAATGATATTGAGATGATAGTTCGACCTAGCACTGTATAAAACAGAAAACCACCCATCGGAATATTGATCGGCACACCTATTTATACTCAACAGGTGATTGCCAATGGCGGACTCATGAGCTTGGGAGTGCCCGGATGTTCTCGAAACCTGGTGTAGTCGAATATCCCGAGGGATATGTTGGGATATTCTCATTTCTAATCTTTGGGATGTTTTGCCAACGTAGTCAGCTCCACTTTTACAATTTACTATGGAGGTTGAAGACTGTAGCTCTCTCCCATTCCTCGACGTTCGTGTGTCTAAAGTTGGTACTACGTTTGAGACCTCTGTTTATAGAAAACCTACATTTACAGGGCTCTATCTTAATTGGTTTTCTTTTGCCCCTCAGTCTAGAAAAATAAACCTCATTAGCGCCCTTACGCATCGTGCACTTATGATTTGTTCACCAAACCGTCTTGATACGGAACTTAGGGAAATTACAAATATTTTTCTTAATAATGGATATCCCATTAATATAATAAAATCTACTATTGAACGTAAAATTACTACATTTAATAGTGGTAAACATATTGGTCCATCACGTTGTCCCATCTATTTAAAATTACCATGGTTGGGTCCTGTTGGCCTTCATATTGTTGAAAGGATTTCTTCTGCTACTCAGCGTTGTTTTTCATCTACAATGCTTAGAGTAGTTTACACAACTCGAACCTTTTTCTCTTCTTTTCGTAAAGATGTTTTGCCAACCATTCAAAAGAACTCTGTTGTTTATAAATTCGTTTGTCAGTGTGGAGCTGACTACGTTGGCAAAACATCCCAAAGATTAGAAATGAGAATATCCCAACATATTCCTCGGGATATTCGACTACACCAGGTTTCGAGAACATCCTGGCACTCCCAAGCTCATGAGTCCGCTATTGGCAATCACCTGTTGAGTATAAATAGGTGTGCCGATCAATATTCCGATGGGTGGTTTTCTGTTTTATACAGTGCTAGGTCGAACTATCATCTCAATATCATTGAGGCGTTAGTTATTAACAACTCTCGACCTAGCCTGTGTAGACAAAAGATTCTGAAACATCAGTTGGAGATATTCATTGATTTAAAACCACCTGAACAGTGAGATTTTTTTTTTCCACTGTTCTTCCAACTGAAACCAAAATTCCCTTCTTCCCTCATTCGTTTTCTTAGTTTTTAATTTATCATTCTGACGTTTCCTCTTAGAGGGTCAGACGATAAGGCCTTAAGGAAAATTTTAATAATTTCACCTGCCCATTTCTTGTTTTTTGGTATTTAAATTAAATTATGTTTCCTCTGAAATATATATATATATATATATATATATAACTAAGGCTGTGATAACGGAATATTTTTTCCATTGTTTTGACAGTAAAACACAGCCAATCAACGGAGAAGCACATCAGTCTATATAAAAGCATACACGATATTAACGGATATACTCAAGAGTCAAAACAATGGAAAGAATATGCTGTTGCACAGCCCTAGCAACAATACAACTTCTGCTTAAAGGAGGAATTTGAGCCCAATCTAGCAGCTTCCATTGTAATAACAATTGAACAGAGAAAAATTAGCCACGTAAAGATGGTAAGGTTATTTATCGGAGAGTTACTCGAAGATAAGAATTAACGAGACGAAATAATTGTCAGCTGGAAGATAAGAAAACTATAAGAGCAATAAGATTGACCAATGCTTTGAGCTTATGACTTAATGCTTTTAAACTAGGATTTGTTAACATTGTAAACAGTAGGAAGCAGTCCCACGGCAATGTGTCTTTCACAAAGGGAAGTCCTTGAAAAGAAGCTGTGAACATTCCACCGGACGCTAGGCACATGGCGGGGGAAAGGAATGTTTCGGATGTGATAGAAAAACGACTTTTTGTAGTGATTGCAGTAAAAAGAGGCAACAAAGATTTGAACCACGTCGAGGACATTTTATGGTAAAAAGAATAGTACAGAGTGAAACTAGCAAGATCCCCTCTCTAAGAAATGAATTGTAGGGAAACGGAAAATATTACATCACGTCAGATTTCAAGGTTGCTCTATACTTCGTTAAGGTAGGAAACGGTGCCTTTTGAAGCTCCTCCCGAGATGTGACAGCAGTATTCCATCTGTGAACATACCTGACTCTTGCATAGGTAGAGGATAGCATTATATCTTCACTAATGGGGATATACATGTGAGTTGGTACCGCTTGTGAATTTCATACTCCCACGAAACTAATCCATTCGAGGGGTAGCAAAATAAATTCGACAATTACTGTCAATAGTTTCCCTCTCTCTTCCCAGCTAAAGTTAAATGAAACTTCCGTGAGCAGAGTTGTTAACTAGAACTGTTTGTCTGTAACATTATCTTAGAGTTGTTTTCCACCTGAATACATGGTCGTTTTCAAGTCCAATCCAAACAAATTCTGGGTGAGCGTCCCTCTTAAATAATCAAATTATGCCCAATCATCAACATTATTACCAATCATCACAACATTGTAATGAGACCAGTCACCACTAACCCTTATTTGCGAATGACCTTGCTAAGTGATAATACCTTAGTAAAGAAGAAACCTGTTTCGTTGTTATTACGTCTGATAGTTATTGCACAATTTTGTTATTTCTTCAAGCAAGTAATAAAGTACAGGATACATATGATCTCTGCTGTCTCAATAATCCAACTACATCCTTTTACTTTTTATGAGCTTTATTTCCGTTCTCCTAATTAATGAATGTTCGAAGTTTCTTATATTTATTGAAACCACAGCGACATTTCATGTGTTATTGTATATATTTATTTTCATTTGCATGTTAAACTAAAACTGTATACAGAATCTTAAACATCCTTCAAGAATTATACTTTAGAGAGACTTGACCGCTTTATTAATTTGGTCGTTTGCATAGGTTCCTGTATGTCTTGGAATCAAACATATAACTTTCATTTTACATCGTTTAAAATTTGCATAATTTTTTTTATTAGTGGCTTGTCATATTTCGTGCACCGTGATAAAGTCGATACTGACAGCTAATCATAATTTAAGCGTCATTTAGACTGCAAAATGAAAATAGTGGTATCATTTCTCATTTTTAATCGTTTCTTTTGATCCGAGGTGATTTAAAAATTGACAGAATAACTTTGCTATTTTCTTCTATATGTGAATGTCGATCGGGAAGTGCTCATTTTCTCAGTTATAAGAAAATTTAAACAAATACTGATCAATATCGTTTATTGTAAACATCGAACTTAGACAAAAACTTTCATGTGCATAACGTTAGACAAATATACGTAAGTAGAGGTAAGTTCTGCATCTTCTGCCTTAAAGTGGAAAAGTGTTGTCATTGTGGAATTATGATTGATTGGTGTGATGACATCATGAAAAGGACCCACAAAACACGACAAACGTGGTTGTTAAGAATCCCCGGGTAAAGTAGTATAGTATAATAATAGTATAATAAGACTTTGAACATGAATATCCACAGTTTTTGATATGTGTGGGCGCCGAAACATCGAAAGAGCTAAGTGTGAAACTTGCTGTATGGATTCTGCATCATATTATGAGATGACAGGACTCCAAAAAGTCATCTACAAAGTTATTAGTTCAAGTTTAGCTCAGACATATTTGTACAAGGATAAAATCCTTCTATCAAACCCGTAAAATTAATGTATAATAATGCACTTTTATTTCTACGTATAAGGTAGATGAAAACAGCTTCCGTAAGATCACAAGTCAAATGAAACTCAGTCTTGTGTTGCAATTTACACGAATAAAACCATGTATAAATGACAAAAAATTCAAAATAATAAATATATAGCTATTATAATCGACAAGGGATCCTTTGATAGCTTTAATTGAGGATCATACAAGCACCTTAAGAATGTTGACATGTATTTCCGATAAACAAAAAGAGCAGATTAACGTATATATTTGAATAAGCCATAGACCACACAGCGTTATTAAGTGACCGCGAAGAAAATTAAACTAGTTATAGAGTTCTATGAAAAGCAATCATCCACAAAGAGGAATTTTTAAATCTATAGAAAGTAATCCTAAGATTATGCTATCGATTTTTTAAAATACTCTGTATTACTGATTACTAATGTTTGCTGGAAACTATAGAATTTTGTAGTCAACGCTCCACTGTCTTATTAGTTGAGCTAGAACTTAATGACGATCAGAAACCAAAAAGTTTGTATATATGCCAACTGGGATATTCTTTTTTGTTTACATGGTCGCATTTATACGATTGGTTCAAAATTGTTTTGAATGATCCTGTTTACTTCTAGTTGTCCAATATTACATATGGCTTAAAATACATCTGGTGGTGCGATTTATTTGAGAGTTATCCTTTAGTAATACTATTACTCTTAGGTGCTTTCATCCCAGTAGTAGTAGTACCTCTCACCATCCCTATGACTTCAACAGAATTTGCCCAGAGCATGGCAATCCGCAACTCTAGCTTATTTTGTCCTTTAATCCTCCCTCACTTCCAAAAGTAAAATTACTGGTTCTGTGTTGCAATCCGTCTATCACTCACTTATTGTTGGCTTTTTTTATTTATTCATTTTTAGTGATATTTTTAGGTCCTATAATCAAGTTGTATTGTCTGGAGTGATTACGATTAAAAAAATGCTTTGGAAATGTTTTGGCAAGATGTCTGCGTTTACACCACTGTAACAGAGTGCGGACGCGCGTATGCAAATGCCGAGGCATGTTCAAAATAAAAAAAGACTATAAAAAGAGTGTGTGCACAGAGCGATGATCACGTTCAGCACGTTAAACATCACGTTAGATACGTGGAGTAGGGTCGAGAGGACAGAGGCGTCAGAGAAGATGAGCACGTTCGGAATCACGTTTTATTCGTGGAAGTACCCGAAAATAAATGTTGTTACAGCACGAAAAATGGACTTGCGTTATTACTTGTATTTTGTTTCTTGTGGAATATTATGCTACAACGTGTTGGGTCCTGAAATGTCTACATGTTAACGCTTGTGTAAACGTGTGCAACATGCAACCACCACATCATCGTTAAATCCATTTTCCATGCACTCTCTAAGTTTTGTTGCTATGTAACCTATTTTTCAACTTTTGTTTGCTTCAAGCTGTGACAATCAAGCTTTAGTATGGTATATTCCAAATAGACGTAAAGTATTACTGCGATTTAGGGGACAAATTATGAAGTGGGCAGTTGTGCAGACGTTTCTTCACGTTACATTAAAATTTCTGCATGTTGATGCAGTCGTTGAAACAGGGAATAAGGGAAGAATTCCAAAAGCAAGCAGTTTGGAGAAAGACGTTATAAATATAAAAAAGAATATTAACTAAACTCTTTGTTAACCACACTGCAATGAACGAAGACAAATCTCACTTTCAATGTTCTCTCTCACCTGTAAAAAATTCAACTGCCCTTCTTCCTCAAGGCATTCTTCTTAGCATAGTTGTTCCCCCTAATATAGTTGATAATCCTTCATTTTCTTCATTATTGCAGTAGGAATTATTTAATCCGTCTTATCTTTTAATCGCAAATATATTGATAAATAATTAATCAATAACTATTAAATTCTTTATTATTGTCTTTATCCACTTTGCACCCTATGATTTGCTATTAAGCATTGTCTTCAACCGAATATAGAGTTCGTGGCGATAACGTTGATATTGTCACTGCTTTCATGTAACAAACTTCTTAAATATATTCAACATCTTACACAAAATGAATGAACAAAAATAAAACTAATGCAGAGGTTTTTGCCCTTTTTCTATTTTCAAATATTTATTCTGTTCACAATTCCAACAAAATCTTTAAATACATAAAGCTCTGTCAACAGTTTCTATGTGAACAAAACCTAATTTCACGCTTACTAGATATTTTAATCAAAATCGATTACAGCCTCTTTCCTACAGAAGGGATGTTGCTAAACCCTCTCTATTGTATAGTTATGTGCATGATAGATGATCGACTGAGCCCCAATCTTTCAACCCTTTTAAATTAGTAAGAGCATAACTAATCTAGCTAGAACTACAAAAAAGCACCATCCTCTCTTCCTCTCACATTCATTCTCTCTCAGTGCTATAAACCAAACCAAACTTCTACGGACAAAGTTTTTTTTCTTAAATCATGTGCTGAAGAATATACCACAAGTCTGATACTCAACCGACTAAAGCATACTCCTCTTTACGTTTACTGTAAGAAATACTTGGTTTTCCAAGAGTACGGCTAAACAAGTCCTCTTGAATAATGTTCTCCCCATTCTACCAGTGTTTCCAATTCTGTTCTGGTGTCAATCATCTGGTGTCAATCATCTTCCAAACTATAACCTTTTAACCCTTATACTCGAGTAGATTTGCACCTTGATAAAAGGTGATCCATCAGTTGAAAAATAATTATAAATCGAATGTTGGGTTTATCGAATTTTAATAAGTCGAATAATACTAAGGTATCGAGATTATCATTTTTAAGATTTATTTAGTATTGTTAGAATATTTTCTTTCATCCCCATTTTTATGTTTATAACGGTGGGTGATGAGCGTTTTATTATAATGCATTGTAGAAAGCTCGGGAATGTTATGATAGCTTTAAAAGTAGCAGATGTCAGAGTTTCCTTCTTCTAGATACATATCTTAACGAAGAATGGGGTTGCATCTTCCCCAGTGAATAATGCGCTAAGATATTAACCTGGAAACATCTACAGAGAGGCGCGGTACATACAGCTCCTAGCCTTCCCAAATGGTCTCACATCTGGTACCGGACAGGCTCAGCGTTGCTTCACTTCGGTGATCTGCCGAGAACTGGGGTGTCAACGTGATTGTTCCGCATATATATATATATATATATATATATATATTATATATATAATATATATATATAATATATATATAATATATATATAATATATATATATATAATATATATATAATATATATAATATAATATATATAATATAATATATATATAATATAATATATATAATATAATATATATATAATATATATAATATAATATATATAATATATATATATAATATATATAATATAATATATATATAATATAATATATATATAATATATATAATATAATATATATAATATAATATATATATAATATAATATATATAATATAATATATATATAATATATATAATATAATATATATAATATATATATATAATATA
>NC_136489.1:11615087-11837587 GCF_053919585.1 Euprymna scolopes
CGTCTTAACAATATAATATAAATGTGGGAGTGCCCCAGGGATCTATCCTTGGTCCTTTGCTGTTCCTGATATTCATAAATGACCTCCCCGACAAAATTGCCTCTGAGATGGGTATATATGCTGATGACACCACACTCTATAGCAGGCACGACAGGAAAACAAATGAACATATATCTAAAGTAATGGCAGAAACACTAGAGGATGACCTCAAATCAGTAGTGGAATGGGGACAAAAATGGATGGTAACGTTCAATGCCACCAAGACAAAACTGGTTTCATTAAATAATTACAAGAAACCTTCTATACCACCTATAGCAATGGCCAACAACTCTTTAGCTGAGAGTACGTCTTTCAAGCTCCTTGGCCTAACGTTCACAGGAAACATGAGCTGGAACAATTATATCGAGGGCATTGCCAGGGCCGCTGCGAGGAAGGTGGGCTCTCTCTACCGTGCTAGAAAACTTCTAACACTCGAAAATATCCTGTACCTCTATAAGGCCACTATTCGCCCATGTATGGAGTATTGCTGTCATATTTGGGCCGGTGCATCGACTACTAGTCTCTCGCTCCTTGACAGGGTTCAAAAGAGAGTCGCAAATCTGATAGGCCCTAAACTGGCATCGAAACTTCAGCCTCTGTCCCATCGTCGAAACGTTGCATCCCTCTGCCTGTTCTACAAGTATTATAATGGTGAATGCTCTGAAGAACTGCAAGCACTTGTGCCCCCACGACGTGAACACCCTCGACAGACCCGACAAGCTACAAAATCCCACCCCCACACTGTAGAGATCCCTACATGTAAAAGATCTTTCTACTCCGGTAGTTTCTTCCCCAGAACTGCTAGACTTTGGAATTCCATTCCAGGTCACTGCTTCCCCAACTGTACTGACATGCATAAGTTCAAGTGCAACGTGAACCAACATCTCGCTGCCCTAATCCCTACATAGTACCCCAGTAGATGTTTCCCCTGATAGTAGCCCCCTACATTTAAGTGGCAATGTGCCTTGTTTGGGGTGAAAATGTAATAAAAAAAAATATGTAATATATCTATATAATATATATATATAATCTTCCATCAAAGATGACGAACCCCCATGCTTCGCTTGTGTTTGCACTAATATTCATATATCTGAATTATCAAGTTAAAAAGAAAAACTAAAAATGGTAAAACGTATCAATCGGTATAGAAAGACATAAAGTAAACCCCTGTCTTATTTTAGACATTAGATTTATCTTAGAGTGGAGAAGTTATTTCCAAATTCATTTCAGATGGCGCTGGTGTTCAATATTTGCTTCATTTTCCGTAAACACTAAATAGTTTGGTTCGACAGTTTTTCACTTGCTAAATAGAAAAATATATTAGTACCGAGGTAAGAATACATAAAATGGCGTGAATTAAAGACACAAACATATATTGAAAGAGTAAAAATATAGAGAGATGATAAATAATGCACAAGTAATCACGACATACTTCATTGTTTATATTCTGGGAGTCTGATTCTGCATATCTCTCCAACTATTCTGGAAGCCTAGTCTAAGTGTGACCAGATGCGAAGAATCTGAAACATTTTCTTCCGTCTGTGCAAGTGTCTGACAGATAACCTGTTTACAGTTTAGAGTATAATTCTTACATGGACAACCTAATGATCCACGTCTACCGTTCTTACAAACTGGGCAGAAAAAAAAAGCAAGACATCCGGTTTTTAAATTCGGATCTGGTTGGGATTGAGTATGTTTTTTTGTTTTGGCTTTCTCGTCTCTCACTAGTATTGAGGAGAGAGGACATAATTTGGATACGGTTCAAGAATGATAACTCTTGACTATGCTTTGTCACCAAGAGTTTTGAAAGAGATATCTAATGAAGGCTAGTGCTGAGGGGATAACTTTGCTAATCTTTTAAAGTCACTAGCACTCGTTTGAATTTATCAGTTATCCAAATTTTGTTGGTATAGTGGTGTCATCTTAAAGCGAGGCGTTCAGTGGCTGCATAGTGTTCACCTACTTTTTTTGTAAATATACTAATACCATAGATTATTTTTTCTCATCGACCACTGCAATGTTTTCGCACAATTATTGGACTAACTTATGCGGTGACAACACAAGTCAAAATAAAAGCAGTTTCCATCAAACATCAATATTATGCTTCTGAATATTTAGGATTCGTATTTTTCTCATTATTTAGGCAACTGTTCTTATCCTGAGTGTCATTTTCACAACGTTTCGATCGATATAACCTCCGAACTTCTTGAGCTGTTTCTTGTCAGAACTCTGGAATCTTTCTGTAAAATTAGAGAATTTTTTTTTTTTTACACAGTGATCACCACTTATCAAGGCCCGGAAGCCACTCAGAGATAAGGGTTATTGCAAGTACATTACGTTAGTGTGGAGATTTTATAAAGTGTTTAATCAAGGGGGCGGTTCATTAGGAATTTGTTAACATTGCACTTGAAGACATCCAAGTTATAGTCCGGAGGGAAGCAGGCAGACGGAACAGAGTTCAACAGGCGTGCAGTTCTAAGAAAGAAGCTTTGTTCATGGAATCCGTGTTTTTATTTAGGCACAGATATAGAGTGGGGAAAATTTTTCACAGTGGATTCAGCTAGACGGGTGTTTTTCGTGAAAGATTGGCGAAGGGGGACCAGAGATTGGAGTTCAGACGAGCACCTGCCATGAAAATAAAGATAAAACAAGGATAGGCTCGCAACGTCTCTTCTGTGGGAGAGAGGTTGCAAGGTAAAGAAAAGGGCATCCCCCACTAAGCCACAAAGTCTATTTTGTACTTTGTCAAGGCATGATAGGCTGTTTTTGGCCGCTCCTGCCCAGATATGGCAACAGTATTCCATCCTTGGACGTACTTGGCTTTTATATAGATAGAGAATTGCATCAGTAGTGAGATATCTTCTGGAGCGGTAGAAGGATCCCACTATCTTTCCAACGACCTTGGCAACAGACTTGATGTACGTGTTCCATTTCAGATCAGGAGTAAAGGTCAAACCCAGAAGCTTGTCAAAACACGGGGCCTCACCCAGACGAGAGCCATCCATCACAATTGATGCCAACTGGGGATCAGAGCGTTGATGATGTAAGGATAGGAGTTTGGTTTTGGATGCATTAAAGGTAACCCTTTACATCTTCCCCCACTGAACCACGCGCTCGAGATCAGAGGAGAGAGAATCAGAGAGAACTTTGTCATTTACAGCCTTTGATGTGTTGCCGTAGATGGTCGTGTCATCAGCATAGATGTCAACAAATGATTTAAGTATGTGTTTAGGGAGGTCATTGATGTAGATCAGGAAGAGAGTTGGGCCCAGGATTGACTCCTGAGGGACTCCAGCATTTATATTGCAGGCCTCCGATTTTTGTCCATCTATCACTACTTATGAGCCTATCGGAGAGAAATGATTTAATGATTGAGAAAACATTTACAGTTATACCGTAGCTGGAAATCTTGTGAAGTAGACCCTTATGCCATACCTTGTCGAAGGCCTTTGATATGTCAAGAGCAATTGCCTTAGAAAGGAAGTCTTTGTCAAGAGATTCACTAATCCTGTGGGATATAATCGTTAGCATATCTGCGGGAGATCTTGCAGAGCGGAAACCATATTGTGTGTCACTAAGAAGGTTATTCCTGCTGAGGTGGTTGACTATTTCTCTATTTAATATGGATTCCAGCAACTTACTCATAACACACAGGAGACTTATTGGTCTGTACTGAGAGGGAGATGACTTATCACCTGAATTCTTAAATACAGGGCAAACTGATGAGGTCTTCCAGGGAGTCGGAAAGCACTTCTATTTAAGGCAGCGCTTAAACAGTTTCGTAAGTATGGGAGCAAGTTCTGGTTGAAGCTTTTTTAACACTATAATTGGGATGCCATCAGGGCCAGTTGCTTTACTGGAATCTAGGTTCTTTATTAGATTGGCGACCTCATGCACATATATTTGTATGTTACCTAGCTTGTTCTGTGTTATAGGAGGAAATATGGGGAGTTGATCGTCTTCGTCGCATAGGGTAGAATTAGCTGCAAAGTTCTTTGCAAATAGTTTGGCCTTGTCTGACGCTGACGAGATGACCTCTGGTTGGGATATAACGCACACTTCTGTTCAGGATCCTATTTGTTATTTGCCAAAACTGGTAGGATCCAAGCCGCTGATCACCTACCTTGGATTTAACAGACTGGGCATATAGCTCTCTTGCATTTTTTATTACTCTTTTACAGTGGTTGCTGGCAGACCTGAAAGCAGCTTTAGTCTCAGTGCATCTATTACGTTGGTAGCTATGGAAAAAGTGAAACGAATCATTCTGACGAACTCGGCAATCTGCCTGCAATTTTGAACGAATACTTTTATCTAATTCACGGTGTTAAGTCACAATTATATATATATATATATATATATATATATATATATATATATATATCGCCCGGGAGAAAGGTTCACATGCATCCATGCAGTAACTTTGTCCAAATATGTCATTCTACATTTCACTCTAGAGAACCTACTGTTTCTTTTATAAAATTATTTTATATAAACTTCTTTCCAGTTAACGAAAAAAATATTTAAAACATTTACGTGCGGGATATGGACCTACAAACCACGTCATGCAACAAAAAAAAAAACTCGCTATCAACTTACTCACAGTAGAATTTTCACGGTCCGTTGTTCTATCAGTGTTGCTAAGCGATAGACAAATTAAAATAACGGTTTCGATTATCGATTATCGGTAATTATCGAGAGTGTTCTGAGACAAAGCTTAACTAAGATCACTCCAGACTTATGCACTAAAGTTCAGGAAATTTTAAAGAAAATTTGTTCAACCGTTTCGATGTCTATAAGGAATGAACTCGCACATACAAAAGATACAAAGTTGCATTCATTGAATTATAGAGATACACATTCTAGCAGGCCGCCCGTTATTGATCAGTAGAAAACAACGCTTACATATGATAGTTTAATTAATGCAGATTTCGTATAATACCCAATATATAGTAATGAATTAAAAAGTTTAAAAGATGACTCGTGCGCCACCACCAAGAATCAAAACTAAAACGTTTAGCTTACGATTTACTTTTTACCTTTGACGTTAATGCCTGAGCTATGAAGACATGTTTACTGCAAGGCTAAAAGTTCAAACATGAACATGAACCAATAGCTATTACATTACGTATTCGTAATGCTGTCGTTCGACCTTCACCTGAGAAATTTCAGTTTTTTTAATTTTCGTACTTTTGCACCGATTTTCTCCACTTAAAATCACAAATAGAAAGTTTCGCATGGGTTCGAATATCCTATATATTAAGTCTCATGTCTGTAAACTAAAAACTGACAAAGCAGTTTGGTAGGTAAAAATTTGACAGCAAATATATATATACGCATACATATATATATATTTATATATATATATATATATATATATATATATATAGAAAGAGGTTTGTGTTTATGTTAACCTTTTTACGCAAATATTACGCAAGAATAAATCATGTAGAATATCTGTATGAATATAATTACACGAGGAAAACCGAAAAACCTAAGAGGGATTTAATTAAAATGAATGTTTAAAAGAAAGAAATTAAAATGAATGTTTAAAAGATCGTTTGCAGATGAATGCAATTTCACGACCCATATATAACTAAGTTGTATTTTCTTTTTAAATAAATAGAACAAGGGGTTTTAATATGAATATCAATACACGAAAACCTAAATATATATATATATATATATGTGTGTGTGTGTGTGTGTGTGTGTGTGTGTGTGTGTGTAATTGTGACAATCTATTATTTATAAGTATTGGTTTCTATATTGTATTAAATTCTATATTAAGGTTGCTTAGTAGGTGAGCCTCGTTAAGCATATGCGTTGCTTTTTTGAGTCGTCTTTTTCTCCACCGCTCTTCTTTGTTTATATTACACTAGCGGAGGTGCCAGGCGTTGCTCGGTTGTTTTTAGGTGTGCGCGTGTGTGTGTTTGCGTGCGTGTGTATGTATGTATGTATGTATTGGTGGTAGATAAAAAGTTTTGGTAGGTACGTAGGATCGAACCAGAAGCCTTGAGGAGAAGGTGGAAAATAAAGTATAAAAAAACCTGACACGTTACAAGATCGGCCAGCAAAAGAGAGTAACAGATAAACGTTTGAATTTATTTAAGGATTTAAAACAAAATTGAAGGGTGCGTGAATTTTATGAGGTGAAATAGAAATCCCGCAGTTAACTTTTACTGCGAGGCAGTTTGGGGGGGGCACCCAACTTTGGTATAATTTTTTTCCCCAGCTCCCCATAAAAAGGGGATTGTCCAAATTGAATAGCAATTGTCTGATATAAGGGGTTTCCCCCCGCATTGACCAAAAGCTCATTGCTTTCTGCACGTCCCCGGCATGAAAGCCGAGGAACCGTTACCGTTTCAATTTAGTTTAACTTTATTTATAAGAAAAAGCCGAACTAACACGAGAAGGTTTGAAATAGCAAGAATTTTGTCAAAGTCGATATAAATAAATTTATACGCGACGCGCGTTCGCAAATCCTAGATATTACGATCTAGGAGGTATATAAACAGTTCTAAGAAATAGTATTCCCCCGAGAACCCCACTCACAAAGCCATTGCCGGACATACAAAAAATGTACACACACATTTTGTCATACGTATATATATATATATATATATATATATATATATATATATATATATATATATATATATATATATAACACTCGAGTTGAGATTAGTAGTCCGAAAAATCCAAATAATACGAAAATTTTCTACTCGTTTTTTTCTATGAATCGGATAGATATGCTCCCTAATTCTTTCGGAAATTGAATCAAGTAAACCTATCATAAACAAACTTTTTAATAAATATCGATACCTCTTTGCTTCATTCATAATTAGTATTGCAGCTGTTATTTGATTTCATTTTTGTTATTTTTCTTTAATTGTTTATTTAAATGAATACTTCATTTCATGTATGAAAGCGTTGAAAACAAGTTGATGAGAATAATGAAGTGAAAATAGAATTAACATATTCAAATTAGAGTGCGGTATGAAAAAATGGGAAAAAAATTGTCGAACACCGAACCCACATATATAAAGACAATTTATTTTTGTTTTTATGTGATTTATTCTGTGGCCGAAAACGCATTCAAATGGAACAAATATAATCTTTTAAAACATATTATGAGAGTCGATCACGATATCTGCTCGCGGAAGAAGAAAAAAAAAAGAAATAATATGAAAACAACGACAATTCTAGTATGAAGAAGAGACTCTATGTTTTTAATCAAATTATAATTGAAATATGTTGAGTATGTTTACTTGATTTATTATTATTTACTCGCAGGAAGATTCAGTATTAAATGGGAAACCTTTTTATTCACTCTATAACTCTAAGACACACACGCGCGTGCGCAGAGTCTTTCTAATCCTAATTCAAGGAGACCACCTCATCAGACCACAAAAAAGGAGCGATATCGAAAAGAGTGCCAAGATTATATCCGTTTCTTTTATAAGGTAATCGAGTGTGGTTTGCGCTTTGAAAGTTAGTGGGATGTATACTTTGTGAATGTGAGTAATAGTGGTTTTTTGGAGGATGGCATGCTAAAGTAATGGAGTAGGGGTAGGGGGTTGAGGGAAGAGGAAAAAATACGGTCTCTTATGGTCAAGCTGTAGCAGCGTGCAGGTAGTGATATTTTTTTTTACTTGGCGGTTGTTTATTGGCATCAGGTATCGCTTTGATCTGAAGCAATGTTATACCTTCATCGCTGTTAACTTCCCTATCTTTGGTTTTTATGGCTGTTTTTTCCTCTTCTAGTGGCGATTACATTTTCGTGTTAAGTTTTATTTATTTATTTATTTTATTCATCCTTTTTTATCCGTTTATTTGCTTCTCGTTTTCAAATTATTTATTAATAAGATATATGTCCATATTGTTAAATTAACAGTTAGTGGATAGATATACAAGCGTATTTATATGATTTAAATAAAGGTGGTATACTGGGAGTTATATTTCCCACTCTATCGCAGTGACTGAAGTAATTACAGCGGCAAAGTGTAGTTTCCTTGAATTGGAGTTTACTGAAACATGTATGTATTTATGTAACCAACAATGTTTGCATAATAAACAGACTATATACCAGCTCTGCCCTCCATTGGCCACTTTTTAATAATCACACGGGTTTCATCCGATTTAGCTCTAATTTAAATTTGCCTACGATAAACATTAGATGTAATAAATTATGACCCAGAAAACAGCAATTATTTCTTCTTTGTCAGCAACATCGCTCCTTGAATGTGAGGACTGAAGAACAATATAAGCGAAGCGAGAGTTACGAGGCTGTTGAAAGTTAACCCAACATCCTCTTTCTACAAGTAAGACGTTTAAAAATTAGCATAGATAACCAACTGGAAATACAATGTTTACAGTGTAGCAATTCCAATGCGAACAACAACAGTACTGAAAACTAAATTATCCAATACTGAACGTAAAGATATAACTAAATTTGAAATTTGTTTTATCTATTTATTGATTTATTGTAAACGTAGACGCATTAAAAAAAAGAATAGGTTTATTTGTTTTTTTAAAGTAATCCATACAAGTGAAGAACAGTCAATCAAGATATTTTGCGGAACATGGTGGAGGTGGTGGCTGGAGGGGGTATTAGATAAATATATGAATAAAATCAAATTTTATGTAAAGGAATCTATTTTTTATTTTCAAATTATATATGAATAAATTTTTGTTGGCGGATGAGGAGGGGGTGATTTCATTTCTTTATGTATCGAACGGATTACAAAGTGTTCATTTTCTTCTTTTAGAGAATGTTTTTACTTATATACGCTATTGCATTTCTGTAAGAGGTTTTGTCCACCAGACTATATGTGGTTCTCCCACGCTTCGGTTTTAAATGTGAAAAACATCCGATATGAGAATCTGTACTTCTGAATAACCCAAATAATACAAGTTCTAAATCTACGTCTCAAAACATAATTTCCCACGTTCAGCGCTAAAATTAAAGGTATGCCTCTTATTTCTCTTGTATCCAATCATCTATGTTGCAGAGGAGCCCTGTCCGTCACTGATGAAAACAATTCATTTTATTGATTATTTACGTATCACTGTTTCCATTATATGTCACTTTCATGAATGCATGGCAGACAGATGTCCATCTTTCCATGACGAATTCAACAGCGGCTTTTTGTCTGTACAAAATACAGACTAAATCTAGCCGGACACATCTCTATAGATTACTCTAAATGTAGGCTAAGAGCGTATGCGAGCACTGCTCATAACTGACAGAGTATTTATTATATATATATATACATATATATATATATATATATATATATATATTTGCAAAGCTCATTCTCAATCTTTTTAAGAGGTTCTGCATATTTTGTCACCTTTTTTTTTAGTTTTGGCCACTCCAAACAAGGAAGTGGAAGGGGACAGATTTATATGGAGCAACTTGAGTTCAGTAGAAAGATTATTGTTGGTCCTCCGATTTATCGGAGAGTGGCCTATGTTTTCAGTGGCGTCTGTGCGTCCGTTTGCCCGGACGATTGCCAGATCCTAAAATTTTGCCACAAATTGTATTTCATTAAATAAATGTGCACAGTAAAAAGGGTTTTTTGCGAAAATTCCCGTTGCGTCCCCAAGGGTTCAAAAGAGATAAAAAGTGCCTCCAAAATGACAAAAAGTGTCCCATAACTTTTGATCCATCCATTAGATTTTTCTGAGACTTGGCGAAAATATTCTTAACCCACTATTATTCTTAATATAAATCCACTATAAGAGACCCTGGCAAAATTCTGGTTCGCGTCCCCAAGGATTTTCCGTGCTAAAATACCCCTTTTTGTGGCTCTTTTTTCATATTACTCAACAAAAACTTGATATGTCTGACTATTGTCTGACTATATTGTGGTTTTTCACGGTGGTCAACTCAAATATATATTATGTGATAAGGCCGGAAACTGCATCGCTATCCATTTACACTTTACACTGGGATCCTACGTCCCCAGGGGCTCAAAAAAAAAGTTAAAAATGCCCCCAAAATGGCAAAAAAATGACAAGTTTTGCCTCATAACTTTTGATCCATCCATTAGATTTTCCTGAAACTAGGCCAAAATCTGGAGGCCATTGTCCATAATATAAATTCAGTATGTGTGACCCTGGCAACATTCTGGTTCATATTCCTCTGGGACTTTTAGAGCTGAAAAAAAAACATGCCTTTTTGGAGCTCTTTTTCCATATTACCCAAAAACGTAACATGTATGTCTATATAGTGTTTTTTCCATTTTTTTTACATGGGAGTCACCACTTATCAAGGCCTGAAGGCCACTCAGGGATAAGGGTTATTGCGTGTACAGTAATCAATGAGATAGTATTGTATTAATCATTAGTATTGGGGGTTTTCATAGTGTCTTACTTAAGGAGGCGGTTTGTCAGGAGTTTGTTTATGTTGGACTTGAAGACGTCCAAGTTGTAGTCAGGTGGGAAACAGGCGTGCAGTTCTAAGAAAGAAGCTTTGCTCATGGAATCTACGTTTGGATTTAGGCACAGATAAAGAGTGGGGAAAATTATTGACAGTAGTTTCAGCCAGACGGGTGCTTCTCGTGAAAGATTGGCGAGGGCGGACGAGGGATTGGCGCTCAGACGAGCACCTGCCATGGAAATAACGATAAAATAAAGACAGGCTCGCAGAGAGGTTGCAGGGAAGAGAAAAGGGCATCCCCCACTAAACCACGAAGTCTATTTTGTACTCTGTCAAGGCAGGATAGGCTGTTTTTAGCAGCTCCTGTCCAGATGTGGCAGCAGTACTCCATCCTTGGACTTACTTGGCTTTTATACAGATAGAGAATTGCATCAGTAGTGAGATATCTTCTGGAGCGGTAGAAGGATCCCACCATCTTTCCAGCATCCCTGGCAACAGATTTGATGTATGTGTTCCATTTCAGATCAGGAGTAAAAGTCAAACCCAGAAGCTTGTCAAAACATGGAGCCATAACTTTTCAGAAAGTTTTATACATTTCCAAGCCTTAAGTGTAAATTTTAGCCATTTTAACCCAAAAGGCACCACTAGGGGACCAACCAGAGTTTTCCCAAAAAATCCGCTCTGTTAGTTTTTTTTATTCATATCATGTTTAATGTTTGTGCAAAATTTTAACAAATTTCAAGGTGTAGTTATTAAGAAAAGTACGAACGGACAAAGAGGGGTAATGAAATTTGTTAAATAACCATAGTGTATAACCTTTTTATAAACCTAGCGTATAACTCATCGCCATTTTTGTACATACAATGTGTTTTTGGCAGTTAAAATTTCCTTGTGTGGATAGAATGGACGCATCTTAAGAAAATCTGTTTCTGTTTATAATTTAATTGCTTTAAGGAAATCTGCGAGAAAAAGTGGAAACCCCATTCTATTGGCCGAAAGCGCGGACAATTAGCTATGATTTGCGAGAGGTGAATTTATAATTAGAACAGAAAACAAGGAGAAAGAAATAAAGAAGAAATAAAGCAATTTTGAAAACTCTCTGGGAATTTATAAAAAACACAAGAATCTGTAAAAATTATTATGAAAATGGGAGAAAAAATGAACAGATAGTATTTCGAATTTAAAGTCTTTAAGGGTTATACGCTGGCACCTAAAATCAACATGACATTTGAGATGGTGTAAGGGAAGTGAGTGTTTATGTATCGAAGAAGATCAAAGAAGACCATGGGAAAGACGATGTTTGAAGGTTTAACAAAAGACCTTGCTCTACCGGTGAGTACATAAACGAGACAGAACACGATTTAGCTTGTAAAGCCCATCCGCACTCAGGAAAATAATCGACTTTATCGGAACGTAACAACAACAATAATGACATCGTGAGATATTGAAGGTTAGGGTGCAAAATAACAACGTATTTTTAAGCTACAAATATAAGGGAATACCGAGCAGAAATCTCCAACAAGGCGCCGTTCTGGAAAAATACAGGTCTTCATCTTGCATACACATTCTTACATACTAGGGTACCAGAAACGAATTGCTGCTCCTAGCTATACACGCATTAAATCAATAGACACATTGCCACGCTGCCAAATACTGACATATGCATAGTATTCACATTATGGACATGTTGATATACACACTTCTAACCTTTGTGGCTACTTATTCAATTTTCTTCATTTTGCATAAATAAACACTGAAACTAACGTTTTATATTCTTACAAAATTATAGATATAAATATTTTTTGTTATGAAAATATCGTTTTTTCTCACTTTTTCATTTACAAAATTGTGTTTAAATTTTTGCTTAGGGTTTGCCCACTGGTGACTTTAATATTCGCCAATGCTTCATTTATTTCCATCTTTATATGCATGCCCGTATATATATATATATATATATATATATATATATATATATATATATATATTATAGTCAGGTCATGTCATATGCTACTGGTATCATGTAACTCAGTACTACCTGCCTCATGGCCGGGTTACCGGCGACTAAACTGGTTCCCCCACCAAACTTTTTTGGTGAGGAGGGTGGCTAGTCTCCCTAAAGGATTGAAAACAAGACCTTCCAAAGGGCGAATGAACCATTTTTTGGGGTCAACGGCCAACTAGCACCGCGTGTGTTTGTGTGTATGTATGTGTGTGTTGGGGTGGAGAAGGCTCCCATAAGCCGTGGTGAAGGCAACCTTTCTAGGAGAAGCAAATCTCTGATGTAAAAAAAACATAAAGCGGGAGACCAACATTAAGCTGGTATGCAGTTTAACTTGCTGCTGGCTATCTTGCTCTTCCTTGTTGCTGGATTTCAACATTTTGAACCGAGAGAGAGACTTTGCTGTCGTACAAAGCGTAGACTCTGTAACATCATCTGTGTATAGATACTCCCTCAGGTATTTGTCTATAAAAATGGTCCTGTGGCGATGGAAGTCATTTTTGGGCTCATGAACTTTAAGTGTCTGAGGGAGTGGCCCTCGTCTAACAAGAGGTTGCAATCATCATATATATATATGTGTGTGTGTGTGTATCGCTTTATTGCAGGTCAATATTTCTTTAAATTTTTTAAATTGCTATGAAATGCAGAGAAGTGAAATGTGGTACACTGAAAGAGCATAACAAGGCGCCTTTGTGGCCCTCTCGGCCAGGTCAGCAGATGACTTTTGACCCCGCTGAACTGGTGACCGTTGATCGTCTATCTTTCTCGAGAGGACTTCATATGAATTCTCCGTGAGCAGGCATTATTTCGATTCTGTTGAAAATCAATTAGCTTTACATGCACGCCAGAAAATTTGATTTGAGATGACGTGATGTTGTAGGAAACTTTAAAACCTTCCTCCAAAGTTAATCCTTCGACGAAAATTGAACACCTCCTTAATAATCTTTCCTTTTTATTATTGACCAAAGCTGATCAATTGGGTTTATATATGCAGATCAAGGTGGTCATGCCATCAAATTTTCCCCACTAATGACTTAAAGTAGGATGTCATAGCCTGGTTGAGTCGCATGGCGCATTGTCGTGCATAAAAATCAATTTGTGGTGAGGCGCTAATGGAAGGTCATCAACCATGGTGGAAAATGCTCATTTAAAATACAATATAAGACTGGCTTGTAAGTTTGACACCATTTGGCACTCGAAATAGTCCAATTATTTCATCGCAGATTATTCCAGCCCAAAACATGGCACCTCCACCTTCCTGTTGAAGACGGAATCGATAAAGCGTATGGAGTCCAAGAGGACTCCAAACTTTTGCCCATCCATTTGGCCCATCAAGGGTTGCTCTGGCCTCCTCGACATTTTCAAAGCTGGTTTTCACATATTTCTGAGCCCAAGCCAAACGTTTTTCCTTATGAGTTTTGCTTAAAACAGGTCTTGCTATGGGCTTAATGCTTCTTGTAATTTCGTTTAAGACATTGCAGCTGTCTTTCTGGACAAAGACGGTATTTCAGTCAAATATAGCAGCACTGTTGCTCTCCCCCTGCTTGATAAGTTGACGGCAAATTTTTCTAATATCATGAGCAAAAACTTTCTTTTGCTTTTGTCCTTCCTTGGTTTGATGTTTGGATTTTCAGCGAATGGAGACAGTGTCTTTCGATCTCTTCCAATCTCCCTGGCTAGATAAACCTTCTGCAAGGCCCGCAAAAACATTCTTTTTCACTAGCTGTCAATCGACCCTACAGGGTATTTTGGGAAACCTGCAATGATGTGATACACACTTAAAATTACCAGAAAACAGAAAAATTAGTATAATTTTCAAAATAGTTCAAATTCCACAAAAATCAGGGAAATAAGGCACCTTGTTATGCTCTGACAGTGTATTAAATTTCACTTCTCTGCATTTTAAAGCAATTTCAAAATTAAAAAAATATTGACCTGCAATAAAGCGATACACATGATATATACATATATATATATATATATATATATATATATATATATTATCATGAATATATATATATATATAACTACTTAATTTACTCACATAAAATTAATATATGAAAGTATAGATTTATGCGTAAACTTTAAGTATTTACTTCAAAAGTGCTCAATACGTAGGTAGAGCTAGTTAGTAAGTTATAAAATGTATACGGCGATTAAGCTACACTGAATATTCCGCGTTTCATCCACTCTAGGACTCATTATGCATAAGCCTGAAGAGTCCTAGAGTGGATGAAATGTAGAATATTCAGTGTAGCTTAATCGCCATGTATATTTTATAACTTACTATATATATATATATATATATATATATATATATATATATATATATATATATATATATATATATACTTCATTTACTCACATAAGATTAATATATGAAAGTATAGATTTATGCGTAAACTTTAAGTATTTACTTCAAAAGTGCTCAATACGTAGGTAGAGCTAGTTAGTAATTTATAAAATATATATGGCGATTAAGCTACACTGAATATTCGACGTTTCATCCACTCTAGGATTCGTCAGGCTTATGCACGAATTCTGTGGTTGTTTCTCGTTTTTATATGGTCCTCCTCTATTGAGGATTTTAGTTAGCCAATCAGCTTTCTAGTATCCACCGCGCCCCTTCCTATCAGCCAATGGACATGCATTTTATCGAACAAAGGATCTGTTTTAAATTTAAATTACTAATATATATATATATATATATATATATATATATATATATATATATATATAATGTGTGTGTGTGTGTGTGAGAAAGAAAATTAAATCTGTAAGTTGAAATTTACAATCAAAATTTATTGTTAGACTGAATTAGACTGAATACTCCAAAAACAATTTACAAAGTCCTTATTCCGCGGAGTTCCAAAGAATGCTATTGTTATTATTATTCTCATCATCCTAAAGAAGTCAGTAAATGATATTTGTAGCAATGCTAAAATTTGCTAGTTAAGGTATTAAGTGAAACCGCAATTTATTGTAGTTATACATTGCCAAATAAAAAAATGAAAAAATATTGGATATGTAAAAAACTAATATAAAAAAAACAAATCGTGCATATTTTTCTTTTTAAGCCGAGGATGAAGGTTCTCATTTTGGATTTTTCTCTTCTTACTATTAGATCCTATTTGACTAGGGACAGACTTCTCTTTGGACTACTGCACTGCCCGGAAAAAGAATAATTTTCATTATTTCAGCTGTTTTGTAAACTTTCCAATCGGATTTTTGAAAACTTTCTAATCAGATTATATGCATCGTCATGCTGGATTTATCTTGGAATACATTCTATCTAATGAACTATTTTGCATTTTGGATCAACTTTAGAGGAGTTTTGCTCAAGCTGAAATATTATGCGCGCTTTTTTTATATATTAATCTTTTACATATCCAATATTTTTTCATTTTTTTTATTTCGCAATTTATAACTACAATAAATTGCGGTTTCACTTAATGTCTTAACCAGCAAATTCTAGCATTGCTACAAATATAATTTGCTGATTTCTTTATGTCCTCTGGTGAGAAGAATAATAACAATAGCATTCTTTGAAACTCCGCGAGATAAGGACTTTGTAAATTGTTTTTGGAGTATTCAGTCGAACAATAAATTTTGATTGTAAAGTTCAACTTACAGTTTTAATTTTCTTTCTCTTCTAATAAGCTCTACTCTCTATTGCGTATTGAGCTTTTTTAATTCGGTTGGCATTACATTTTCTATATATAAATACTGTTATTTATATTAGTTTGAAGTTTACCATTGTGTATATCAGGTAAACACTACATCCCTTTGTTTTCATTAATGTATATATATATATATATATATATATATATATATAAACTAGCACACCGTTCGGTGTTGCCTGGTTGTAAAATGCACTTAAATATATTTTCATTCATGCGGATTTCATATTCATTATTATAGAACTAATACTGTATTAACTATTATATTTTACCCAATAAGTGATTTCAAAAGTTAACAAAATTAACTTTTGTGCTATCAGCTAGAATTGAAGCCAAAACATTTACCTCTCAGATAAGAACTGTATTTAAACACTTATATATTAGTTACGACATTGAATACAACATACTAGAAGGTGTAACCGAGATTTGCATGGTAAAATCGGATGTTTTATGTAGATTTAAATATTTTGTATAATCATATTCTTCACTTGCCTTTACAAAATAGAAAACTTTTTGTATTTGATGGTAAAATTATTTTATTTTCAATAAAATTTTAGATTTCATTATTTTTGAAAAAACACTGATTATCTGTTATGTCTACCCCATACTGTGTAAGAAAAACTTTAAAAACCAAAGGAATAGAAACAAGGAAAGAAAATAAGAACATAGAGAAAAAATAAATATAGAAAAAGAAAAAAGAAAAGAGAAAATAATATTAAAGATAGAATATCCACGAAAATGCAAAAAATAGAAACGAATCTAAAAAAGCAGGTTAAGACGTTTCAAAACAAACCACAAGGGAAAAGCGGTTCATCTTTGCCTACCTTGGCTTTGCCATTATGTTTTCTTAAAAGTCAGGCTGTGTGGGTTGTTATTCTGAAACTCAGAGTCTGTGTTATTAGTAGTGTTAGACTGGTCTGTTTTTTATGTGTAAATATTTTTATTTTCGTTTTGACATTCTCCTATCATCTTTCTCCCTATCCAGCTCCGTCCTCTTTTTAATGAAGGCCACTTTTCTTTCTTTTGTGCTGTTCATGTTTTTGCAAAGACAAAGTCAATTCTCGTCTAAGCATAATTCTTGCTCCCGTTTTGATCTCCAAACTTAAGCCTCGGTTTTGGTTTCTTTGACTAAAGAAGTTAAGATATATCTGTGCTGCAAGCAGAACGGAAATATATGGGAAGCGATGTATCACTTTCCAAAATAAGATAATTGTTATTTTGGGCGAAACTAAATCCCAGAAGAATATTTTTCTGCTCAAAATTCAGCAATTTCTGAAACAACATTTATCTAATAATCAAAATTAATTTTGAGAGAAATAAATGTTTGCATCTGCGGATGTGCTTGTCCTTAGTATATTTTCTTTTAGCTTTTTATTGATTTTTAAAAATGATTTGCTGACTTTCAAATTTAACACTATTTTTAGAAACATTTAGTTGCAACCTTTTGTGTATTTTTAATTTGATTTGATTTTTGTTTTACTTTTTTAGATTTTTATAACTTTACTGATTTCAAGATTTTTAGTACATTTTTTTATTTTGTTTCTTTTTTTTTTGCTCTTAGTGTCTTTTTATTTTATTTTTCTTTCAATTTTAGTGTTTTTCTACATTTAGTGTCTTTCTTTTACTCTGTGTCTTTTTACTCTGTGTCTTTTTACTCCGTGTCTTTTTACTCTTAGTGTCTTTTTATTCTTAGTGTCTTTTTACTCTTAATATCTTTTTACTTTTAGGCAGGCTATCCTTTTTACTCTTTAGAGTCTTTTCTACTTTTTATCATGTTTGTATCTAATTTTTGTGTCAAATTAATTATTTTGTCACAATTTATAACTTTCTGACTTTCTTGATATTAAAGCTGGCATTTTTTAATTAGTTGCAACGTTTTATTCTAATTTTTAATTTTTGTGTATCTTTAGATTATGTTTGACATTTTTATATTTTAATTGCTTTCCTGATTTTGATGCCAATTTTTTGGCGTAGTTTGTACGTTTTATGTCTTTTTAATATGATGTCTTCATACTTTTTAGTGACTTTTTAATTGTTTTACTTTTTTATTTTTATGACTTTTCTAATTTCTAATCTTTTAATAAATTTTTATTATACATTTTTTAAAGAATTCTTTTATTAATTTTAGCTTTTTCATGGCTATTTTTTATTTGAGATTCTTTAGCCATATCATCACAGGATAGCTTTTCTTACTGTGCAATATTATATTTAATGAATTCATTAATTACGTATTACTGCTTACTCGTTTATTGAATTTACTTTGCTTATCTAATCATATTATATGATATTAAAATACTTCTAAGAGATAGTAATGTCGCCCACTGTTTTTGACAGCGTCAGTTATGACGAATATGTCATTTTTAAAGTGCTTCATTGGTTAAATCATATTTCTGTCATTCTAATTATTTCGAGTGAAATAGTTTTCTTTTTTAGATTACAAACATTTAAAACAATATTGAATTATTGTTCATTGCAATCATGGCTGAATTATTTCATCCGTTTTCTTCATAAAATACATTTTGAAAAAAGGTTCTAGATAAGCAATGGATTATATAAACGAATTTTTTCTAAAAATAGTAAACCCATCAATATGACATCAAATGAAATTTGGTGAAAACACGACACTAAACCTAACCCGACCTCGTGGACCAAGATATTCGTCCAACATCGAACTTACCTCTCATTACCCTATAGCGAACCTCGACGCCAACAACTTAAACTCTGCCTATCTTAGGCGATAATTAAAATATCATTTTAAAAATCAAAAAACTTAAACAAAAAGGTAAATTATATCTTTAAATTTAGAAAGATTGTTTAACCATATTTCAAGCCCAATCTTTTTTTATAAAATGTAGGATTTGTAGTCCAGTAGTTCAAAGTATTTGTCTGATGGCGACAAGTTTCATGCTACTAAAAATAAAGCATACTAGAAGGTGTAACCTAGATTTGTAGGGTAAGATCGAACACAATAAACATTTAAAAAATGAAAAAATAAAAAACTAGGAATCGTGCCTCCGTCATATAAAAGAGGCTTTGAGCGTGTCATAGCAATCGTCGTCACCATTTTTCATCTTTCTTTTTTTCTTCATCTCCCTCTCTCTCTCTCTTCATCTCCCTCTCTCTTCATCTCTCTCTCTCTCTATCTATCTATCTATCTATCTATCTATCTCTAACACAAAAGGAACACCATTTTTGTCAACATTAACGATTTTTTGAACACGCGTTTCTTCGTCTCATGTTTGACTTATTTCTTCTCTCATTTATCGCTACATATATATGTATTCAATGAATTTCGTTTTTCATTCCAATTCGTTTTTTTCCTCCTTTCATTCGCACCTAGTTTTTTTGTTTTCCTTTTCTTTAAATTTCTTTCGTGTGTTTGTGTGTGTCCATTCTAGATTTAGAGGAGCACTGGTACGGCAACCAAATCAACGTATGTTGCATATGCGTGAGGGGATTATATATGACCGCATATATACAGTGCTAAATAACGTATGTACAGAGTTGAATCGTACGTATACTTACACTTGTTGGCCTTTAAGACGTATTTGCGTCTATATATGTGTATATAGTTGAATCGTGGTGTGTTGAATGTGTATACGTGACACTTCTAATATCTTTTGTGTTCTTATTATAACGGATAATGTCTCTATGTTGTCCTTGTATCCTTAATGTCTATTTTACGGCCCGTGATTCTCCTCATCTAGTGGTGTTGATGCGTGCGTGTCGAAACATACAACAGCATATACATAACGACATACCTGTTCTGCTATTATTTCTTCTGAGAGGTTCTTCAACCACCTTGGGGAGCCGGGCCCGGTTTAAGAGAAACGCTTCACAAGACAGACCAGGACGATGTGTGTTTTTATTTACTCTATTCACTCTCAGATATTCGTCATAGCAGAAATGGAGTGACCAACGATCTGCGCTGATTGGTGGACAGAATAATTTTCATGTTCGACAGAATGATTCTAGCGTTCGACAGAAATTCCAAAGTTCAACAATATATACTTGAAAAAGAGCGGATGTTACATCGGCTGAAACGTTATGCCAAAAACCACTCAAGGTTGGAAATAGTAGATCAAATCAACCCTCATTTTAAAAATTCAGAAACAAAATTTATCTTTGTTAAAGGTTTGAATAGCAGATCTATTGATAAACGCGTGAACTGAGTCAATCCATTTAATATAATTAACTTTTTCAATTCCATAATCTATTAAACTATTTGCCTTAACCCCCCCCCCCTCCGATAAGTTTAGTCGAATTCCAAGTTCGTCAATTTGTCAGATTTGTATGCCTCTGCCAAAACCAAAAGGTCAATCAATGAAATGTTTGAAATAAGAAAAGTTTAAAACATCAGCCACAATGTCCAGTTTTAATCCAATTAGACCGCTTGTTTCTTAATTGAACGTTTAGTTAAAAAGGAGGGAGAGGATTTCATCAGCTTATCAGATTTTACATTAGGTCATCAATTTTTCAAAGTGCAAAGTTTTGCATCTACTTCCATCGTTGATCAAATTAGTAGGACTTGAAACTTAGAAAAATCCGTTATGAAAGTTACACAGAATCAACCTGAAACCGTAGAGCACGTAGTTCCAGCATCGCACAAATTGCACCTCAACAAATTGTGTATTCGTTTCTGACATTGTCAACGGCTTAACTGAAACTGGTGGTAGTGATGGTGGTGGTAGTTAAATATATAATAACGTGAACAGACAACCCAAGTTCGAATCTAGTTGTCTCCATGCACCACTATAAATCATGGATGTTGGCAACCTTCACGTGATTCCTTCTGTGCCTGATTCTAGAATGAATCAGAAAACCGATTCCAACAAAAAGTTCAAGCACCCCCCCCCCAAAAAAAAGTCTCATCAAGCTGATTAATATGAATTTATTTTATAAGCATAAGTTTTCCTCGTGCGTGGATCATGTACGTTAACATTTTGGATATCATCCTGTGACTGGAATTTGATTTGGATGAAACGATAGCAACAAACGGTTTTGCTGGTTCATATATTCAGAGAATATTTCTACTCTAAGTCAAAAATTTAAGTGTAAGAGAGTGCCATATGGTTACCAGCAGGTTAATCTGTCAGCTCATTGATTGATGTACTGTTGCAAAAGACCTTTTTCCTAACACATGTTATCTCCACGGTAACTAAAAAAGTTCTGATCGTTTTTTTAAAGGAAAATGAAAATGCTTCACCGTATGTGTAGCTTATATTTAGTCTTCGAAATAATCGCCATCACCTCTCTATTGTTAACCGAGTGTGTTAAATAATTATTGATTGGAACCACCTGCAAAACAGTTGTCAAAAGGAGCATTCACTGCTGAATAAAACGCCATCGTGACATTGACAGCAAAGCCCGATGTGGGCGATTGTAAGTGGTCAGAAATTGTTATAGCAACCCGGACTTGATATCATATGTTAATTGGCAATTTTGGATCAGAGATGGACAATCCGCCTAATCCCTGGGCATGCATCTTTCTCCCCCACTAACCCACACCTATTCCTCACCAATAACAATAAAAATAGCAGGCGTTGTCTGGTTGTAAAATACGTATAAATATCATATTTTCATTAATGCAAAATTATTCATTATAAACAGAAATACAGTAGATGCTAAACGTAATGTTAAATTCCTTTTTAAAAAATGAAGTAAAAAATAACGGAAAGAAACTGAGACGCGCATGTGAGAATTGTGTTTTTTAAACAGTCCACTTCTTCTAAGTAAAAAAAACAACTGCGCATGCGCTAATCGTTCACGTTCCTTATGTTAAGAATGAGTGGGTTTGAAAACCTTCTTTTTTTCTTGACATCGTGGCAAGCTGGCTATTGTACTTGACTCACCGACTTTAGGCTTTAGTTTCTATCTCAACTCGAATATTTTTTTTTTACTTACAAGAAGTGAATCGTTTAGAAAAAAACATAACACTCGCATGCACATGTCTCAGTTTTTTTTTCTGTTATTTTACCTAATTTTTTAAAGTAATTTAACATTACGTTTAATACCAGGCAACGCAATACATCTGCTAGTATAATATAAATAGATGCTCTACAGGCACATGTAACCTAAAGGCAGATTTTTCAGTCTCTAATACCCCAGTGTGTAATGTAGAGTGTTACTTCACTTGCCCTTGATCCCCACCTTATGATGCAGAGTGTTTAGCAAGAAAGCATGGAGTACAATTATTTAATCTTGGATATGTCTCAATGAGGATCGAACACTGGTCTCACAGCTTATTAGTGAACACTTATTATGCTAAATTAGTTTTGTTTTCTTTTTTACATGGAAATCGCTTCAGACAAGATGTGAAACGATTTTGTGTAAAAGGTTATAAATACTACTTCAAGGTCAAAAACTTGGGAATGAAATGTGATACATAGATTCCAGTGCAGATAAGAGTATTTATTTCCCTTTTTATTTCTGAAGATTTCTGTTGAAGTAAAATGAAATAAGTAGCAAATATTTCTTTTTATTTTAGTATTGGATTACTACTTATCAAGGCCTGGGAACGACTTGAAGATAAGGGTTAAAGAGATGGTCAGTTAGATGATAAATACCATCACACCAGGATTGAAAACAATGGATCAAATTAAAAAGGATAGATTATCCAAGAGGGAAGTTCAAAATATATTAATTATACATTAAACTTAAAGGCGCCCATGTTGTGGTTTGTTAGAAAGCAATCTCATGATATTTATAAAGAATGTACATTTTTTACGAGGCCCAGAGGTCACCCGAGGATAAAAGTTGATGAGTGTACAGTAATCAATGAGAAAATATTGTAAGAATAGTTAGTAGTAAAAATTTAGTAAAGAGAATGGCTAATCAAGAACTTGTTTACACTGCACTTGAAGACGACCACATTTAGTCAGTTGGAAAGCAAGAAAACGGAACAGAGTCCCAAAGGTGTGGAATTCTAAGAAAGAACATTTTCTCATGGAATCTACGTTTATGTTTGGCACAGATAAAGAATGGGAAATCATTGACAAGTGTTTTTCATAAGAGTCAGGCCAGGGAGGTGGGGGCATAGATTGGAGCTCAGACAATCACTCGCCATTAAAATAACGATAAAGCGAAGACAGGCTCGCAACGTCTCTTCTGTGGGAAAGAAGTTGCAGGAAAGAGGAGGGGGCATCCCCCACAAAGTCTATTTTGAACTCTGCCAAGGCAGTATAAAGTCCTTTTAGCTGCTCTTGCACATATGTGGAAACAGTACTCTATGTTTAGACGTACTTGGCCAACAGTACTCCACCCTTGCACATACAGGTAGAGAATTGCATCAGCAGTGAGATATCTACTGGAGTGCTAGAACGATACCACCATTTTTCTATCAGCTTTGCAAAATTTGATGTACGTGTTCCATCTATGATCAGAAGTAGAGTTAGACCTAGAAGCTTGTCAAAACATGGAACCTTCCCAATTGATGCTAATCGCGGATCAGAGCATTGATTATGTAATGATAAAAGCTTGGTTTTAGATGCATTAAAATAATCAGCCACTTCTTCCTCATTGTACTACGTGCTCAAGATCAGAAGAGAGAGAATCAGAGAGACTTGGTTGTTTATAACCTTTGAAGTGTTGCCATAGATGGTAGTGTTGTCAGCATAAATGTCTATAAATGATCTTAAGATGTGATTTGGGGGATCATTGATGTAGACCAGGAAGAAAGTTGGGCCTAGGATGGAACCTGAGGGACTCCAGCATTAATACTATGAGTTTCTGATTTCTGCCTTTCACCCACTACTCTTAGGAACCTATCAGAGAGAAATGAGTTAATAATTGAAAGGATAATTCCAGCTATACAATTGCAGAAAATTTTGTGGAGTAGACTTTTATGCCATACCCTATCAAAAGCTTTTGATATGTCAAGAGGAATAGCCCTAGAAATGAAGCCTCTGTCTAGATATTCGCTAATCCTATGAGATAAAACTGTAAGCACATCTGCTAGAAAGCATATTGCATGTCACTGCGGAGGGTATTTTTCTGAGGTGGTTGACTACTTCTCTATTTAACTTACTTACTCATGATTAGGGCTGTGAGAACAAAATATTCTTTTTATTCATTTGGTTCTCGGGTACATATCCGACACAGTTAGTCACACTTAATCAACCGAGAATCACATCCGTCAACGTAAAAATATATAAGATATTAACAGATATATACTCAAGAGTTAAAACAATGAAAAGAATATGCTGTTGTCACAGACCTACTCATGATGCACAAGACACTGATTGGTCTGTATTGACAGGGAGATGAAATACGGGACATACATGATGTTTTCCAGGGTGTGGGGAAGCAGTTCTCCTTAAGACAACGTTTAAACAGGTTTGTATGTATGGGAGTTAATTCTGGGTTAAGCTTTATGAGGACTATAATAGGACTGGCGGGGAGGGCCACTCGCTTTTTATTTTTTGCACCTTGTTCTAGCAAAATTAGTATCTTTTGGTTAATAAAAACTTTATAGTTTTTCCTAATATTTTCTTTGTTGAAACTTACTTAGATTACACCCCAAAAACCAACTTAATGTCTATACTAAAACAACAAAACTTTCCTGAACAGGCATTTCTTGATTTCAGTGCAAAATGAAGTACAGTATGACTAGAAACAATATCAGGATAAGCAGAAAAAGTTGGTATATTTTGGACTTTTTTTTTTCTCTTAGACGAGTTTCACAGTCTGAGAGTTTATTATTTAGCCCATAGCTGGAGGAAGAATATATGCTTTCATGCCTTTCGCAATGATATTAGTGGGCGTGATGCAGTAGTCTTGCAAGAATTCGGATCTAGCATGCCAAACCAACAGTCCATGTTCTAACACTTGTACCACTTTCATATATATTGTTTTTAAATCCTCAAAACAGTGTTTCAGGGTAAACAACTGATAATCCCTTGAGTCTGGTCAGTACTAAATGGGTGACCATTTGGGACTTCCAAGTGCTGTATGTGCTCTTCGCTTAGCATTGTTAGCAGTCGTCCTGTATTTCTCTCTGTCACTGGACTCCAACTGTGCTGATTCAGAAGTGTGGTTGGAATTGTGCAACGGTTGCCTTACAATTACACACGCTACTGCCCCTATGAAGCTTTCCTTTGACTTTCAAACTAAACAGAAGCATCGATACACACACACATACACACACACATACAGTATAACTCATATAATTTGAACATCCGCTTCGTTCAAATTAGAGGATGCTGTTCAAGTTTCGTGATAAAAAAATGTGCTGTAGTTAACTTTAATTTTCTAAGAATTAAGAAATAGTAAATGAAATTCATTGCTATATGATACTTCAAGTATATATTAAGTTGAGTTTACGATATATTGCAAGTAAGAATTGTTAAATATTATTACCAGAAACAAAAACATTGAAAATAAATTAAATCTACTCTTACTTGTTGGTATTTATTACCTAAGTTATCATCTACAGAAAGCATACATTTATGTAAAATACAGTTCTTTTTTTAGTTATTCATTAAATGTATTTTATTGCAGTTTCTATTTCTATCGATTGAGCTCTCGGGCACTGCCATTGTATTCCGTAAGCGATCACGAAAATCTACAATTTCTTGGTTCTGTAGCTTCTTTATGATTATATCTCTTCGAAGTGACATTGCTTGCAAAAAAAAAAAAAATTTATAACCGTCTACATAGACTTTTCTGCATCATGCCATGATATTACTTCATCACAGTGTTTTTGGTTATTTGAATTAGGGTCAAGAAAATGAGAGCTGTCGCTATTTTCATCACCATTACTGCCTTCAGGATATTGATCAGTAGTTTCCTCATCTTGTTGCACCCACATTTCAACATCATTTGCATTAAGTGATTTAAGAATAGCGTGGTTGGTCGGTAACCGTTTGGTTTCAAGAATTTTTTTCTAGGCCAGATTTATTCTCTGATTCTTTCAGTTCAAAAGCAAAAAGCAATTCCAGCAAAAAACCTAACAGCCAGCCATGGTTCTCTCCAGAATGTGCTGCTGCCATTGCGCACAGAAATCACTTTTTTCCACTGCTTCCAACGTAATAGATATATGGAAACTAAAGCCACTTTCAGGACTGCCAGAAACCATTGTAAGAAAGTAATAAAGAACACAAGAGAGTTGTATGCTCAGTTCGTCAAGTCCAAAGTAGCTTAGCAGCGGCTTGGTTCCCACCAGTTTTAGCAAATAGCAAACAGAATCCTGAACAGAAGCGTGTGCTCTATCCCAGCTATCAACAATGGACCTGAGGTAATCGCGTCAGCATCAGACAAAGCCAAACTCTTTGCCAAAAACTTTGCAGCTAATTCAACCCTTTGTGGCCAAGACCGCCAACCCCCAATATTTCCTCCTGTATCAGAAAACACGCTATGTGATATACAAATATCTGTACATGATGTTGCCAAGCTAATCAAAAACCTTGATTCCAGTTAAGCAACCTGCCCTGACGGTATTCCAATTATAGTACTCAAAACAATTCAAGCAGAAATAGCCCCCATACTTACAAAACTGTTTAAACGTTGGCTTAAGGAGAGTTGCTTCCCATCACTCTGGGAAATCTCATCAGTATGCCCTGTATTTAAGAATTCAGGTCACTGTTCCTCCCCCTCTCAGTACAGGCCAATAAGTCTCCTGTGCGTCATGAGTAAGTTGCTGGAACCTGTGTTAAATACAGAAATAATCAACCATCTCAGTAAAAATAACCTTCTTAGTGACACACAATATGGTTTCCATTATGCTAGATCTACAGCAGATATGCTTACTGTTATATCTCATAAGATTAGCGAATCTCTCGATGGAGGCAACTTTTCTAGGGCAAATGCTCTTGACATATCTAAAGCCTTTGATAGGGTATGCCATGAAGGTTTACTTCACAAGATCTCTAGCTATGGTATAGCTGGAAATGTCTTCTCAATTATTAAATCATTTCTTTCTGATAGGTTCATAAGAGTAGTAGTTGATGGGCAAAAATCAGAAGCTCAGAGTATTAATGCTGGAGTCCCTCAGAGGTCCATCCTGAGCCCAACTCTTTTCCTGATCTACATCCTTACATCATTCGTAGACATTTATGCTGATGATACTACCATCTATGGTAGCACATTTAAGACAGTAAACGACCAAGTTCTCTGATTCTCTCTTCTCTGATCTTGATCACATTGTACAATGGGGAAAGGAGTGGCTGGTTGCTTTTAATGCATCTAAAACCAAGCTTCTCTCTGCTAAGACTAAGCTTGTTTCCTTCAATAACTACAAGAAACCTTCTCTACCACCAATAGCAATGGCCAAGAACACATTGCCTGAAAGTACTTCTTTTAAACTCCTCGGCCTAACGTTTACAGGGAATATGAACTGGAATAGATACATTGAGAGCATTGCCAAGGCTGCTGCAAGGAAGGTTGGCTCCCTCTACCGTGCTAGAAAACTACTTACGCCTGCCAGTATCCTATACCTCTATAAGGCAACCATTCGCCCATGTATGGAGTACTGTTGTCACATCTGGGCTGGTGCATCTGCTGCTTGTCTCTCGCTCCTGGACAGGGTTCAAAAAAGAGTCGCAAACCTGATAGGTCCTGAACTGTCATCTGGGCTTAAACCTCTGTCCCATCGACGAGATGTTGCATCCCTCTGCCTGTTCTACAAATACTTTAATGGTGAATGCTCTGACGAACTGCAAACACTTGTACCTCCCCGACGTAACTACCCCCGACAAACCCAACAAGCTACTAAGTCTCATCCCTTTACAGTGGAGATCCCTAGGTGCAAGAAAGCCTTTTACTCCAATAGTTTCTTCCCCAGAACTGCGGGTCTTTGGAACTCCCTTCCGGGATTCTGCTTTCCCAACTGCAATGATATGCAGAAGTTCAAGTGTAATGTTAACAAACATCTTTCTACTCTTCTCCCTTCATAATGACCCCGCTAATTAATTCCCTAATAGTAGCCCCCTGCTTCAAAGTGGCACTGTGCCTTGTTTGGGGTGAAAATTGAATAAAAAAAAAAAAAACATCATCAACGTTCTGATCCCAATCTCCCATCATTTGAAATGAATGGCTCTCGTCTTGAGGAGGCCTCAAGTTTTGACAAGCTTCTGGGCTTGACCATTACTCCTGATCTTAAATGGAACACGTACATCAAATCTGTTGCTAAGGCCACTGGAAAAATTGTGGGATCCTTCTATCGATCCAGTAGATATGTCACTGCTGATGCGATTCTCTATCTATATAAGAACCAGGTACGTCCAAGGATGGAATACTGTTGCCACATCTGGGCAAGAGCTTCTAGAAAGGACTTGTCCTGCCTTGATAGAGTTCAAAATAGACTTCGTAGCCTGGTGGGAGATGTCCTTTTCTCTTCGCTGCAACCTCTATCTCACAGAAAAGAGGTTGTGAGTTTGTCTCTGATGTATCGTTATTTTCATGGAAAGTGTTTGACTGAGCTTCAATCTATGGTCTCCCCTCGCCAAATTTTCACAAGAAACACTCGTCTAGCTGTAAACACTATCAATAATTCCCCCACTCTTTATCTGTGCCTAAACCTAAACGTAGATTCCAGGAAAAAAGCTGCTTTCTTAGAACTGCACGCTTGTGGAATTTTCTTGTTTTCCTGCTTTCCAGCTGATTATAATATGGTTGTCTTCAGGTCCAATCAAAACAAGTTCTTGATGAGCCGTTCCACTTAAGTTAACAAATTTACCGAATTTCCATTACTATATTGCCCAATTGACTACTGTACACTCTTAATCCTTATCTCGAGTGGTCTCTGGGCCTTGATAATGGTTATGCTTATGTAAAAAAAAAAAGGAAAGAAGCCTTTGGCGCTGGGCATAATTTACCCCATGCTTGCATGTGCTTGCGAGAGAAAATATGGAATGTTTAGTAGTAAAATGGCGCTGAAAATCGCTTATACTCATGGTACTATTTATCATATTCATCATGAAATCATTTATGTAGAAACATTTTAAATTCCAAATAATCCCTTGATCCATAGGTTGGATAAGAGAAGTCACATTAGGTGGTAAGTAGCACACAAAAATATTCCTGCAAGATGACACTAGTTCTTACTCAGGAGGATGTGCTCTACAATTGTCCAACAGAAGCAAGCACTTTGAATCAGGTTTACCTAATTCAAAAAAACGTCTCTGGACAACTGGCACAAATTCTTGCAAAAACCATTTTTTAAACAACTGTTGATTCATCCATCCATTTCGTGAAGAATAATAGGATACTGGCAAAAGCGAACTCCTTTCAATGCTCGGGGACACTTTTATTTGCCGATGACAAGAAGCTTAAGTTTATGAGTTCCAGAAGCATTAGTGCATACCATCACTGTTAGTCTTTCTTTATGTAATTTGAATCCTTTTATTTTCTGCTCCTCGGATCCAGCTAATGTTTTTGTAGGTAAGCAATTCCAATTCACGCCACTTTCATCAGCATTGTAAACATCCTCTTGTGTTAAAATATAATATATCGTTTTGAATTTGTCACAATAATTTGATGCTGTGTGAGTATCATCAGATCGTTGTTCGTCTGACATTGTTAATTGTTTTATACCATGTCTACTCTTAAAGCTCCTAAGCTAACCTTCACTGAATTTCATACCTTCTGTGATATCCAACTCTTCCTTAAGAGATTTTGCTTCAGCAATTAAGATGGGCCCAGATATTGCTACACCTTCATTCCGTTTTGCTATAAACAACTCATGCAATATTCGATCGAATTCAACTTGCTTTGGTCTGCGAAGAGTCCTTCTTTTGACATGTCGTTTATTTGGATAGAAAGGAGCAGCCTTCAATATTTCCTCCTTTTTCTTTTTGATGTAAAACTGTACTTCCTCCAATCTTATAATCTCTCAATATAACGTTATTTTCAACTCCAGTATCTAATTTTTCTATAATTTGACGTTTTTTGAGTAAAGTCAGTGTCACTTGTTTTCTTTTAGAGTTGTAAGCCATTGTGATGGGTTGTTTTACACTATTTTAAATGTAGCAATCTAAAAAAAAATTACAGTTAGCGTAAATTAATTATCAATAGCTAATGTACATAAATTACATAGTGCCAATATTAACATTTCTGCACAATATCTGACTAAACAATATAAACAGTTTTACTGCAACTCCGCATCAAATATGTTAATATAATTTCAATAACGAGACAGTTCAAGTTTGGAGAAAGCCCAGGTTTAGAAGAAGTCCAACTTTAAAGGAAGTTTTAATTAAAGTAGTTTTACTGTATATACAATCTGGCGTTATTGTTTTGCAGAGGCAATGAAGTTTAACAAGGTTAACTAATACAAGAGTGTTCAATACCGAAGTAAAAACAGATAAAGAGTATATATATATATATATATATATATATATATATATATATATATATATATATATATATATATATATATATACGCGTAAGTATACAGTCTTACAAATGTTTATTGAAAAGCATCCACATAAAATCAAATAAACACGTTAAATTACAAAAAAAAAAATGTAAAAGAGGAAATATCACTTTGGGCTATAAAAATCAATCAAGCTGTGTTGAAACGATGCTGCTATCTAGCTGACATCAAAGCCAACCCCAGTAGAACTGAAGAACCCCATGACCTTACCCGAAGCGGTATGTTCATGATAAGAAAATGGTGGTGCCATGAAATACGTAAAGCTAAAAAATGTGAAAATATAAATATTGATAAAATTTCTTATACAATCATAAGTAGGTAGTACTATAACTTAAAAGTCCTATAATTTTACTCTGAATAAAGAGTTCATAACATCGAAGCACCCTTGGAGGATCTTTGTAATAAACTGAGGAAGTTTTAACTCGAAACAATTAAATATAAACTAAAACATACTGCAGTGATGAAACGTTGAAAATGAAGCTATGTTGAAGTCGTTTAACAGGGAGAGTAATTTGATGTGACCGTGCAATAGAGACATGTCTGGAACGGCTGTTACGTTTGGGGCACGTCAACTAGCTCGCAGTGTGTTACACCAATAAAATTATAGGAACATCCACTTTAGATGAAGGGGTTGATATGACGTCTCCTCCGTCTTTTCGACGGGTCCTGTCAAGTTCTAGGCGTCATTTACTGACAAGAATCGTTTTGCTGGAATCAAACACTGTAGGGAATAAGAAAACAACACATTTTTTTATAAAAATAGAAATTATTATTTTCTCTTTGAAGGAGAAACATGTTTTAAGAACTCAAGTTGAGCTGACATGTCAGTGTCTGCAATGGGTCGGGTCGCTGTTCGAAACCTTTTTTATCGTCTCTTGCAGCATTTCGGCTTCAACTGCTTGCGACTGTCTTGTACAACGTAAATCTTCCTGATGATCATTTCTTTCTCTTATGATGACGCAAACGTGGAGATAGAGAACGCGAGTGAGAGGTAGATATTAAAAACAAAGAGAGTGAAATATTATTGTTTTACAATCCTTGTGTTTACCAAGTAGATCTCTTAACCTATATTTCATCAACAACCTAGCTTGGAGTTTATAAACATATGAACTCGGATTAAATCTGATTTACAACAGGCTTTAAATTCGCCATGTTCATGATAACGTGATTTACATTATGCTTAAGTTAGGCGTAAGTTTTTCAAACCTGACGAGCCACATGAAAAGCTTATTTGGGGGAAATATCGAATGAAATATTAAAGAGAATTTTGTCTACATAATTAATAATGCATATGTTCTGTAGAGTTTTCTAAAGGTGGAAAAGTAAGAGGGAAAAGCCCCAGCAGACATAACAATTAAAATTTTAATTAAATGGAACGTGTTTTTGAATGTTCAGATCTCACATAATGTTAACTCATTTCTTTTTGCATACTATTTGTACGATAAAGCATGACGAAAGCAAGACAACTGGCTCCTTCTGATTCTCTATTCGTCCGATGTAGGCACGTGATCTGAGCATCCTATGCCGTCGGACAACCAGGCACGATCATTGGTTGTTGCTGATTGTATATTCAAGAAATGTCGTAAAAAAAGACGGATTTAGTCACATTATTCAGCTATAACAATTACATAAAGTTGAGGGTTTATTTTTGGTAAAGCATCAAAATTTATTTGCAGAAACAAGCTTTCAATTTTTCAAGCAAAAAAAAGAAGATATTTCAAAACACAACACCATATTTGCACAAAATGAAATTAGAAACATATTTCTCTGAGATTTTTATGTCAAGAATAAAAAAAGCAATCAACTTTACTTCAGATGTAGTAGCATATTCTTTTTTTTTTTTTGTTTTTTTGTTGTTTTTTTTTTGCTATAACTCTTTGTACAAAGATAAACAATTCTCTATTTCAGAATATCGGGTAATCTATATAAATAAAACAGCAGGTGTATGTATGTGTATGTCTGTGTGAAAATATTTAACCGATAAACTCTTAGGTTATTGGTCAGATGACACTGAAATTAAAAGGAAATAGTAATCATCCATTAACGATGGTTTATAACGAGTAAAATCATGTTTCGATGATTTACGCCTAACGAAATATGTCAGAAAGTTGAAATGCAAAATGTCCATTTCAACTTGCCGACATATTTCTATTATTTTTGCAAATTCATTCATAACTAGAAGTTGTTTAATTTTAATTCTTTCTTTGTCGATAGCTCAAACGGTAGGGATCGCGGCTGGAGCGTTAAATGGTTTGGTTTCGATTTTGATTCTATCTGATGGCACCCAAGTAAATTTGTTTTATATCTTTTGAAATCAGTATTAGGTAGAATATGTATGCTTTTAGTTGTGAGATCGATCACCCCTGTGACCAGCGAAGAAGCGCTTCCCAAGCGTCGCACCAATGCTACCTAACCATTGACTAAATCCCTTCCCCCGTAACATATCTATGATACTCCTATTCATTCATCTTATGGTTGACTTCCAGTTTAATTCTACACACCTTTCCGTCAGCTAATAATAATTATTATAAAAAATAATTCATTAAAATTTATATTCAGTAAAAATTATTAATATGAATTAAAATTATTTGTATGAATTAAATCATTTGTATAAATTAAAATTATTTGTATACATTAAAATTATTTGTATGAATTAAAATTATTTGTATGAATTAAAATTATTTGTATAAATTAAAATTATTAATATAAATTAAAATTATTTGTATGAATTAAAATTATTAATATAAATTAAAATTATTAATATAAATTAAAATTATTTGTATAAATTAAAATTATTTGTATAAATGAAAATATTATATATATATATATGGCATGATCACATTCCACATCGGTTCCCGTTAGATCACCGAAGTTAAGCAACGTTAAGCCTGGTCAATACTAAATGGATGACCGTTTGGGAATACCAGGTGCTGTATATGCTCTCCGTTTATCTCAACATTGTTTCTAGTCAACAATGACTTTTCCTTGCTACTCGAATCAAATAGTCGATTCAGGAGAGGGGTTGCTTATTACACGCGCAACTAGTCTTACAGGGGACATGCGTTTCTCTCAAGACAGAATGGAGACGATAATAAACTTCTGTATTGATTATATGATTTATAATAAAACGTTCGGTTAATCATTAGATATTAATTCCTTGCCCATAATATATTACTCATAATCAGAATTAAAGTTATCAGTGTTGCCATTTGCATATTTTTATTTTAAATCTCTAATTATTACTATTTTTTAAATTTATATTGCACTATTACATCATCAAAAATTATTTAATATTTGTTCAATCATTGTTTCCGTTATAATAAAATCACAGTATTTTCTTTTATTACTCATTATATTATTGTATACTAGCAGGACCCGTTAACCGGCGTTGCCCGCTGGTAGAATGCATACACACACCCCACATAAAAATGTCAAATACAGCTGTTATTTTTGTTGTTGGCCAATAATAAATTATTAAGCTCAGTACTGCCAAAATAGCCTAATCAGTTGTTTTATTTTTAATAAGTCTAATAATAATATATACCTCGAACGCTCGCCACAGCTTTGCTCCCTCTGTATATAACACTGTGTAACTGTAATTTAATATCATCCTAACTGTTGTTGCCATTTAAAAGAAGAAGCTTTAAATAAACAGCTAATAGTTTTTACTAATTTTTTAACAACATACAAAAATGATGTAAATGCGAGACAAAATCGTTCCTATGTAGTGATATTTGTGAAGCCGTAGAGCTACCCAAGCTTAGGAAATCTAGAAAAACATTAAATAGTCATATTATCCTGTAATTTTCGATATTTATTCATTATTAAATAAACTTGTTTAGTAACTAATCTGTGCTTCAGTCTTCTTAGATACAGATGATGGCAGCAAAGTTCACGCTATTTTTTTTAATAGTTACAAAACACTATCCTCTCACGAAAGTTAAAATGGTTTTGTAATTAAAAACAATATTATTTCAGCACGAGTCAAAAAATACATAAGTATCCAAAGTTGTAGTTTTCATTGTTCAACGCTTTTAATAAATAAAAAAAAAATGTACTCATTGTCAAACGTCGGTACTTCTGAAGTTTAAAATCGGTTTTTCCATGATTCTCGGTGGACAAAGAAGAAAAGGTCAAGGAAAGATTTTAAAAGGAAAAATAAAATCAAAGGCAGAGTATCATTGTGCCAACGTATAATAAAAAACACCCAACATCTTCATGTTATAAGAACGGCTATCGGAATAAAAAAAAAACCTTCGAAAGCCGTTCTTAACATTAGGAGGCTGGGTGTGTTTATACTACGTTTGGACAGGTCGTAAGAAATATACACAAAGAACTTTGCATACACAAACAAAATTTTAAAAAATCACCTCACATGTGCAATAATAACGTGATTAAATGATACTCATGTGAACTTGGTGAAACATGTGTAAAAAAACAACGAAAATTAAACATAATTATGAATTCTTTCTTATGCGTGTCTCTCACAGTAAATAAACTAGGAACTGTAAAATAAATAACTAAATAAAAAAAAAACTCGAACAATTTTTTTCGAACGGAAGGTATTTGTAAAAGGAGAAAATTATTTTCTACGAAAGTATAAACAAATAAAGTATAAATATATAATAACGCGGTAATTCTTTTCTGGCGCGGCAGTACGACAAAAAGTAGCCAACGCGCTAAATTTAATTCCATCATTAAACACCTTTCGGAAGAAAAAAAAAAGCAACATTTGTATATAGCGAAAAAACTACGAAATATATATATGAAAACCCACGTTTATTATTTTTTTAATTCCAACAACGGGGTTGTAGTCGATGTTTTAGAATGTAAAACAAAACTAATACATTTATGTAGCGACTAAACTGGAACTCTCTTCCGTTCGCCTTTTTCCCACCACTAAAACTTGGATGTCTTCAAATCCAACATAAACAAATTCCTGACAAACCGTCCCCTTAAGTAAGACACTCTATCAAATCTCCAATACTAAGGATTACTACAATACTATCTAATTGATTACTGTACACGCAATAACCCTTACCCCTGAGTGGCCTCCGGGCCTTGATAAGTGGTGACCCCCCCCTGTAAAAAAAACAAAAACAAAAAAAAAAACAAAAATATATATAATAAATATATATAATTTTTAAGAGGAATAATTCCGGCAATAATAAATAAAAAGTAAGACTAATGTGTATGTACCGAAAATGGCGGCGTGTTTTATAGTTGATAACAGTTCGTTTATTTGGTGGAATAACCAAATGCTGTAATTGTAGAATGAATACTTCTCATCCAATCAGCTGCGCCGGATATTTCAAAGGGAGAAATCGCTATTTATTTTTTATTTAAGGGGTATGAATATGCGTATTTGGTTGAAATCTGTAGACAGTTAATGACACTTAACACCGAGGAAATGAACCAAAAAATATAAAAGAACGCGGTATAAAATGTAAGTATAGACGGTAAAGTGAGGGTGAAATTTTAGCTGTTACGTACTGGGTGGTATTAAGATGACGTATGTATTATTCTTTGGTGTTGACTGTTCGTATTAGTCTTAGTGTTTGAAGTACCAAATATGAGAGTATGTTTCGTTGTTTTTATTTAGATGTTTTTATTATATATTTGTTGTTGTTCATGTTAGTAAGAGTCTTAGAGTGATAGATACAGTCTTATGAGTGTTCATGTTGTTGGAGATAGCATATTGGAGACATAAATAGAGTATATATAAAGAGAGAGAGAGATAGTTCTGCATATATATAATAGATAGTGTACATGTTACTACAAGAGCACCAAGCCTGTAATTCAATTAGAAGTTATTTTTGAATATCTTGATAGATAGACTGAGAGATAGTGCGTTGGACATTTACGTTTGATAGTTGTACATATAATATAAACACGTTACCTTTCTCGTTGCAATGATGAACACAGAAAGACGGCAGTTATAAAAACACATCATGATACGTTTATTTCTTGTTCGACCAGTCGGACATGATTTTGTATTTCAGGGATTCAAAGTTGTTACATGGTATCCTCTAAACCCTCTCGCTTCCAGAGAGTGCCTTGACTCTAACGGAGAATCGGTCTGATCTCCTCTATTTCTCTGATCTGACTGATCTAACTCACTTCTATCTTCTTCTAACTGACTTATTATCATTCTGACTTATCTAACTTCATAACTCATAACGTCACTGCATGACCAAGCACGTGCCTCTCAGAACACATGGCATGACATGCCTCCATGTTTAAGCATGCATTGTTATTCACATGTTTTTTACAAAGCCAACCCTCTAACCTAATTTGCATAACCCACGTTACAAATAACATTTTCCATTGTCCCTTTTTAAATTCCTTATTTTAATTTTAATTTTTATAACAGAAACAAAATTCATCATTACATTCCTTTTTCAATAAACAGATATCTAACTATTCTGTGTGAGCTAAACAATGGCAATTCCACATTCCTTATTTTCAATAACATTCTGTATTTATTTTAACTTATGGTTGGAATTCTCATTTCCAAGTCTAGCCTCGCAAGTTCGAATCCTTGACTATCCTATTTCATATTTACATTTAATTAATTCCCTATTTTTTTACTTACATGAAAGGGGGGACAGCCCTTATCATGTAACATAGCTACTTCGTCTTTAGTTTAGGACGATGATGATCATGGCGTTCCTCGGACTAAATGTATTTTTTTAATACAACGAAATAATGTGTCGTAATAGCTAATGACGTAAACATATTAATTTTTATGTGCCATCTGATGGAAAAAATTGCGTCTCTTTTATTTTCTACAAGAAGATATTATATGATAATTAGTGTTATCTAACATTGTATCAGTTATTATTTGAAATTATAAATAAATTATTTACTTAAATATTTGTTTAATCATTATATCCGGTTATTATTACAATATCATATTTGTCATTTATGATTATCAATATGCTACAGTCACATCATAATTATTGTCAAAAACATTTATAGGAATTTTCAGTTACGAACAAAAAACTTGTATTGATTCCGTGATTTATTGAAACATCCGCTTTAACATAAAATCTTGTGACACTTTTTTTTAGCTTTCTTTGCTTTTTATTTTTGAAGAGTTTCATTCAGGTGGAGATAATCACGAAATATTGTCTGGGACATAATCCTTTGTTCATCCTTTTAATTTACTAAGAAAGTTTAATTTATTGCAAATCTCTTTGTTTTCAAAAAGAAAGAAAGGAGCAGGAAATAACACTTTCTCTCACCAATGACTTGTTAATTATATATAAATATCTGAAAACTCTTTTTTGTTTTAATGTATCTAGAAATTCAATTGCAAGAATAGTTTGTTTTCAAAAAAAAAATATGCACACTTTTTTCACTCCAGGGTGTGTCAAATATTTATTAATCCTAAGTTATCTGGAAATTGTTTTAATTTATTTCAGCATTATAATTTATTATACTACATTTTAATTTATTATACTACATTATAATTTTTTATACTACAAAAAAAATCTTTGTTAGAAAATTCATTTAATTTAATAAATGTTCAAGTAAGTAATGATTTCTCTTTTGTTATTGTATTAATGTATATGTTTCGATTTTCCGAAAACGTTCGAAAGTTTCGTAAATTTTGTAATGGTAATATAGAATGTTAAAAACGGCAAGAACTTTTTGTAAAATTGATTATATGTATAATATAAAGCTGAATGTCTGTGTGTGTATGTGTGTGTGTCTGATCACGAATAGGCTCCTATATGGTTGACTATTTTAAAAAAACTGATTACATATAATCATAGATGTATTGAGACACAGGAATGGGTATGTTTGATCTGGCAAAACGGTGGTTCATTAAAATTGTGGGGTCTGCATTCGCGCCTGGTCCACAAAGTATGGAAATAAAGAAAATTAAAAATTAAAAAAAGATCGTTTACAAGTGTTTTTGATATAGATGTACATAAGAATACTTTGATAAGTATATTTTAACTTAAATAGGGATAGTATAATAAAATTGTGGGGTCTGCGTTCACACCTGGCCTCCATAGAATGGAAATAGGCACAAACTTTAATAAAGACTTTTCATATCTATCTGCGTAAGTATACTTTGATAATTATGTTTTAGTTTGAAGAAATATGGTATAATAAAATTATGGGGTGTTCATTCACGCCTGGCCTCCGTAGAATGTAAATATATCACAAAGTTTAACAAGGTTTTTTAATATAGATCCACAGAATATTGTGATAAGTGTTTCAGTGTGAACAGGTATGGTATAATAAATTATGGGGTTTATCTATTTTATTTTTACTTTCATCATATTTTGCTTTGGTTTTGATACCCCCAAATTTACAACCCTTCCTTTTCATAACCTATCATACTTTCATAAATCAGTCCATTTTCTGTAGGCTGTTTTTGAACCCAGTCAACGATGGGTACTTTTGCTAGTATATATATATATATATATATATATATATATATATATATATATATATATATATATATATATTACTCATGTTCACACCTTACAAAGCATATCACCACTTGGACGTAAGGGGCTACTATTTGGGGCTGTGTCTAGGAAAGATTAACAAGATATTTGTTTATGTTACATAAGACTAGCTGTTCGAGGGGAAAAAACTATTAGAATAGAAAGCTTTCTGACATTTAGGGACAACAACAGTGAAGCAGTGAGATATATTTGCTAAGCAGGTTTGTCGGTGATATATACGTCGAGCGAGTACAAGTGAAACAATTCATCAGAACGCATTCCATGAAAATATTTGTAAAACAGACACAGTGATGCAACATTGCGACGATGAGACATGAGCTGTAGCTTAGTAGATAAAGTGTGACCGATTAGATTGACAACTCTTTTTTGGACTTTTTCTAAGAGGGATAGAAGTGATAGATGCACCAGCTCAGATGTGGTAACAATACTCCATGCATGAGCGAATGGTGGCCTTGTAAAGGTAAAGGATACTCTCAGGCGTGAGTACTCTTCTAGCCCGATGGAGGGAACCCACTTTCTTTGCAGCAGCTTTTGCAATGTCATCTGTGTATTTGTTCCAGTTCATATTGCCTGCAAATATTGAGCCGAGGAGTTTGAAGGTAGAATTCTCAGGTAGGGTGCTATTTGTCATGGATATAGGGGGTTGGAGAGGCGTCTTGTAGTTGTTAAAGGCGAGTAGCTTAGTTTTACTAGCATTAAATGCTACCATCTATCTCTCTCTCTCTCTCTCTCTATATATATATATATATATATATATATATATATGCATGCTTTGGTTGACAAGAAAGTTCTTGCGGTTGTTAACATTTGAATTTTGATTAACATATTTCAGCAAAAACAAAAATTTATTGATCGAAATAAGCACCATCCACGTTTTGACAACGCGAGACAATTTTTTGTTATCGCTGAAGCATTTCTCTTGCAAAAAATTGTCGAGATGCTTGAAAAAGCGGTAGTCGGTAGGTTACAGGGATGGAGAGTATAGCTGATGAGGCAGAGTTTCGAAGCCCCATTCGTTCAACTTCTGCAGGGTCGGTTAGCAACGTGCGGTCGCCATTGTCGTGCAGAAGAATTGGGCCTGTCTGTTGATTAATGCTGTGTGTTGTTATCAAAGTTTCTGATGCATTTCATTCATTTGTTGACAGTACTTCTCCACCGTAATGGTTTTGTCTGCATTCAAAAAGCTGTAATAGATGAGACCGGTCGCAAACCACCAAACAGTAAGCACGACATTCTTTTTGTGCAACTCTGACGTCAGGGGAGTATTGTACAGTATTCCCCGGTGTCTAACCACTGAGCTGAGTGTCGCCGGTTGTCGTAAAGAACCCACTTTTCATCGCAAGTAACAAACCGGCCAGAATATAAATAAAAAATTGCTTTTTCCATCTTCAACGTTCTGAAACGAAGATTTCATTGTTTTTAAACGGTTGTAATTAGATAGAGCAAAAAAGCACTTTAAATTGATATATGTTATTATCACATAAACTTATTTGAAAATATATCATTTGAAATAAAAAAAGTTTTTGCAAGAACCTTATAAACTGTGTGTGTGTGTGTGTGTGTGTGTGTGTGTGTGTGTGTGTGTGTGTGTGTGTAGCTTGTGTGTAACACATGGAAATACACTATATTGATCCTCTCCTTGACAGGATTACAAAGAGAGTCGCCAACCTGATATGTTCTGAACTGTCATCTAAGGTTCAGCCTCTCTCGACGAAATGTTGCATCCCTCCGTCTGTTTTACACATATTTTAGTGGTGGATGTTCCGATGAACTACTAGTACTTGTGCCCTCTCGACATAAATACCTCTGCAAACTCGACAAGCAGCAAAGCCCCACCCCTACACAGCAGAGCTCCCTAGATGTAAGAAAGACTTCTACTTTAATAGTTTCTTCCTTAGAACTGCTAGCCTTTCGGATCCATGCTTCCATATGCAGAAGTTCAAGTGTAATGTGAACAGACATCTTGCTGCTCAACTCCCGACATATTTTTCAGTCAACTTATATCCCTAATAGCAGCCCCCTACATCAAAGTGGCACTGTTCCTTGTTTGGGATGAAAATGTAATAAATAAATAAATAAAGCAATAAAATCCTTCGAGTAAATCTGAACGGATGCAATGCAACAAAGTTTTACTTATTGGAGGTTACCATTTGCTTTTGTTGATATCTTGGCTCTGATGATGATGGTCTTACTACGGAAAACAAAAACTATGGTAAATTATGTTATAGATGGAAGGAGAAAGATCCCGGTAATTAGAAAAACTAAGTAAATAGGATTAAAAATAATATTTATTAACGGAAAAGACCAGAATCGAATTAAAAAGAATACATATTGAAATTTAGATGCAATTCTTGGAATGTGGAGAATTGTCCATTAAATTATAAATAACTATACAACTAGTTACGTCAGAGAAGTAGAATTGACAATCAATTTAGGAATGTTCTTTGTCTTGTCAAAAAACGTGTTGGCGACATATGTAATAGGTAGAATCCAGGTGAGGAGATATTTACATGTTCGAGCACGATCTGACGTCACAAAGAATGATAGTTACAATACATTCAGTTAAGTAACTCAGAATAGTTCGGAGTTGACAGTTAGTCGGGACGGTTGAGTTAGCTAGGCCATTTTCGAAAGCGAGGCAGAAGAAGAAACAAGACAATGTAGAAATCTAAAAGGCATCGAATAACTGACCATTCTCCTCCAGCTAAAATGAATATCTTCATGTTGTTTGTAAGCTATTGTCTTTGTAGTCTTTTCAACCGAAAGGTAATGTGTTTTTTCTATCGTTTTGTAAATGAGCATTATAAGAAACATACCTTCAAAGTGTTAACTGTCTGTTCCCATATTCAATAATGAATTCCATTCGGTGTTAAAAAGAACTGTCCACGACGTCATCTTCACATTCATATCTATTAATAATATGAACTCAACAAGTAATTGTGACATTGTCATTGTCGTCTCTTTCTTCACATCGTTAATATTATAAATGTCGCGTCCCAGATGTGTCCACCCCACTATTCATATTATAGCAAAGTCGTATTGATGATTGCCTGTTTATTTCGTTAGCCATAATTTGATTAATATTTACAAAAAGTATACTGTATCATAAATTATTTTTTATATTGAAATTGACTTTTACACATATTTATTTCAGTATGATTTCTATTTATATTATTTATCCAAACAAATCTGCATTAAATAAGTTACCTTATTTGCATATTGTATTAAATAAAATCTATTTTTATAATTACCTTCATTTTATTATGGTTATTAGTAACAGAATTATTTTAATCGTTTTGTCTTGAAGTATTATTAAAAGCTCATTTATTATATTATTTTTGATTTAATTTATATTTAATTTAATTTATTTACATCGTTTTCAGCCGACATCAATTGCGTTTTGAACCTATAAGCAAGTTTATTTAAGCTCTGAGAGTTATGAAATTTAAACGGGGAAAAACTCTCATAGTTTACGGAGGAGTAAGCTATGAGAGTGTTTTCCCGTTTAAATTTCATAGATAGATTGTTTTATGCTTCCATAACTTCAATATATGATCGACTTTCAGGAAAGTCATAACTAGTTAGGATAATTGGTCTATCTTTAATAGTATGTGACTAAACCAATATGTTTTGACCTGGCAACGGAACATATATATATATATATATATATATATATATATATATATATATATATATATATATAATCAATCAGTCGATCAAAGTAATGGGAAGGAAATGCAAGTGTAAACTTCAACCTAATGTAGATATTTATATTAGAGTAGAGTAGAGCCTGTCATAAGCAAAATTTTGAAAATTGTTTCTGGAACAATAAATTTACTTGCTAACTTTAATTTACAGTCTTTATTTCTTTTCCTAATATATATATATATATATATATATATATATATATATATATATAGTCATCCACATGCAGTACTGTTTCGCTGTTTCAAAGCTAATCAGTGTGCTTAGACAGGCAACTACCTCAAGCCAGGATTGAAACCCGACTGCCTGTATGACAGTGAAGGCTCCTAACCACTAACCTAATCGGTGAGTGTTGTGTGAGTCGTGAATTAACGATGTTTTGACACCGCCTGAAATACCTAACCTCGATTTATTTACAAAAGAACATCGCTTTATACGCTAATGGTAATTCGTGTATCACTTCTCAATATGCTCAACTCAAGATAAGGAGCATTATAGTCATCCACATACAGTACTGTTTCGCTGTTTCACAGCTCATCAGTGTGGCTAAATATATATATATATATATACATATATATATATATATATATATATATAATGGACTATCCTGTCGATTTCAACGTATGAGATTCCGCCACAACAATTTGCTCAGAAATTCACTCAGATAATTTGTTTATATTGGTGAAGGCTTTGTGTTGAGCCAACCACACTTTCTGCTATTACTGCTAATCTTTGTCCGTTCAGTTACTGCCACAAGACAAAGCATACAGTACATACAGCGTTTTTGCATCAGAGTTACCTTTTTCTAGATGTAGGTCTTAACTTGAATTGTCTTCCCGTGCATTAATGCGCCTTCAGATACCAACCTGGAAATTTTAACGACTCGGCGCGGTACATACAGCGCCTAACCTTCCCAAATTTTCACCTATCTGGTAGTGGCCAGGCACATCGTTTCTTAACTTCAGTGGTCTGGCGAGAACAGGTGTGTCAATGTGGTTGTGTGTGTGTGTGTGTGGAATAAGCATAGCTGCATTAGAACAGGCTTTTAGATGTAAAAACAATTTTTTTGTAACTAATTTCGGATTAAAAATCTCTCATTAGAGAAAGTGTTCTAACTTTCTGATGGTCTTTTTTCTTCGAATATAAAAATAAAAAGTCCATCCTCGTGTTGAATTATTGAGATCACATAGATGTCTTCAGGTTCTTTTTTTTTATTTATTAAGCCGGAAACGGAGGCAGTCGCCAAATGGCTGGCTACCTTTAATGCATCTAAAACCAACCTCCTATCTTTACATCATCAACGCTCTGATCCCCATCTGGCATCAATTGTAATGGATGGCTCTCGTCTAGGAGAAGCCCCATGTTTTGACAAGCTTCTGGGTTTGTCCTTTACTCCTGATCTGAAATGGAACACGTACATCAAGTCTGTTGCCAAGGTCGCTGGAAAGATGGTGGGATCCTTCTACCGCTCCAGAAGCTATCTCACTACTGATGCAATTCTCTATCTATATAAAAGCCAAGTACGTCCAAGGATGGAATACTGCTGCTATATCTGGACAGGAGCTGCTAAAAAAGCCTATCCTGCCTTGACAGAGTACAAAATAGACTTCATGGCTTAGTGAGAGATGCCCTTTTCTCTTCCCTGCAACCTCTCTCCCACAGAAGAGACGTTGCGAGCCTATCCTTGTTTGATCGTTATTTCTATGGCAGGTGCTCGTCTGAACTCCAATTTCTGGTCCACCCTCGCCAACCTTTCACAAAAAACACCCATCTAGCTGAATCCACTGTCAAAAATTTTCCCCACTCTTTATCTGTGCCTAAATCAAAACCTAGATTCCATGAACAAAGCTTCTTTCTTAGAACTGCACGCCTGTAGAACTTTGTTCCATCTGCCTGCTTCCCACTTGACTACAACCTGGATGTCTTCAAGTCCAACGTAAACAAATTCCTAATGAACCGCCCCCTTAAGTAGACACTTCATTAAATCTCCCCCACTAACGTACTGTACTTGCAATAACCCTTATCCCTGAGTGGCTTCCGGGCCTTGATAAGTGGTGACCACAGTGTAAAAAAACAAAAAACAAACATCAAATTGAAAAAGTGTTGGCGAGTAAAAGCATCTTAAAATAGGAAATATAGAATAAACAGATAAACTTTTTTAAGACACACGTTTTGTTATTTTTATTAATTTCAGATTCAAAAATCCCTCATTAGAGAAATTTTTGTTGGTCTTATTTTTCCTATGAAAGTAAAATTCCATATTCATGTTGTGCAATACTAGGTAGAGTGACATCTAAACACAACATGTATGCATACGACATAATCGCGTTGACATATTGGTTCTCGTCAGATCACTGAAATAAGCAACATTGAGCCTGATTAGTACCAGATGGGTGATCATTTGGAAATTTTAGGCGCTGCATGTGCTCTCCGCTTATCTCGGCATTGTTTTATGTCGTTTTGAACCTCCACTTTCCACTGGTATTTTACAACGACATCCCAGGAGAGATGTGGCTGGAGATTACGCAACTCTTGCTACAAAAATTCCATGCAAAGGTATTCTTACATTTGGTATCCATAAAAGGCTGTAAATGACGAAGTTCTCTCGGATTCTCTCTCCTCTGATCTCGAGCGCGTGGTTCAGTGGGGGAAGATGTGGCTAGTTACCTTTAATGCATCTAAAACCAAACTCCTATCCTTACATCATCAACGCTCTGATCCCCAGCTGGCATCAATTGTGATGGATGGCTCTCGTCTGGGTGAGGCCCCGTGTTTTGACAAGCTTCTGGGTTTGACCTTTACTCCTGATCTGAAATGGAACACGTACATCAAGTCTGTTGCCAAGGTCGCAGGAAAGATGGTGGGATCCTTCTACCGCTCCAGAAGATATCTCACTACTGATGCAATTCTCTATCTATATAAAAGCCAAGTACGGCCAAGGATGGAATACTGTTGCCATATCTGGGCAGGAGCTGCCAAAAAAAGCCTATCAGGCCTTGACAGAGTACAAAATAGACTTCGTGGTTTAGTGGGGGATGCCCTTTTCTCTACCCTGCAACCCCTCTCCCACAGAAGAGACGTTGCGAGCCTATCCTTGTTTTATCGTTATTTTCATGGCAGGTCCTCGTCTGAACTCCAATCCCTGGTCCCCCCTCGCCAAACTTTCACGAAAAACACCCGTCTAGCTGAATCCACTGTCAAAAATTTCCCCCACTCTATATCTGTGCCTAAATCAAAACGCGGATTTCATGAGCAAAGCTTCTTTCTTAGAACTGCACGCCTGTGGAACTCTGTTCCGTCTGCCTGCTTCCCTCCGGACTACAACTTGGATGTCTTCAAGTCTAATGTTAACAAATTCCTAATGAACCGCCCCCCTAATTAAACACTTCATAAAATCTCCTCACTAACGTGATGTACTTGCAATAACCCTTATCCCTGAGTGGCTTCCGGGCCTTGATAAGTGGTGATCACTGTGTAAAAAAAAAAATATTTTGTTAAGACTGAAGGAAGCTTCCATATATATATATATATATATATATATATATATATATATATATATATATATATAGCCGTAGTCAAAATTATGGTGTACTTATAAAAAACTTATATAATAGTTTAAATGTTCGCATTTAAAGGTTAAGGATTGTACAGTGAACAGTTGAGAGTATTCATAGTCTGTAAACACTGAAGGAAGCTACCATATATATATATATATATATATATATATATATATATAAAAGTGAACGTGTCTGTCTGTCTGTCTGTATGTCTGTGTACATTTCCCTACGCAATAACTCTGTCAATTTTTAGTCTATAGACTCGAAATTTGAAATAGCGGGTACTGAGATTTGGGAAAATCGATGTGACGGGTGTCAGCCAGAAATTTGGCTGTTAAGAGGTCAAATTTCAACGATTTGACCTTTAAGAACTCTACCAAACTCCTCCGACAATTTTGGGTTTAGACACTTGAAATTTTAGATATAGGTTCCTTGAACCTTGGATCTAATTTAATAAAGTGATTTGAGCCCGAAACTATAAATTTTAAGGGGTCATAATAGGGGTCAAATTAAAAAAAAATTTACTCTTTTTTTTTTTTTTTACTCAGCATACACCTCCAAACACCCGGGCAACGCCAGGCTGAAATGACAGTATATCTATAAAAGTGAACGTGTCTGTCTGTCTGTCTGTCTGTCTGTGTACATTTCCCTACGCAATAACTCTGTCAATTTTTAGTCTATAGACTCGAAATTTGAAATACCGGGTACTGAGATTTGGGAAAATTGATGTGACGGGTGTCAGCCAGAAATTTGGCTGTTAAGGGGTCAAATTTCAACGATTTGACCTTTAAGAACTCTACCAAACTCCTCCGACAATTTTGGGTTTAGACACTTGAAATTTTAGATATAGGTTCCTTGAACATGGATCTAACTTAATAAAGTGATTTGAGCCCGAAACAATAAATTTTAAGGGGTCATAATAGGGGTCAAAGTTTTTAAAAAATTAACCATTTTTTTTTTTTTTTTTGCTTTTTTTGCACAGCATACACCTCCAAACACCCAGCAACGCCAGGCACCCCTGCTAATATATATATATATATATATATATATATATATATATATATATATATATATATATATATATATAAGTGAATTTAGTTTACAAACAAATAGCTACACATAAGCATACATGTTTCAGCGAAAACCCAGTAAGGGAATCGCTTCGTCATGTCAAGGACAACTCTGGCTGTTTCAACTCAAACATTGCCTATTTATAACTAGGACTACATCATATTTAAGTGTAAAGGAGGAGAGAGGACCTAAAGAGAAAGTATATACATTAAAATGTGATCATCCATTTGTTAATTATATTTATTTATTTTTTTATTATTTTCTTTAATTTATAGTGCGTCAAGAGTTTCAAGTAGAGTTTCAATATTATCAGTAAATTCCTAGTTCAGTAGGTAAGTTGTGTAGAATAGGAACCCAAGTTTTAAAAAAAGGGGACGGCTGTATTCAACTGTAATATGTACATCATGAGTATAATTATTTATTAACATTAATATTAATCAGTTAAAATATATAGTTATGTGAATCTTAGGCCACTAACGTTTAAAATAAAATAAATAGTTTACGTTTTTTGAAAAAGTTTACGATGTAATGAATAATTAACGAAATAATGTCAGTTATATTATTCATTGTAAATGCTAACGTTTTAAAAATAATAATGCTAACCCTATATACATAAATCCCCAATCCAACCCCCCACCAGCCATTATAAAACATATACCAGTCTCCATAGAAAGTAGAATTAATAATAACTCCTCTAATGAAGAGGTATCCAATAATCATAAAAATATTTATAACCGGGCACTAAAAGATAGTGGTTACAAAAACGCTAACATTACTTATAAACATAACAATAATATACATAATAAAAGCAATAATCTGGAGGAGGGCAGTAGCAGTGATAATAATAATGATAGTAATAATGAAAATGGCGGTAGTTGTGACAATAATAAGAATACTAATAATAGATCTAGAAAAGTAATTTGGTTTTCACCTACGTACTAAAAACTAAAATTGGAAAAAAGTTTTTGCAATTAATCGACAAATACTTCTCTCCAGGTAATTTACTACACAAGATCTTTAACAGAAATACCATAAAAGTGAGTTACAGCTGTTGCGACAACTTAGAAAGAATTATAAAAAAGCATAAAAATAAGATGTTAATGAAATCTAATGTTGCAACAGTTAATGATCCTAAAGTAGTTAACAATTGTAATTGTAAATTTCCTACGACCTGTCCCGTAAACAAAATGTGCCTAACACCTTCGGTAGTGTATCTAGCTAAAATATTCCCAGAAGAAAACCCTAATGATGAAAAATTTTATATTGGGAGTACAAAATTAACGTTCTAAGGAAGATACTACGGGCATAAAAGATCGATGAACAACCTAACTTACGAAAAAGATACTTCCTTATCTATACACTATTGGAAGCTAATTAGAGAAAACGAAACGCCTTGAATACATTGGAAAATAATAAAAAAGGCTAAAGCATGTCACCTTGTTTCTTATGCCTGCATGAGAAAATGGAGATTACTAATTTTAAAGATCCTGACAAACTTTTAAATATAAAACAAGAATCGGCCATCTCCTGCAAGCATTTTCAGATACATACGCTTAAAAACTTATAAAACGCCTAAGTTTGTAAATAATATTTTTATAGTTTTTCCAGTTTCCCCCGCCCCTTTTATCCTTTTCCCATAATTAATTTTATTCTATACTGAAACTATTCTAAACGTTAATTATTTTAAACATTTGTATTTTAACATTAAATAATCATACCCTATACCTAATAAGTTAAATTTTTAACTAAAGATATTTTTTATTTTATTTATCTTTAATCGTAATGCAGTTATCTTACCATAATTATACTTTTCATAATCGTTTAACGTAGGTATTAATGGTCACCTCATCGAGCCTAATTTATTTTATTTTTATACTTTAATCACCTATTTTTATACGTAATTTTTGAAACGTTAAAATTTACAAAAGTAATATTATACGGACACTAATTTATTTACACGTTAACCATTTATTTTATACGTAAGTTTTTTGTTTTTGTTTCTTTAAACGTTAGCATTTACAATGAATAATATAACTGACATTATTTCGTTAATTATTCATTACATCGTAAACTTTTTCAAAAAACGTAAACTATTTATTTTATTTTAAACGTTAGTGGCCTAATGAATTATTCACATAACTATATATTTTAACTGATTAATATTAATGTTAATAAATAATTATACTTATGATGTACATATAACAGTTGAATACAGCCGTTCCCTTTTTTAAAACTTGGGTTCCTATTCTACACAACTTACCTACTGAACTAGGAATTTACTGATAATATTGAAACTCTACTTGAAACTCTTGACGCACTATAAATTAAAGAAAATAATAAAAAAAATAAATAAATATAATTAACATAATGGATGATCACATTTTAATGTATATACTTTCTCTTTAGGTCCTGTCTCCCCCTTTACACTTAAATATAATGTAGTCCTAGTTATAAATAGGCAATGTTTGAGTTGAAACAGCCAGAGTTGTCCTTGGCCTGACGAAGCGATTCCCTTACTGGGTTTTCGCTGAAACATGTATGCTTATGTGTAGCCATTTGTTTGTAAACTAAATTCACTTATTTTGGCTCTGTCTAAACATTGAGCACTCTTTTGGGTGACACACTTATATATTTTGCTTTAAACAAACAAATAATTACTACCAATACTCTCTCTCTCTCTCTCTCTCTCTCTCTATATATATATATATATATATATATATATATATGCGTGTGTGTGTGTGTGTGTTTGAGGTGTTCAAAAGTCGGGACTAATGAAAACAACGAGGTTGTTAGATAGTGCTCAATAAAAAAGACTATTTTTTTTTAATTGAGGGTAAACAGTTACATATGGTCGCTGCAAATAGCCATCTGTTTCAGCCAATGAGACTTCCTCAGGCGACCCGGAACCTCTCGACGTCACAAAGAAAAATGGAAAAAATTGGAAGAAATCGAATCCCCCCCTTTTTCTTTATGGCGTCGAGAGGTTCCGGGTCGCCTGAGGAAGTCTTATTCACTAAAACAGATGGATATTTGTAGTGACTATATGTAACTGTTTACCCTCAAATAATATATATATATATATATATATATATATATATATATATATATATATATATATATACTAAATTACCTGGCCTTGCCCGGTATTAAACGCCATGTTTAATTCCTTTAAAATAATGAAGTAAAAAGCCGTAAAGGAACTGAGACATGTGCATGCAAGTATTATGTTTTGTCTATACAGTTCACTTCTTGTAAGTAAAAAAAAACAATACTCGAGCTGAGATCGAAACCAAAACATAAACGCAGTGAGTCAAGTACGATAACCATAAGATCAGCTTGCCACGTTCTTTAATATGTGTTTTCAATCCTCGTGAAAAAGTCGACAAACAGAAAAATCTGATGATTCCATCCCAGGTACTAATTTTTCAATTTTGACCCTTTAGCACTTCTTTTTCTCGGATGAACCCCGATTAAACTTTTCTATCTGTCTGAATACCCTATATATCAAATTTCAAATGTGTCGATAAAAAAATTCGCTGGTTGAGAGTTATTTTTACACACACATACAGACACACACACGTTCTCACTTATATATACTAGCAGGCCGTAAATTACGCATAGATATTATATTTTAATTGATACACAATCTGAGGTATGTGCATGCGAGTACCATGCTTTGTTTTTTCTAAACACTTCACTTCTTGTAACTAAAAAACAAATACTCGAGCTGAGATTGAAACCAAAACCGAAAATTGCTCTTGACATATCTAAGGCCTTTGATAGGGTATAGCATAAAGGTTTACTTCATAAGATCTCTAGCTATGGTATTGCTGGAAATGTCTTCTCAATTATTAAATCATTTCTTTCTGATAGGTTCATAAGAGTAGTAGTTGAGGGGCAAAAATCAGAAGCTCACAGTATTAATGCTGGAGTCCCTCAGGGGTCCATCCTGGGCCCAACTCTTTTCCTAATCTACATTAATGATCTTCCAAATCACATCCTTACATCATTTGTAGACATTTATGCTGACGACACTACCATTTATGGTAGCACATCTAAGACAGTAAACGACCAAGTTCTCTCCAATTCTCTCTCCTCTGATCTTGAGCATGTAGTACAATGGGGTAAGGAGTGACTGGTTACTTTTAATGCATCTAAAACCAAGCTTCTCTCTTTACATCATCAACATTCTGATCCACATCTGGCATCAATTGAAATGAATGGCTCTCGTCTTCAGGAGGCCTCTAGTTTTGACAAGCTTCTTGGCTTGACCATTACTCCTGATATTAAATGGAACACGTACATCAAATCTGTTGCCAAGGCCGCTGGAAAAATGGTGGGATCTTTCTATCGATCCGGAAGATATCTCACTGCTGATGCTATTCTCTATCTATATAAGAGCCAGGTACGTCCAGGGATGGAATACTGTTGCCACATCTGGGCAGGAGCTACTAGAAAGGACTTGGCCTGCCTTGATAGAGTTCAAAATAGACTTCGTAGCCTCGTAGGAGATGTCTTTTTCTCTTCCTTGCAACCTCTATCTCACAGAAGAGATGTTGCGAGTTTGTCTCTGATGTATCGTTATTTTCATGGAAAGTGTTCGACTGGGTTTCAATCTATGGTCCCCCCCTCGCCAAACTTTCACAAGAAACACTCGTCTAGCTGTAAACACTATCAATAATCCCTCCCCACTCTTTATCTGTGCCTAAACCTAAACGTAGATTCCATGAACAAAGCTTCTTTCTTAGAACTGCACGCCTGTGGAATTGTCTTCCGTTTTCCTGCTTTCCAGCTGACTGCAATATGGTTGTCTTCAAGTCTAACGTAAATAAGTTCTTGATGAGCCGTTCCATATAAGTTATCAAATTTACCAAATTTTCATTATTAATGATTACTATATTATCCAATTTCTACTGTACACTCTTTAACCCTTATCCTTGAGTGGCCTCTTCGCCTTGATAATGTGGTGATGCCTATGTAAAAAAAAAAAACATTGAATCAAGTAATAAAATAATTACATCAGCTTGACACCTCATTCAGAAGTGTTTCCAAAAAATCTTATTCTTAACATAAAGAAGCTGTCATGTTTCTCGACTATGCAAACACAGTCGCAAAACAGTTCACACAAAGATAAAAATACGACAATGCCACGTAGCAATTTGCTTATTTTGACATCTTAGCAACCCTTTTTTCGGGTAAAAACAGATTAAAAGTTTTCCACGTGTCTGAATATCCTATATACCAAATTTCGAGTCTGTAGATCAAAAATCTGTTAAGTATAATCTGCTGAGAGAATTTTCCTCGCTCACACACACACATTCTCATATATATATATATATATATATATATATATATATATATATATATATACACTCCTATAAATTCGTTTTTCTTTTGTGTGTATTGATATTCATATTAAAAACCCTCTTTTCTATTTTAAAAGAAAATACAATTTGCTCATATATGGGTTGTGGAATTGCATTCACTAGCAAAAGATCTAGCTAATTTACATATTCTTTTAAACATTCATTTTAATTAATTCCCTATTAGTTGCTTCGGTTTTTTGATGGGATAATCATCTTTAGTTAACTATAACGTGTAATTATATTCATGCAGATATTCTACATGATTTATTCTTGCATAATATTTGCGTGAAAAGTTTATAGTAAACACAAAAGTGTTTCCATATATATTTATTTTTACGTATATATTTTTGTTTAACAAACTTTGCCTACCAAACTACTCCTAGAGTTTTTGGTCTACAGACATAAACCTTCATATATAAGGTATCTGGATCCATACGAAACTTTATATTTGGGGTTTAGCCCGGGAAAATCGGTGCAACAGTGTGAAAATTAAAAATAAAGAAATTTGCCGGGTGAATGGACGAACGCCGGCATCACGAATGCATACCGTAGTAGCTATGTGTTCATGTTTTAATTTTTAGCCTTGCAGTAAACATGTTTTCATAGTCCAGCCATTGACGGCAGAGGCAAAATAAGTTGTGAGCTGAACGTTTTCTTTTCGATTCTCGGTGGTGGCGCATGGGTCTTTTTTTTAATACTTTTTAAATCATTACTATATACTGCATTCAATGTATCTATCTATATATCTATAAAAGTGAAAATGTCTGTTTGTCTTTTCTCTATGGTAGTTAAGGAAGACTATTATACAGAAAGGCATTACTTTACATATTCGCAATTTTTAATATATACATATGCATATAACCTTATGAACAATACATAGGACTCAAGTAAAGCCGGGCGGAACTGCTAGTATATCTTAAAAGTGAACGTATCTCTGTGTGCCTGTGTACATTTCCCGACGCATTAACACTGGCAATTTCAAGTCTACAGACTCGAAATTTGATATACAGGGTACTGAGATTTGGGAAAATCTTTGTGATCGGTTTTAGGCCAGAAATTTGCCTGTTAAGGGATCAAAGTTCAACGATTTCACCTTTGAGAACTCTGCCTAACTTCTCCGACAATGTTGTGTCGAAACACTTGAAATTTTAGATATAGGTTCCTTGGACATGGATTTAACTTAATATGATTTGAGCCCAAAACAATAAATGTTAAGGGGTCATAATAGGGGTCAAAGTTTTAAAAAAGTGACCGCTTTTTTTCTTTTTTTTTTTTTTGCTCAACATACACCTCCAAACACCCGGGCAACGCCGAGCTGAAATGCTAGTATATATATATATATAGCTGAAATGCTAGTATATATATATATATATATATATATATATATATATATATATATATATATATATTAGCAAAACTTACCCACTCTCTGGGCAGAAATCAATTAGGAGTGTATATTTAAAAATATATGGTGTTGCAAGATTTAATCACTTGACGTGCTGTAGTCGATGCTAGGGTGGCAATTATCGGAAAGATCGGTCTCCCCCTTAACAAAGTAGACACATGTAAAAGTAAAGCAATGTCAAATAAAAGAGAAAAGATTAAAAATGTGGTTAAGTGTTATATAAAAAGCATGTGAAAAATGCAAGGATTATGAGTGTAACTCTTGACCACATTGTTTATCTGTATTTGTCCTCTCTTCGTCGCACCCACCTTAGGCATCACATTACACCTCAGGGACGTCTACAGCAACCCCCCCCCCTCCCAAGACCATTCTGTCCAGGTTATAGTTCGATCATTTTTGTTGATCCAGTCTTCCCTGCATCCCAGTTTCCAGAAACATCCGTTCCTGTTGTATCCAGTCTTTCCTGCTGTCCAAGTTCTAACTTCCTCATTCCTGTTGATTCTGCCCTTCCTCGTGTCCAGTTACATCATTTCCTGTCCTCCCAACTTTCTTACTTCCGGAGATGTCATCAATCGTCTTTCTCTAGTTCCTCTCTATTATCTCTTCTTGTATTTATGATGCAATAAATACACCCTCTGTTTTGCAATAGTTCATACGTGGCCGTCCTTTCTTCTGCGCCATTGATTTTACTGCTTATCTATGTTTACTTAGTACCAAACCCGATCACTCATGCGACCGAATCTTGCAACAATAATTGTATTTACATTCTAAATATTTGTTCTAGTTTTTCTTTATTTCAATTTTGGTTCAATAAATTTTAACTAATATTAAACTAATAAAATGTTAATGAAACATGTTCGGCCACTATTATATCGTATGAACACGAAAATTCTATCATTTTTTTTTTTTTTTACATTTTCACCCCAAACAAGGCTCATTGCCACTTTGATGTAGGGGCTACTATCAGGGACCTAAGTTGCAAGAGTACTATGTAGGGAGTTAGGCAGCAAGATATGTGTTCACATTACACTTGAACTTCTGCATGTCAGGTTCGTTTGGTGAAGCAGGAAACCGGAAGAGAATTCAAAATCTTGCAGTTCTGAGGAATAAGCTATTAGAGTAAAAGGCTTTCTTACATCTACGGATCTCTACTGTGTAGGAGTGGGACTTTGCTGCTTGTCGGATTTATCGGGGGTATTTTCGTCGAGGGGGTACAAGGGCTTATAGTTCGTCACAGCATCCACCATTAAAATACTTGTAAAACAGGCAGAGGGATGAAACATTTCGTCGGTGGGACAGGGGCTGAAGTTTAGATGACAGTTCGGGATCTATTAGGTTGGCGACTCTCTTTTGGACCCTGCCCAGGAGCGAGAGACTAGTAACAGATGCACCAGCCCAAATGTGACAGCAGTACTCCATACATGGGCGAATGGTATTGGTTTCCCCAAAATCTTTCAGTAAAGATTTTTTTTTCTATAAAGCCATTGGGTAGTTAGCACGTGAAATTTGCCAGCATCCCAAGTGTATGTGAAATTTCTGGGACGAACTGGATTCGAACTTGGGACAACAGGTTATCGGTCTCTGTCATTAACCACTGAACTAGCGTCACTTAAAAGTAACGTGCAAATACATACATATCCGCTATTATCCGATAATTTCTGGATAAAAAAGTACTAAAAAAATGAGAAGGGTAACTGGGGAGATGTGACAGTGAAAGAATGCGAAATGGGGGGAGAATTGGTACGTGCAAAACGAATGGCCAATACTTAAAATTTATAAAATTTGGATTCATCACTTTACTTAAAAAATCACTAAAAATCAGGAAATTAACTAATTCTAACGACATTTTCAGTAGTTTTCAAATAATGATCACGAACTGTAATGAATCCTTTATTTTTATTTGATCTTAGTGAAAATGTATTTCTTTAAACAAAAAAAAAAACACCTTTACTAAAAATATGGTTCTCAGTAGTAAAAAAGTGAATGAATTAATTTTTGCTTTTTTTATAAAAAAAAAATAAAGCATCGTGAATTGTAACAATTACAAAAAATTACTTTTTCAGCAACATTACAAAAAAGCCCCTAAAGTCCGTATTAACGAAATCAATATAACTCGAAGAAAAATTCATTTTTCGAACTAACGATAATACCATTCAATTAAGCATTGTTTATTTAATTTTTTGTCACAAAAAGTAATAATTGCAAAAAATAGTTCCTTTTTTTTTAAGTCACATTTTATGCATAATTTTTTATATGCAAGATTTTAATATTTTCATTACCTGGGTGATCGTGTAATCATTAGTTTTTATATAACATGGAAAAATAAAATAAAATTGAAAATATTTAAAAGTAGGAACAAATATTTTTTATACAAACGTTTACTATATGCGTGTATTGATGCTGGTTCTAAAAAGAAAATCAGTCGGTTTTGTCTATCTCCCTCCAACCACTTGACGTCATTTTCAAATACGCCTGTAGAATTTTTATGTGCTTCCATACTTTTTAAATTTTTCCGCCATTTTTAGTTGGCATTAATAAACAAACCTCGTTGCACAGCTAGCACATTTTTGGATAATTATTACCTTTTTTAGCAAAAGCGAAGTAAATTAATTTTATTAATTTATTATCTTAAGAATTTAACTTAGTTTTATGGAATTATTTCCAAATTATTTATATTTATCTTGCTAAAAAATAAACACAATATTTCCATAATGCATTTCTCATGTGAAATGTGGAGTTTTTCAGATTTGCGATAAGATTTTTCGATGCATTTATTATTTCACACACGTATTTATATTTGAGAGATTAACTTTAAGCTATAATCTTTAAAATACAATCACAAAGTAATCGAAAATTTAAAAAAATATTATAATCAGCCAGCATTCAAAACCATGTCTCCTACTGAGTCAGCCATTAAAACGCACGTATCTAATGTTGGATTAAAATATTACAGCTTATTTTATATTGTTAGAAAATATCGGATTTGAAAAGAACAGGAAATAATTTAGAAGTACTTTTGAAAATTTAATTCTGACACTAGTTGGGCTGGATGCTGCGAGATGGGGCCGGTAAAAAAAAATTGCGAAATGGTCGTTATTTCGCGACCCGAACTCGTGAGTCAGTTAACACTTAGATAATGACAGATGATGCGTCGAGTCTGTGGTGAGTCGCTGGATCCGCTCAGAAAGGAACCAACAACACCCACATCCTGCAGAGCCCCCGTTTGCAATGTACCTCATTATCACGCCCAGACTCTGTATGGTGCATGTACGTTGGCAACCAACTGGTAACAAATAAAATGCTCACCGCGTCACTGCTAATATAAATAGGCACAATGTAAGAAACTATAAGGCGGATAGGGAGCACCGTAAAACACGGACGACATCGGCACCCCTCAGAACACTTTGGAATAAAATGGTGTGCACCAACGACTAATGACCAATTAACCTCCCCACTGACCCAAGGTACGTTCAATATATATCCAAGGGCCAGCCCCTCCCACCACTCCTTCCAGTATATATACCTTAATCACCTCTTGTAAAATGGCAGAGTCGATAACGCCTTAATGTAGAACCGACCCTCTCGGATCGCCACTCTTCCCCTTGGCATTTGTGCTTCCTTTATTTTTTCAATAGTACAGAGATATAACGTTTAAAACAATATCTAAAAACTGAAAAATACGTTTATTATTGAGAAAAAATTAATTTGGAAAATTTCCGATTCAGTTCTATCCAAGAGAAAAAATCAATTTCAAATAGCGATTACATGTATTGAATATTTTCTGAAGTTAATGATTAAAAAATACTATTATTTAAAAGTAAAACTAAGCTAAAAGATGGCAAAAACGCTTAAAATTAAATCAATTAAACTTTTTTTTAAATCATATAGTGATAAATCAATAAAAATATTACAAAAAAAATTAGATCTTATGAGCAACAAACGTCGGTTTAGGAATGGATTTTTAAGTAATGTACATTTTCAGAGTTTTCATTTCTCTTTCCCCAAAAGTCGGTATTCTATATGATTATTCGATTTGTATCTTCCAAATTATATTTCAATTTAAAATATTATTTTTGTTTTTATTCTTGTTTATCTCAAACAAGGCATATTGCCACTTGGAACGTAAATGAATTATTTGGGATTAAGATGTCTAACAGGAAACTGTGAGGAGTTGAGCTGTGAGATGTCTTTTCACATTAAATTTAAACGTCTACAAGTTTGTATAGTCAGGAAAGCAGGAAACAGGGAGGGAAGTGCAAAGTCTAATAATTTGGTCAAAAAACTATACGAGTAGAAGGCTTTTTGACATCTAGGGAGCTGAATAGTAAAGGGGGGATTTTGCTAACTATCAAGTTATTCGGGAGTATCAAGTATGTACATTGAGAGCACACAAATGGTATATGTTCATCAGAGCATATTCCATTAAAGTATTCGTAAAACAGGCACGAGGATGTAATATTGTGGCGATGGGATATAGATTAGAGTTTGACAAATAGTGTAGTAATAGTGTAGGATCTTTTAGATTTGAGACTTTTTGTAACCGTGTCTAATAGTGAGAGACTAGTTGTAGAAACTACAGTCCAGAGGTGGCGACAATTCTTCATGCATGGGCAAATTGTGACTTTGCAAAAATATCGAGTGCTCTTTGGTGTAAGAAATATTCTAACACGACAGAGTTCACCTTCTTTGCAGCAGATTTGGCAATGTCCTCAACTTGCGATGTCTTCTAATTCATATTTATTGTGAATGTTAGGCCAGGGAGCTTGGAGGATGTAATTTGTCATGGCAATTAGTGGTTTAGGAGGTTTATTTGTAGTTGTTAAAGAAAATAAACTTAATAGAATTAAATGCTACCAGCGTTTCAATGCTACGTCGTTTTTTAGGGTTTGTGCCATTGCTTTCGATAGATGTAAACTCGTTTGTCCCTTGTATCCTTTATCGAGGTGTTGTCAGCAAATATATTAATCTAAGACACAATTTTTTAAGGGAGGTCATTTATAAATATTAGCAATAATATTAATCCATAAATCCTTCTTGAGGTACACTTGCATTAATATATTAATATGGTATTGCTTAGACGTACGGCCATCGAGGAAAACCCGGATTTTTCTCGAGTTTAAAAAGGATACGATCATGTTAAGTATATGTTCAGAAATACTATAAAATTTAATTTTCGTGGGAATCCCTTCATGCAACACTTTGTTAAAGGCTATGCATATATCAAGGGCTATCGCTCTATTCTCCATTGCTTTATCCAGTGTGTAGCGGGCTGGTGGATATATTATATATATATCCACCAGTCGTACAAAATAGGAAAAATGAATTGAATTGAGAAAGGAAAAATGTGTTAAATTGAATTAAACGAACTAGAATTTATTTTGTGAAGAAACAAATGAAAGAAAAAGGTACAGCAAGTGTTTAGTTTGGCGTGCGTCTCTCGCTGTTAGCTGGTGAGAAGGAAACTCTATTGTTGTCGAGAGAGAGAGAGAGAGAGAGAGAGAGAGAGAGAAAGTCAATCCAGTATAGCGTGTGAGAGGGAAAGTCTATTGTTGTATATATAGAGAGAGAAAGTAAGAAAGTCAATCCAGGTTATGTAGATAGAAACGTGTAAGGTGTACTTACTGTCTGTTAACTCTTCTGGATTGCTACGTATATTCAACATGTACTTTGCCTCCAAGACGACTGCCTATGTCTGATCTGCATGCTAAGCTAAAAAGAAAATTCTGTTTTTTTTTTCTCTTCTCAAACTAAACCTTACTTGGCACTCCAAACTCTTATAATTAATCCTGTATTCTGTAAGTTTAATCCTCTCCTGAAAACTAACACTCTGCTCTACTCCCCAAGCTGCCACTAACACTAATACAAGACACCCGACTCAGATGGGAGGCTTTAGCTTTCAGCCCATAACCTTCGCATGCTGACCGATTGGAAGTCAGAATCACTAAACATCTGTTACATTTCTACCCCTCAGGCATGCATTAGTTTACTCTTATCCAAGTCGATACTCACTAACAACAGTCTGTACTAAGCCAGCAAAAAAAGTAATTTTTTTTTTAACCTAAAGGAAAAAACAAACCATGTTAACTCCTTCCAACAGACCTGTTTGAAAATGAACCCGTACTCAGCCCCTCCTCCAGTAACAAAAATGAAATAGCAATACCCTGTAATCACTTTGAGGAGTATAATTTTTCAGTTGATATATAACCCTTTTAAACAAACCCATTAACATTAACGGGGGCACAGAAATATCTGGATTAGGACCCAGGCGTGGAGCAAACCCTCTCGGTGGTGATGGACCCGTAGATCTTCCCAGGTCACCCGTCTAGGAGAAGGAAAACTCTGAAGCTAAACCTAAAGGGAGGAAGGCCTATCCATTCTTGGATGACAACCTTCCTAGAGCTGGTGACTCAAGCAAATTACTAGTCTGCAAACCTAAACTGCTTAAGGAGTAGATAGACACTGTCTATCGCCCGGCTTCCATACTCCTTCTTTGCCTATTAGCTACACATAGAGGTCAAATCACAGGAAGTCCTGACTATGGCAATGAACGCCATTTTCTCCACTCCCGACACTTCCCATCCCCGAAACTGGGCACTTGAAAGTGCTTGAATGCCATAATGCCAGTACAAGTAAATTAAGTTGACCATCGTCTGATGGATAGACAGTTTCTGACTGCTGTTCCCGACTGGTAGTACAGGAGCCCTAGCTCTTTGGTAGTGCTTAGCGCGGCTGCTCCATCAACAGTTGTATAATATCGGGTTGTTTGTAGTGCCATGTCGCGCATGGAAAGGGACCCTGCAGTCATCCCCGGTGGGATATCCCGAGGCCACAATCCTAGTAGATGGCAGGACAACTGATGGGCTGCTTGTGTTGCATGTCTGGTATTTTGCATAACCACTTGTTCAGCATCCCTTACCTAAACTGAAACTCTAAAAAAAATAAATGACAGTACAATCTAAAATTATGCTAAAACCAGGCCCAAACTCAAACAAAACCAACCCGCCTTCTCCTTTTAGGCTTGCATTTACTAACATCCATGGGCTTAGAACTAATTTAAATTATGTTGAAGCATTTCTCCTAACAAATACCCCGGATATCTTAGCACTAATTGAGACTAACCTACACTCCTCCATCCCCTCTTACTACTTTAACATGCCTGACTATTTCCCACTCTGCTGTAAGGACTTTGACAGACATATGCACGGAGTTGGAGTCTACATTCGTAACACCCTCCCCTTGACTAGAGAAACAAACCTAGAAACGTACGAGCAAGCCTTTATGTGCACCATACAACATAACATTAGCTATTTTATTTTCTCTACGGCTCTCCCTCGACCCAGGACTGCACCATAATAAAAAAAAGTCTCTTACAGCATAGACACAGCAATCTCCCTCGACATTAGCGCAAGTACATGTATTTGGTGACTTTAATGTCCACCACAAAAACTGGCTTGGATACTCTACTTACACAGATGCAGTGGGCAGCAAAACACATAGCTTCACTATATCTCACTCCCTATCACAAATGGTTAAGTTTTCAACCCGTTTCCCTGACCAGCAAGAACAACACGCATCATTTGTAGATCTGTTTCTGACCACAGTTCCCAAGGATTGTATAACAAATGCTGACAGCCCACTCGGGAATGTTGATTATGCAGTGATAATGGTCGAAATCGCCCTTAACTCTAGACCCAAAACTGAAGAGCCAGTGCTCAAAACAACGAGATATTATAAAAAGGCTGACTGGGAAGCCATCAGAGATCTTATCAGAGATGCTCCATGGGGAAAGATTTTTTTGACTTCTTGCTTAACAGTGTGCAAATGAGACCACTGAATGGTTCAAAACAGCAATTGAAGCACATGTTCCCAAGCGGAAATATTATAGCAAGCCCCACTCTCCCCATATAAAGAAGCTAGAAGTAACGTTAAGACAGAAATAGCGACAGCTAAGAGAGAATTTACTGAAACCACTAAAAAACGCATAGAAGCACAGAAATTAGGAACCCTTAACTTCTGAAAAATCTACAACAGTGTAGTAAATAATGGGCAATCAACAATTACCCCACTAACCAAATGCCTTAATGAATCTTGCTTTCCGGACTGTTGGAAAACTGTTTCTGTGGTACCAGTATTCAAGAACTCTGGTGAAAGAACTGACTCATCTAATTATCGCCCTATTAGCCTCCTCCCACTTTTTGCCAAAATATTTGAGACCTTAATTAACCATGCTCTAGTCCATCACCTTACATATGCTAAACTTTTGACTGACAAACAATATGGATTTAGACAAGCCAATTCCACAGCAGACATCCTCACTGTAATCTCTGAACGTATATATCATTCACTGGACAAAGTGGGGGAGGGTAGAGCAGTAGCTCTAGATATATCTAAGGCTGTTGACAGGGTATGACATGAGGGTCTCCTCAGGAAGATTAGATCTTACGGTTTCACTGGTAGAATACTTAACATAATTAAATCCTTCTTAGATAAGAGAAAAATCCAAGTTGTTCTCGACGGTCATACATCTAAACAATATGATATAAATGCGGGAGTGCCTCAGGGGTCTATCCTTGGACCTCTATTGTTCCTAATATTCATAAATGACCTCCCCGACAAAATTGCCTCTGAGATGGGTATATATGCTGAGGACACCACACTCTATAACAGGCATGACAGGAAAACAAATGATCATATATCTAAAGAAATGTCAAAAACACTAGAGGATGACCTCCAATCTGTAGTTGAATGGGGACAAAAATGGATGGTCGCATTCAATGCTGCTAAGACTTAACTGGTTTCCTTCAATAATTGCAAGAAACCTTCTCTGACACCAATAGCAATGGCCAGTGACTCTTTATCTGAGAGTACCTCTTTCAAACTGCTTGGCCTAACGTTTACAGGAAACATGAGTTGGAACAATTACATTTAAAGCGTTACCAGCGGCGTTGCGAAGAAGGTAGGCTCTCTCTACCGACCTAGAAAACTGCTAACACCCAAAAGTATCCTGTACCTCTACAAGGCCACCATTCGTCCATGTATGGAGTATTGCTGTCACATTTGGGCTGGTGCATCTGCTACTAGTCTCTCGCTCCTGGACATGGTTCAAAAGAGAGTCGCAAATCTGATCGGCCCTGAACTGGCATCTAAGCTTCAACCTCTGTCCCATCGACGTAATGTTGCATCCCTCTGCCTGTTGCGTATTTTAATGGTGAATGCTCTGGCGAATTGCAGACACTTGTGCTCCCACGATGTAGACACCCTCGACAAACGCGACAGGCAGCTAAATCCCACCCCCACATAGTAGAGATCCCTAGATGTAAAATATCTTTCTACTCCAGTAGTTTCTTCCCAAGAACTGCTAAACTTTGGAATTCCATTCCAGGCCACTGCTTCCCCAACTCTACTGACATGCAGAAGTTCAAGTGTAACGTGAACCGATATCTTGCTGCCCAAATCCCTACATAGTACCCCAGTAGTTGTTGCCCCTGATAGTAGCCCCCTACACCAAAGTGGCAATGTGCCTCGGTTGGTGTGAAAATGTAATAAAAAATTTTTTTTAAAAAAACAGTAGCAGGTGGCGTGAGGCATGCGCGGGCGCACGAACCCCGAAAGGGGGCGGCTGGTCCATCGACTGCTTAGGTCGGAAGCCAAATCGAAAAAGGGAGCAACAACTGAGCTCTCTTGCTTTTATAGCTGTTTCCGGTGGTCTTTTGTGCATGTGGATTTCCTTCAAAGCGGAAATGACGTTGCCCATGTGTGCGTATATGTGTGCGTACGTTAGCGTGTGTGTGTATGCACGTGAATGTGAGTATATGTGTGTACGTGCATGCATATGTTTGTGTGCGCTTATGTGTACGACAAGAAAAATGGCTTGAGATGTGAACGCATGTTTTTGTGCGCGACTAGAAAGGGCTCGTACAAGTGTTTGGTATACGCACTCAGAGATGATGAGTAAAATATCTGCAATAGAATGGGCTTTTCTAAACATATAGTTGATCAGAATAAAAGTTTGCATTTACAAGATGGTGGACTAGTGCTTGATTGATTAAAGAATCACAGATTTTAGCAAAGCTGGTAGATAATCGACCATGTAAGATATTTTGGCAAAATTCTTGAATACTGGGAAAATTCAGGTAATTTTCCAGCTATCAGGAAAGCAAGATTCTTGAATACTGGGAAAATTCAGGTAATTTTCCAGCTATCAGGAAAGCAAGATTCTTGAATACTGGGAAAATTCAGGTAATTTTCCAGCTATCAGGAAAGCAAGATTCGACGAGTCATTTGTTGAAGAGTTAAAGGACAAGCCTTAGCTCAACGCAGCATTTCTTAACTAGTATGGCAGGTTTGAGATCAAGCCTATACGCCTCATAAGTATCTAAGTTTTTTATGATATCACTCACATGAAAAGATGATTTCAGATCTACAAGTGTGGCTTCTGTTTATACAGGAAAATTTGGGAGAAAGGGTGTGGTTTGAGGTGGGGTTGGAGGCAAATTAACTTTCTTGATTTTTTTAGATTGTGAGGGAATTGTATTTTTCCATTATTCACCACAGTATTATAAATGTTCTAGAAACTTCTGCAATTTGATCACTTTGGTCTTCTTTTCTTAGCTATTATTACAATTATTTCTAGATTCTATAAATTTCTGTATATTTGTACTTGACGCTGCCTTTGTGCAAATAGCAGCTGCGCAAGTTGAAGAGAAAATGAAAAGATATTAGTTCTGGGGCACCTCTGATGTGTTTTCTGATAATTTAATATCGATTCTTCAAATGTGATTATTTAGTATTTGCTCTTTATTACTCTAATATTATAAAAATACTTTAAATACTTTTAAATTACATATAGGCAAGAGAGATAAATATATCGATTCCTTTTTAAAAGAGAAATTATTTTCTTTCATATATTTTACATTTTATGTAAAATATATGAAAGAAAATAATTTCTCTTTTAAAAAGGAATCGATATTTAATTGAATTGTTATGAGTATATTTTACTTTGTTACGACATTTTAAATTCTAATATAACTTAGAAATAAATGTCGAATAATTGTATAGAATATTGATCTTGTGGAGTAAATTTCGAATGATAAATAAAAACATATATAACTTTACAAAAACTAAATAACAGATCAATTTGAATTTGCAAATTAATTGACAAATTTTTAGTTTACATTTAGTAGAAATTTTTCCATTTCAAGACATCAGTAGAAAAATATTATTGCAGGCAACTAATTTTGCTGCTGTATGGTCAACAAAGATAATTGATAAAATACGTATTTCAATTATGTCACTCGACAATTGATGAAAAGCTTATTGTTAAAAAATACTTATTTGAATATTATATAATACGTCAGTTGAATATTAATGAAAATATTTAAAGAAATATTTTTCTGATTTAATCATTTTATTAATTATTTTTTCATTAACTTTTGTCCATATGGACACATTTATTTCACACATCAGTAATTCTCTGCTCGTCATTAAAGGCAGAATTCCTCTGAACTTACTTCATCCACTTCTAATTCTTAATATAATACTAACACTAGTTTCGTCGGTTGCATTTTCACAAACCTATACAAAACTTTTGAACAACCATTCAGATCTATTTTTTCCTACATTCGAATACTTATCAGTATCCATTATCTTACATTTCATGCACGTGGACGATTTCGTTTCTCTGAATCTACCTATTAATTCTAATATAAGTAATACCTACTACTTCCGCTGCATTTCGTGTGTATCTAATGTTACAAGTCCTACAACCGATTCCCATAGTTTGAGACTCACATTACACATCCATCGAATCACACTCATACCATTTCCTCCATTTCTACTCGAAACATGTTAAAAAATACAGTGCATGTTTTAATTGTTATTTCTGAAATATTGCTCTTAATTTGTGTTCTTGTCTTGTTTTTGTATCTTACAAAAGACCACATGGCGATGAGGCCCCAATTTGAGCGCTTTGGAAAGTGTGTAGTCACATCTAGGTTGTTCCCGTTACTCCTTTATTATTTCTGACTTTGAATGTTATATGTGTGAATCCCTTGTTCACAAATAGTTCTTAACCTTTTTTGAGAATCCTTAACACTTCAACTAGGATGTAAAGAATTATCGCTTTTTCATGCCTTAATATATGTATAAATGTACATATTTTTAAATGTAACTAAAATAAATATCAAGATGATATAAGATAAATGTAAAAATATATGTAAAAACACAAAAAAAAAACAAATAAAAGTGATAAGTCATTTGATGGATTTATCTGAACGCAATAAAATACAGTATTGTAAATAAAAATAAAATACAGTATTTTAAACAAAAATAAAATACTGTATTGTAAACAAAAATAAAATACAGTATTGTAAACAAAAATAAAATACAGTAGTGTAAACAAAAATAAAATACAGTATTTTAAATAAAAATAAAATAAGTATTTTAAATAAAAATAAAATACTGTATTGTAAACAAAAATAAAATACAGAATTTTAAACAAAAATAAAATACAGCATTGTAAATAAAATAAAATACAGTATTGTAAACAAAAATAAAATACAGTATTGTAAGCAAAAATAAAATACAGTATTGTAAGCAAAAATAAAATACAGTATTGTAAACAAAAATAAAATATAGTATTTTAAACAAAAATAAAATACAGTATTGTAAACAAAAATAAAATGCTGTATTGTAAACAAAAATAAAATGCTGTATTGTAAATAAAAATAGAATACAGTATTGTAAACAAAAATAAAATACAGTATTTTAAACAAAAATAAAATGCTGTATTGTAAACAAAAATAAAATACAGTATTTTAAACAAAAATAAAATGCTGTATTGTAAACAAAAATAAAATGCTGTATTGTAAACAAAAATAAAATACAGTATTGTAAACAAAAATAAAATACAGTATTTTAAACAAAAATAAAATGCTGTATTGTAAACAAAAATAAAATACAGTATTTTAAACAAAAATAAAATGCTGTATTGTAAACAAAAATAAAATACAGTATTTTAAACAAAAATAAAATGCTGTATTGTAAACAAAAATAAAATACAGTATTTTAAACAAAAATAAAATGCTGTATTGTAAAAAAAAATAAAATGCTGTATTGTAAACAAAAATAAAATACAGTATTGTAAACAAAAATAAAATACAGTATTTTAAACAAAAATTAAATGCTGCATTGTAAACAAAAATAAAATACAGTATTTTAAACAAAAATAAAATGCTGTATTGTAAACAAAAATAAAATACAGTATTTTAAACAAAAATAAAATGCTGTATTGTAAACAAAAATAAAATACAGTATTTTAAACAAAAATAAAATGCTGTATTGTAAACAAAAATAAAATGCTGTATTGTAAACAAAAATAAAATACAGTATTGTAAACAAAAATAAAATACAGTATTTTAAACAAAAATAAAATGCTGTATTGTAAACAAAAATAAAATACAGTATTTTAAACAAAAATAAAATGCTGTATTGGAAACAAAAATAAAATGCTGTATTGTAAACAAAAATAAAATACAGTATTGTAGACAAAAATAAAATACAGTATTTTAAACAAAAATAAAATGCTGTATTGTAAACAAAAATAAAATACAGTATTTTAAACAAAAATAAAATGCTGTATTGTCAACAAAAATAGAATACAGTATTTTAAACAAAAATAAAATGCTGTATTGTAAACAAAAATAAAATACAGTATTTTAAACAAAAATAAAATGCTGTATTGTAAACAAAAATAAAATGCTGTATTGTAAACAAAAATAAAATACAGTATTGTAAACAAAAATAACATACAGTATTTTAAACAAAAATAAAATGCTGTATTGTAAACAAAAATAAAATACAGTATTTTAAACAAAAATAAAATGCTGTATTGTAAACAAAAATAAAATACAGTATTTTAAACAAAAATAAACTGCTGTATTGTAAACAAAAATAAAATACAGTATTTTAAACAAAAATAAAATGCTGTATTGTAAACAAAAATAAAATGCTGTATTGTAAACAAAAATAAAGTACAGTATTGTAAACAAAAATAAAATACAGTATTTTAAACAAAAATAAAATGCTGTATTGTAAACAAAAATAAAATACAGTATTTTAAACAAAAATAAAATGCTGTATTATAAACAAAAATAAAATGCTGTATTGTAAACAAAAATAAAATACAGTATTGTAAACAAAAATAAAATACAGTATTTTAAACAAAAATAAAATGCTGTATTGTAAACAAAAATAAAATACAGTATTTTAAACAAAAATAAAATGCTGTATTGTCAACAAAAATAGAATACAGTATTTTAAACAAAAATAAAATGCTGTATTGTAAACAAAAATAAAATACAGTATTTTAAACAAAAATAAAATGCTGTATTGTAAACAAAAATAAAATACAGTATTTTAAACAAAAATAAAATGCTGTATTGTAAACAAAAATAAAATGCTGTATTGTAAACAAAAATAAAATACAGTATTGTAAACAAAAATAAAATACAGTATTTTAAACAAAAATAAAATGCTGTATTGTAAACAAAAATAAAATACAGTATTTTAAACAAAAATAAAATGCTGTATTGTAAACAAAAATAAAATACAGTATTTTAAACAAAAATAAAATGCTGTATTGTAAACAAAAATAAAATGCTGTATTGTAAACAAAAACAAAATGCTGTATTGTAAACAAAAATAAAATACAGTATTTTAAACAAAAATAAAATGCTGTATTGTAAACAAAAATAAAATACAGTATTTTAAACAAAAATAAAATGCTGTATTGTAAACAAAAATAAAATGCTGTATTGTAAACAAAAATAAAATACAGTATTGTAAACAAAAATAAAATACAGTATTTTAAACAAAAATAAAATGCTGTATTGTAAACAAAAATAAAATACAGTATTTTAAACAAAAATAAAATGCTGTATTGTAAACAAAAATAAAATACAGTATTTTAAACAAAAATAAAATGCTGTATTGTAAACAAAAATAAAATACAGCATTTTAAACAAAAATAAAATGCTGTATTGTAAACAAAAATAAAATGCTGTATTGTAAACAAAAATAAAATACAGTATTGTAAACAAAAATAAAATACAGTATTTTAAACAAAAATGAAATGCTGTATTGTAAACAAAAATAAAATACAGTATTTTAAACAAAAATAAAATGCTGTATTGTAAACAAAAATAAAATGCTGTATTGTAAACAAAAATAAAATACAGTATTGTAAGCAAAAATAAAATACAGTATTTTAAACAAAAATAAAATGCTGTATTGTAAACAAAAATAAAATACAGTATTTTATACAAAAATAAAATGCTGTATTGTAAACAAAAATAAAATACAGTATTTTAAACAAAAATAAAATGCTGTATTGTAAACAAAAATAAAATACAGTATTTTAAACAAAAATAAAATGCTGTATTGTAAATAAAAATAAAATGCTGTATTGTAAACAAAAATAAAATACAGTATTGTAAACAAAAATAAAATACAGTATTTTAAACAAAAATAAAATGCTGTATTGTAAACAAAAATAAAATACAGTATTTTAAACAAAAATAAAATGCTGTATTGTAAACAAAAATAAAATACAGTATTTTAAACAAAAATAAAATGCTGTATTGTAAACAAAAATAAAATACAGTATTTTAAACAAAAATAAAATGCTGTATTGTAAACAAAAATAAAATACAGTATTTTAAACAAAAATAAAATGCTGTATTGTAAACAAAAATAAAATGCTGTATTGTATACAAAAATAAAATACAGTATTGTAAACAAAAATAAAATACAGTATTTTAAACAAAAATGAAATGCTGTATTGTAAACAAAAATAAAATACAGTATTTTAAACAAAAATAAAATGCTGTATTGTAAACAAAAATAAAATACAGTATTTTAAACAAAAATAAAATGCTGTATTGTAAACAAAAATAAAATACAGTATTTTAAACAAAAATAAAATGCTGTATTGTAAACAAAAATAAAATGCTGTATTGTAAACAAAAATAAAATACAGTATTGTAAACAAAAATAAAATACAGTATTTTAAACAAAAATTAAATGCTGTATTGTAAACAAAAATAAAATACAGTATTTTAAACAAAAATAAAATGCTGTATTGTAAACAAAAATAAAATGCTGTATTGTAAACAAAAATAAAATACAGTATTGTAAACAAAAATAAAATACAGTATTTTAAACAAAAATAAAATGCTGTATTGTAAACAAAAATAAAATACAGTATTTTAAACAAAAATAAAATGCTGTAATGTAAACAAAAATAAAATACAGTATTTTAAACAAAAATAAAATGCTGTATTGTAAACAAAAATAAAATACAGTATTTTAAACAAAAATAAAATGCTGTATTGTAAACAAAAATAAAATGCTGTATTGTAAACAAAAATAAAATACAGTATTGTAAACAAAAATAAAATACAGTATTTTAAACAAAAATAAAATGCTGTATTGTAAACAAAAATAAAATACAGTATTTTAAACAAAAATAAAATGCTGTATTGGAAACAAAAATAAAATACAGTATTTTAAACAAAAATAAAATGCTGTATTGTAAACAAAAATAAAATGCTGTATTGTAAACAAAAATAGAATACAGTATTGTAAACAGAAATAAAATACAGTATTTTAAATAAAGATAAAATGCGGAATTGTAAGCAAAAATAAAATACAGTATTTTAAACAAAAATAAAATTCTGTATTGTAAACAAAAATACAATACAGTATTGTAAACAAAAATAAAATGCTGTATTGTAAGCAAAAATGAAATTCAGTTCTTTAAACAAAAATAAAATACAGTATTGTAAACAAAAATAAAATATAGTATTGTAAACAAAAATAAAATATAGTATTGTAAACAAAAATAAAATATAGTATTGTAAACAAAAATAAAATATAGTATTGTAAACAAAAATAAAATATAGTATTTTAAACAAAAATAAAATATAGTATTGTAAACAAAAATAAAATGCTGTGTTGTAAACATCAACAAAACATATTATTTTGAACAAAAATGAAATGCTGTAGTGTAAACAAAAATAAAATACAGTATTGTAAACAAAAATAAAATACAGTATTGTAAACAAAAATAAAATACAGTATTGTAAATAAAAATAAAATACAGCATTGTAAACAAACATAAAATATAGTATTGTAAATAAGACGCAGTATTGTAAACAAAAATAAAATGCTGTATTGTAAACAAAAATAAAATACAGTAATGTAAATAAAAATAAAATTCTGTATTGTAAACAAATCTTAATTCGTATGGTAAACAAAATAAAATACAGCATTGTAAATAAAAATGAAATACAGTATTGTAAATAAAAATAAAATACAGTATTGTAAACAAAAATAAAATATAAACAAAAATAAAATACAGTATTGTAAATAAAATAAAATACAGTATTGTAAACAAAAATAAAATACAGTATTGTAAACAAAAATAAAATACAGTATTGTAAACAAAAATAAAATACAGTATTGTAAATAAAAATAAAATACAGTATTTTAAACAAAAATAAAATGCTGTATTGTAAACAAAAATAAAATGCTGTATTGTAAACAAAAACAAAATGCTGTATTGTAAACAAAAATAAAATACAGTATTTTAAACAAAAATAAAATGCTGTATTGTAAACAAAAATAAAATACAGTATTTTAAACAAAAATAAAATGCTGTATTGTAAACAAAAATAAAATGCTGTATTGTAAACAAAAATAAAATACAGTATTGTAAACAAAAATAAAATACAGTATTTTAAACAAAAATAAAATGCTGTATTGTAAACAAAAATAAAATACAGTATTTTAAACAAAAATAAAATGCTGTATTGTAAACAAAAATAAAATACAGTATTTTAAACAAAAATAAAATGCTGTATTGTAAACAAAAATAAAATACAGCATTTTAAACAAAAATAAAATGCTGTATTGTAAACAAAAATAAAATGCTGTATTGTAAACAAAAATAAAATACAGTATTGTAAACAAAAATAAAATACAGTATTTTAAACAAAAATGAAATGCTGTATTGTAAACAAAAATAAAATACAGTATTTTAAACAAAAATAAAATGCTGTATTGTAAACAAAAATAAAATGCTGTATTGTAAACAAAAATAAAATACAGTATTGTAAGCAAAAATAAAATACAGTATTTTAAACAAAAATAAAATGCTGTATTGTAAACAAAAATAAAATACAGTATTTTATACAAAAATAAAATGCTGTATTGTAAACAAAAATAAAATACAGTATTTTAAACAAAAATAAAATGCTGTATTGTAAACAAAAATAAAATACAGTATTTTAAACAAAAATAAAATGCTGTATTGTAAATAAAAATAAAATGCTGTATTGTAAACAAAAATAAAATACAGTATTGTAAACAAAAATAAAATACAGTATTTTAAACAAAAATAAAATGCTGTATTGTAAACAAAAATAAAATACAGTATTTTAAACAAAAATAAAATGCTGTATTGTAAACAAAAATAAAATACAGTATTTTAAACAAAAATAAAATGCTGTATTGTAAACAAAAATAAAATACAGTATTTTAAACAAAAATAAAATGCTGTATTGTAAACAAAAATAAAATACAGTATTTTAAACAAAAATAAAATGCTGTATTGTAAACAAAAATAAAATGCTGTATTGTATACAAAAATAAAATACAGTATTGTAAACAAAAATAAAATACAGTATTTTAAACAAAAATGAAATGCTGTATTGTAAACAAAAATAAAATACAGTATTTTAAACAAAAATAAAATGCTGTATTGTAAACAAAAATAAAATACAGTATTTTAAACAAAAATAAAATGCTGTATTGTAAACAAAAATAAAATACAGTATTTTAAACAAAAATAAAATGCTGTATTGTAAACAAAAATAAAATGCTGTATTGTAAACAAAAATAAAATACAGTATTGTAAACAAAAATAAAATACAGTATTTTAAACAAAAATTAAATGCTGTATTGTAAACAAAAATAAAATACAGTATTTTAAACAAAAATAAAATGCTGTATTGTAAACAAAAATAAAATGCTGTATTGTAAACAAAAATAAAATACAGTATTGTAAACAAAAATAAAATACAGTATTTTAAACAAAAATAAAATGCTGTATTGTAAACAAAAATAAAATACAGTATTTTAAACAAAAATAAAATGCTGTAATGTAAACAAAAATAAAATACAGTATTTTAAACAAAAATAAAATGCTGTATTGTAAACAAAAATAAAATACAGTATTTTAAACAAAAATAAAATGCTGTATTGTAAACAAAAATAAAATGCTGTATTGTAAACAAAAATAAAATACAGTATTGTAAACAAAAATAAAATACAGTATTTTAAACAAAAATAAAATGCTGTATTGTAAACAAAAATAAAATACAGTATTTTAAACAAAAATAAAATGCTGTATTGGAAACAAAAATAAAATACAGTATTTTAAACAAAAATAAAATGCTGTATTGTAAACAAAAATAAAATGCTGTATTGTAAACAAAAATAGAATACAGTATTGTAAACAGAAATAAAATACAGTATTTTAAATAAAGATAAAATGCGGAATTGTAAGCAAAAATAAAATACAGTATTTTAAACAAAAATAAAATTCTGTATTGTAAACAAAAATACAATACAGTATTGTAAACAAAAATAAAATGCTGTATTGTAAGCAAAAATGAAATTCAGTTCTTTAAACAAAAATAAAATACAGTATTGTAAACAAAAATAAAATATAGTATTGTAAACAAAAATAAAATATAGTATTGTAAACAAAAATAAAATATAGTATTGTAAACAAAAATAAAATATAGTATTGTAAACAAAAATAAAATATAGTATTTTAAACAAAAATAAAATATAGTATTGTAAACAAAAATAAAATGCTGTGTTGTAAACATCAACAAAACATATTATTTTGAACAAAAATGAAATGCTGTAGTGTAAACAAAAATAAAATACAGTATTGTAAACAAAAATAAAATACAGTATTGTAAACAAAAATAAAATACAGTATTGTAAATAAAAATAAAATACAGCATTGTAAACAAACATAAAATATAGTATTGTAAATAAGACGCAGTATTGTAAACAAAAATAAAATGCTGTATTGTAAACAAAAATAAAATACAGTAATGTAAATAAAAATAAAATTCTGTATTGTAAACAAATCTTAATTCGTATGGTAAACAAAATAAAATACAGCATTGTAAATAAAAATGAAATACAGTATTGTAAATAAAAATAAAATACAGTATTGTAAACAAAAATAAAATATAAACAAAAATAAAATACAGTATTGTAAATAAAATAAAATACAGTATTGTAAACAAAAATAAAATACAGTATTGTAAACAAAAATAAAATACAGTATTGTAAACAAAAATAAAATACAGTATTGTAAATAAAAATAAAATACAGTATTTTAAACAAAAATAAAATATAAACAAAAATAAAATACAGTATTGTAAACAAAAATAAAATACAGTATTGTAAACAAAAATAAAATACAGTATTATAAACAAAAATAAAATATAAACAAAACTAAAACACAGTATTGTAAACAAAAATAAAATACAGTATTTTAAACAAAAATAAAATACAGTATTGTAAATAAAAATAGAATACAGCATTGTAAAAAAGAATAAAATACAGCATTGTAAACAAATATAAAATACAGTATTGTAACCAAAAATAAAATACAGTATTGTAAACAAATATAAAATACAGTAATGTAAACAAATATACAATACAGTATTTTAAATAAAATAAAATACAGTATTGTAAATAAAAAGTAAAATATTGTATTGTAAATAATAATAAAATACAGTATTTTACACAAAAATTTAATACAGTATTTTAAATAAAATAAAATATATTATTGTAAACAGAAATAAAATATAGTATTGGTAATAAAAATAAAATACAGTATGGTAAATAAAAATAAAATATAGTATTTTAAACAAAAATAAAATTATTTTCAACAAAAATAAAATGCTGTATTGTAAACAAAAATAAAGTACGGTAAAATACAGTATTTTAAATAAAAATAAAATACACTATTTAAATAAAAATAAAATACAGTATTTTAAATAAAAAATAAAATATAGTATTTTAAATAAAAATAAAATACAGTATTTTAAATAAGAATAAAATACAGTATTTTAGATAAAAATAGAATACAGTATTTTAAATAAAAATAAAATACAGTATTGTAAATAAAAATAAAACACAGTATTGTAAATAAAAATAAAACACAGTATTGTAAATAAAAATAAAATACACTATTTAAATAAAAATAAAATACAGTATTTTAAATAAAAATAAAATACACTATTTAAATAAAAATAAAATACAGTATTTTAAATAAAAAATAAAATATAGTATTTTAAATAAAAATAAAATACAGTATTTTAAATAAAAATAGAATACAGTATTTTAAATAAAAATAAAATACACTATTTAAATAAAAATAGAATACAGTATTTTAAATAAAAATAAAATACAGTATTTTAAATAAAAATAAAATACAGTATTGTAAATAAAAATAAAACACAGTATTGTAAATAAAAATGCATTTTTGTGTGCAATGAAAAACGACACATGTAAGAACATTCTTAATAAAAAAATAACGGGATATGAAAATAATATAAATCAATGCTGTGAACCCCGTTTATATTATTAGTCCGGGGCAAAAAACTAGATTTGCTATCCTGAACGTTTTTGTTTTTTAAGGAATGTGATATGTGATCTACACTGGTGAGGAGCCATGAGGTAAAATACTATTTTATTTTTAAATATCCGAAGTCAGTTGCCAGGGTCGCTGGGAAAATGGTAGGATCCTTCTACTGCTCCAGAATATATCTCACTGCTGATACAATTCTCTATCTATATAAAAGCCAAGTACGTTCAAGGATGGAGTACTGCTGCCACATCTGGGCAGAAGCTGCTAAAAACATCCTATCCTACCTTGACAGAGTAAAAAATAGACTTCGTGGCTTAGTGGGGGATGCTCTTTTCTCTTCTCTCAACCTCTCTCGCACAGGAGAGAAATCGCGAGCCTGTCTTTGTTTTATCGTCATTTCCATGGCAAGTGATCATTCGAGCTCCAATATCTGGTTCACCTCGCCAATCTTTCACGAAAAACACCCGTCTAGCTGAAATCACTGTCAAAAATCTCCCCCTCCCTTTATCTGTGCCAACACCAAAACGTAGATTCCATGACCAAAGCTTCTTTTTTAGAAGTGCACGCCCATGGAACTCTGTTCCGTTTGCCTGTTTTCCACCTGACTACAACCTGGATGCCTTCACGTCCAACATAAAGTTCCTGATAAACCACTCCCTTACGAAAGACATTTTATCAAATTTCCAATACTAAGGTACTGTACACGCAATAACTCTTATCCCCGAGTGGCTTCCGGGCCTTGATAAGTGGTGACCACCTTGTAAAAAAAAACAAAAGCAGTATTTCATGGTAAACAACTGATGATTCCTACAATACTATTAAAACGAACATAAATTCTTGAAAGCAATCTTATGCAGCGATTTTCTTAAAAAAAAGGAATTTACAAGCAAAAGTGTTTTCGAATGAAGGATTGGAAGTAAATTTTTTCTTCGCATATAGTTTATTAAGGTTGAAAAAATTCAAGACCGTATATACACTAGCAGACCGGAGAGGTTTATGCAGTCGTAAAATAAACTTAAATATGTTTTAATTTATCCCGATTTCATATTTCGGTATTCATGCACTTATTGATCCGTGCTGAAATAATAACGTTATTTTTTAAAAAGCCATTCTTAACATAGGGAAGGAGTGTCTCTCTAGGTATTATAAATGATCATTTATAATTATGTATAGATAAATAGTTGGATAGAGGGATATTAGGTTGATAAGAAAGTTCTTGCAAAATTTTAAATTCAAATGATATATTTTAAATAAGTTTTCACAGTATAATTCCTTTACTTTATATATCAGTTTAAAGAGCGTTTTTCGCTCTAGTTAATTTTTTACATTACAATTTTTTAAAACAATTATCTCTTTTCAGAAAGTTGAATAGAGGACAGAAGAAAAGCAAATTCATTTTTTTATTTCAATTCAAGCTAGGCCGAAAAGCTGCTGAAACAACATGCAATATCAACAGGAACCACGATTGAACGCACAGCACAATGGTTGTTTAAGAAATTTCGTCGCAGCAACGAGAATCTTGAAGATGAGTAGCCATTTCTTGACTGGGTTATGACTTGCAATGAAAAGTAGGTTCTTTATGACAACCGGTGACATTCAGCTTAGTGGTTAATGCACGACACTTCCCAAAGTCACAGTTGCACCAAATGAACGTCATGCTGGCTGTTTGGTGGTCTGCAACCGGTCTCATCTATTACAGTTTTTTGAATGCAGGTGAAAGCATTATGGGGAATAAGTACTGTCAACAAATGGAATGCATCCGAACCTTCGACAAAAACACCCAGCATTAGTCAGCAGAAAGGCCCAATTCTTCTCCACAACAATGCTTTAACGTATGTTGCTAAACCGACCCTGCAAAAGTTGAACAAATTGGGCTACAAAAATTTGCCTCATCCACCATACTCTTACGGATTCTAACCTACCGACTACCACGTTTTTAAGCATCTTGATAACTTTCTGCGTGCGAAATGCTTCAAAAACCTAAGCTATATCTAAAACGCCTTTAGCAACTTTATCACCACCATAACAAAAAACTTTTACGTTACTGGCATAAAGACTTTTGTTTGCATTAGAAAAAGTGTGTTGATTCTGATGGTATTAATTTTGATCCATAATTTTTTTTTTGAGCCAAGATATGTTCATCTGAATTTAGAAGTAACCGCAAGAACTTTCTCGTCAACCTGATATATAAACTCGATATTTGTATGTGTGTGTGTGTGTGTGTGTGTGTGTGTGTGTGTGTGTGTTTAAAGTTTAAGAGAGGTTAGAGAATCTGTATAAAATTTGCCAGGAAAGACAATGGAAGTGTTCTGGAATCTTAAGTGCACTGCGAAGAGCGGGGGGGGGGGGTATGAGAATATTTGTTCGCAATATTCCTTAGGAATGTTAAACCTTTTTCAGGCATGGGTCGGGTGTGTTGCGGATGTTATTCAGTATTGCATCTGGGGGTACCATATTTGTTGAATAGTTTCTTACAAATGAATATAAGTGTTGAAGAGATGGCATGGGATGGTACAAAATAATCCAAGCGGTGAGTTAATCTGCCTGGGTTCAATGTAGATGAGGTTTTAATAAACATCTTAACATTATCAGCTGGAAAAACCAGTCTGGTTTTGGTGTTGATGTGTGTAGCTTGCATGGTTCACTTCGGGCTATGCTTGTGAATGGTAGGCAGTCGGCGCTTTCCCCGCAGCACAAAGCCAACAAAGTTTAGAAAATTTTTGCGATTACTTTTTTTCCCTGTTAACTGAGGTCTGACTTTGGTCCTATGTCGTTCTAGGAGATGCACCCACCCAGGCTTTACTTTCTCCTTTTTATAAAGAATAAGTTTATTGCTTATCACTTGGGGCGCTCCTGATAGAAAATGCTGATGAGACTGTCCAGGCAATTTGGGGTGAGGGCAGACCACTCCTCCTCTAGAGTGTTGGTTCTTCAATTTCACTTTTTGCCCCCTTTAATCAGTAGACGGGAGATAAATATCTTTGTTCTAGAGTTGCATAAGGATGTGTTTATACCGGGTCAGTATACGGAGTCATTGGCATAATTCTTCATGACAACTACGCCTTAATGGATTGAGTGCAAACAGCATAGTTTTTTTCTTTCTCACATTTTATTAGAAGATGATGGAATCTTCCCTCATGAACTGAAGGAACTATTCTTAAAGACTAAGAATATATGTACAGATTGTATTAGAGTGCCTTATATGTACAAAATAAATGATACATTTGATAATATAGTCTTCTGTATATTTGCAGGTTTTCTATTTTCGACGGTAGATAATGTCTAATATAAGTGTTTTATGTCCCTTTTACCTTATATATTTAAAAACGTCTAATATTGCCGTATATATGATTTTAATTTTAAATATCAATTATTTTTGCATACAGACACTAATGCTTATAAAATCTTCAATGCAAGACATGATAATTACTGTTAATTAAACGATTCGAACTTAGTTGCAAAGTAACCTTTAACTTTGCAATCTCCTATTCAACCCCAAGGCGACCATCAATTAGTATAGCAAAAAAAAAAAAAAAGAATTTAAAACTTAGTCATGTAGTATTCAACTATGAGATGTCGTGCTATGCATACATTAGTGGCGTATTATTAAAATTCTCATAGATTTACAATTACTTTTGAAGGTGATAACAATTTTGTATTGTAAATCTTTATTATTTTTTTATATCTGTGGGTGGAGTTGAGTAATGTACAGTGAAGTCATTTTACATTTTTATTTTTATAAATTTGCATATTTTTTAACTTATACGAATAAATAAAATTTTATTTGCAAAGATGAAATAAAATAAAAAATAAAATAAAATTTCAGTTATTCCCCTTGACGATTTTGATTTTTCAATGATTAGTAAAAAAGATTTTGTATTATCAGCAATTAAAATAAATACTGTTAGAAATACATTATCATATTGCTAATAACATGGTATAACAACAGCAGAAAAAACTTGGATCGTCAAATGCAAAGTTTTATTTGGGTTTGATTTTGGTATGCATATATATAAATAAAGGTGAGAGAGAGAGAGAGAGGGGAACGAATGTATGAGGTATGCGTGCATACATTATTGTTGCTGTGGTACATGCTATACATCTGCATATGTGTGTAGCATGTTTCATATATATTAATATAATATAGAGATGCGTGTATGTTTTTTTTTATATTCCTTCATGTTATATAGAAACACAAATGTACATGAGCAGTATATGGAGCTATACGCTATACATACATATATATATATATATATATATATATATATATATATATATAATGTGTGTGTGTGTGTGTAAAAATTATTTTTAATATGTATGTTAATGTATGAAACTATGTATGTATTTATATGTAGGTTATGTATGCATGTATATAGATATGTGTGTATATATATATATATATATATATATATATATATAATTTGAAAATTCTTCTCTCTCTTTCTCTGCCTACTTAAACACTATGTTGATGAGTAATCCCTCCGGCTTAGCGAACACGCTCACGTCATGCTATCATTTCGACACTTGATTGGCATGGTTCTTGAACAACATCTTGTAGATGCATAATTTATCAAATCGAGTTCATCTTCGGTTCGTCATCAAGGCGAAGATGAATGCACGGAGTAGCCTGTAAGCAAGACATTCTTTGGGAAGAAAAAAAGAAGGAATCAGGCTACAGAAGGTGGCCTTGTCCGTATAAATATGTGATAACAGACCATAGAAATATGCACAACTTTTGAAATAGCCATTTAGTGGTTAAATAAAGCTCGTGACTCCCAGAAACAAGAAAGGTAGAGACTCATTAGGCATTACGTATCAAGTGGACATTTTTAATGTTCAATTATCTGAGTGCGGTACCGTTTTCATATACTTGTTATTGATTTTTTTAATATAATCACCTCCAGACAAGACATGAAGCCACTTGATTTACGGAACTAAAAACATACTACTTTATAGTAAAAAAAACTTTGTGTTGGATGAATATATTCTGACTCAGAAAACAGCAATACTTACCCCTTTTTCAGAAACATTGGTAATGGAATATAAGAACTAAATGACAAAGTAAGGGAGCGAGGTTTGTGAGCACTGCGTAAAGTAACCTCAAAGTTCACTTTCTACGTTTCCAATCATAATAATAAGTTGATTAAAATTGATTGATTATTAAAATATGTAGGGTAGCATCTCTCTCTCTCGCTCGCTCTCTCTCTCTCTCGCTCGCTCTCTCTCTCTCTCTTTATATATATATATATATATATATATATATATATATATATATAGAATCACAAACAGTAGTAGTACGTAAGACTTTTTTAAAACATCATTTAATCAAGAGGAAAACGTTTGATTCGAAATTAATTTTTCTTAATAAATTGAAGCGGAAACATAGAGAACGTGTTAGAATATTTATCTCAGAATTTGTTTGAATATATATTATTTTAATTGGAATTCTTTATTAAGATGACTATTATTTTTTATTAATTTTTTTATTTATTGCGGACAATTATTCTCATCCTTTCTTAGTTGTTTTACGACGTTCCATAGTTGATGTCGGAAGGCAGTTATTGCAGTGAATGCAGTCAAGAGATTCAGAGTTCTTCTCCTGTCGCGGTTACCACCTGACGAAGGCCAGTGAAATAGTTGGCCGAAACACTGTTTGAATATGTTTTTAATGTTAAATTTTACACTGTTAATAAATTAAAGGTTTATTTGATATAACTTCTCAACTATTGAGCGTATGTAAACTGCACAACTGAAGCAAATGTATAGTTGATTTCCATCCTGTCAAAACTTCAATAATTTTAGTAAAGCAACCTATTTATTAGTGTTGGGACGATTAATCGGAATCGGGAATCGGAAAAATCGGACTTTTGAGGGGTATTGGAATCGGTATTGAAATCGGAAAAAAAATGTCTAATTCCAAACAGATTCTTTAAAATTTTAAAATAAAAAATGAAACAAGCACATTTTTTTAATTAGAAGTTGTTTCTTTACAAGATAAGACTGAGAAGAGCTACAGAATGGGTTATAAATCTCATTTACAGATTTAACATTGATTAGCAGAGTTTAATTTATTTTATTTATTGGTCATTTATAACTTGCCTATTGCGTTGTAATCGTTTAGCATCTATTCGCTAAAATGTCTATGTATCCTCATCGGAGGAAGTTCATATAATTATTAACAAGTTTTAAATTTGGGGGTAGGGGTAAATTTCGTTTTAAAGCTATATATATATCGTAGTATTTTCTTTAATTTTCTCTTTTTGAGTGATTATCGAGACTCCTAAGACATGATCCTCTCATGTCGGACATTTTTTGTTCAAAAGTAACACTCGACATTACTGGGTTTTTTTTGTTTGTTTTTTTTACTAAGTAAACTCTTTAAAATCAGTGGAACCACTAAAAACTTACAAAGCTAGGTAGAAAAATCAAATTATTTTTTTTAAAACCAGTAAACAAGTAAAAATATATTTTTTTTAATATTATGGGAAGTATCATATCTGCTTCAAGAACGGTCATAAAATGTTTTTAATTGATAGTTATTCAATAAGGGGTCAGTTTTACTTAACAAGCAAAAAGGGACGAGTTTTCCAGGTATTAGTATTCCCGGTACTAGTATTTCCTGTACGAGTTTTTCATCTTTTTTAAATAAATTATTTTAGCAAGAATTCTTCACAAGTTCTGGTTTTGATTTCGATTATGGCGGATGGAATTCCAGTGATCCATGTTTTTAATAAATAATTTTATCAGAAGCATTCATAAATTTTGGTTTCGATTTCGATTATAGCTGAAGGAACTCAAGCTGATGCACCATAGTCATATGGATGTATTTTTTTAAATTGCAACTCTATACTATATAAGAATCGATAGAATATTAACTTTGTAATAATATATAAAAAATCTGCAACAATTAAAATATCTTATTTAAGCGTACTTAACGATCTGGCTACGCCGGGTGTCCTTGCTAGCTTAGATAAATATTTTGCAGTTTTAACAAGAGTTACAATAATATCAGAACATCTCTATTTACGCTATTTAATACCAACATCAATATATTACATATGAATGAGTCCACTATGAAATGTCACAGGTCCCGCTAGTTATTATTTCCATCTCGTTTTTGTTTTGTTTTTCTTTTAAACAAAGCAAATCAATTTAATAACCCACCAAATTTATATAATTAAAATAAAATTTAAGCATTCATAGAAGGAAGGCACATAATAGTTAACGAAGCCCAACGCCTTCTCCATGTTAAAAATGGTTTTCTAAATAGTTAAATTATTATTTAAAAATTCGTTCGGAACAATGGGGGAGCGTTGTGAATATTTTTTTCTTACGTCGTTTTCTCATTTTACCTACCAATCGTTAACTATTTTCAACTGTTTATGAAAACTTTCAAATAGCATGTAGTACACTAACGACGAACTGATACATGTTTGCTTTGTTTAAAATCAAAACAAACCTTTTGTTGTCTTTCACTTTGCAATATATTACAAGGAAAACATTTGACAAAAAATATACACCGAAATTACCCCGGGATTTATGTAATAATCTGAAAGTTTACGAAAAAAAACCCAAAAAAAACCCAAATCTCTAATTTAATATTTATATAATATTTATTAAAAGAATCGGAATTGGGAATAGAATCGAAATCAGAAGTTTAGAACAGAATCGGTAATTGGATCAAAATCGGGAAAATTTTTGGAGTCGTCCCACCACTAATATATATATATATATATATATATATATATATATATATATATATTATTACATTTTCACCCCAAACAAGGCACATTGCCACTTTGGTGTAGGGGCTACTATCAGGGGCAGCAACTACTGGGGCACTATGTAGGGATTTGGGCAGCAAGATGTCGGTTCACGTTACACTTGAACTTCTGCATGTCAGTAGAGTTGGGGAAGCAGGGACCTGGAATGGAATTCCAGAGTCTAGCGGTTCTGGGGAAGAAACTACTGGAGTAGAAAGATATTTTATATCTAGGGATCTACTGCGTGGGGGTGGGATTTAGCTGCCTGTCGGGTTTGTTGAGGGTGTCTACGTCGTGGGGGCACAAATGTCTGCAGTTCGTCAGAGCATTCACCATTAAAATACTTGTAGAACAGGCAGAGGCATGCAACGTTTCGTCGAAGGGACAGAGGCTGAAGCTTAGATCTCAGTTCAGGGCCTATCAGATTGGCGACTCTCTTTTGAACCTTGTCTAGGAGCAAGAGACTAACAGCAGATGCACCAGCCCAAATGTGGCAGCAATACTCCATATATGGGCGAATGGTGGCCTTGTAGATGTACAGGATACTTTCCGGTGTTAATAGTTTTCTAGCACGGTAGAGAAAGCCTACCTTCTTCGCAGCGGCCCTAGCAATGTTTTCAATGTAATTGTTCCAACTCCTGTTTCCTGTGAACGTTAGGCCAAGCAGTTTGAAAGATGTACTCTCAGATAGGGAGTCACTGGCCATTGCTATTGGTGGCAGAGAAGGTTTCTTGTAACTATTGAAGGAAACCAGTTTAGTCTTGGCAGCATTGAATGTGGCCATCCATCTTTGTCCCCATTCCACTACAGATTGGAGGTCATCCTCTAGTGTTTCTGCCATTTCTTTAGTTATGTGTTCATTAGTTCTCCTGTCATGCCTATTATAGAGTGTGGTGTCATCAGCATATATATCCATTTCAGAGGCAGTTTTGTCGGGAGGTAATTAATAAATATTAGGAACAATAGAGGTCCAAGGATAGACCCCTGAGGCACTCCCGCATTTCTATCATATTGTTTGGATGTACGACCGTCGAGGACAACCTGATTTTTTCTCTTATCTAAGATGGATTTAATTATGTTAAGTATTCTACCAGTGATAATAACAATAATAAATAATTATTTAAAATCACAACTAAATACAGTATTTTTTTAAAATTCAAAACGAACGACAATATTTTTCAATAATAAAAACGAACTATATCTTTAATCAAATCCTACAATAAATAATTTTAAAACGAAAACTAACGATAAATTAGTTTAACATAAAAATAGACGATAAGTTAATAAAAATGAAAACAAATTTCATTCTAACACAGATCTTTTGTAGAATTTAATTAAGAATTTTAATTTTTTCATTCTTTTTGCAAGGTTAAAACATGTTTTCACTGTCTCGTGCCGTTTTGTTTTAGACACTATCAAACATACAGTTAAAGAAAAAATGATGAAATGTAATAATAATTTTTAAAAACTCATTAAATGACTTATTTGAAAAATAATTAATATATACAATGGTGCTTTATTAAAATATCGTTTTGAAATTTCATGATGTACTAATAATTAAGCTTTCAAAATCTTAAATTACATAAACTTCAATATTTATTTGGCAAGAAATTCTATTTTAATTGCATCCAAATGTACCTATTTACTATGCCTCCCCACGGGACAGAGTTAGACACCAAGGTCGTTTTTTAACGTGGAGAAAAGGTACAAAAATAAAAATTGTCTCAGTCGTGAAGGATTTCTCCTCCACCGAAAGAGAACAAGAAATAGAAGTGCAGCAATCTGAAGAACAGATACTACACTTTGATCTTGTCCCGTGCATCCAAATGTAACTGATCAAGAAAACACGCTGTCAAAAATGGTTTAAAATTCGAAATGATAAACAAAATATTGACAGAAATCCACTCAATACACGTAATCATGACAATTCTTTACACTTATTGGGTGGATTTCTGTAATTATTTTATCGATATGTTAACCAAAAGACAGCTTGTTTTGTCAGCCATCTTGATTATCTGTATAGCTTAGTAGCTCGATACTAGTTCTTTTTAACCAAATAAAAGCTTTAGATTCCGTTTAAATGCTAAAAGACTAATCCAGGTCGAAATGTAACTTATCTTGCTTTTGGTAACATTCAATTGTTATATATTTAAGGTTTTTACTATTTCTTTCGTTTGTTCTCTGGTAAATCACCCAAAATAGTTATCTATCTCCTTTCGGTTTTGTTATTAGACGTTATCTACTTCCAGTTGTTTCTTGGGACACGTGATCAGATTTACTAGACCAAATGCAATGACGTCTGCAGGTTACATGACTTTAGTTCCTCAGCCTTCTTAATATATTACGAAGGCCACGGTAGAAGTGTTTAACACCTCCCCCCACACACACATCGCTGAAAACAAAAATACGGTATGAATGAATTGGGATAATATTTTCGTATTGCAGTGGGCATTACATAACTTTGTCTTTATAGCTAAACCGATTTTCAGTTAAGCACCGGATAATATTTTTTAAACATGGCTGTCTAATTATACAAAAACACTAAACTTCTCGAGGATATGTATTGAATGTAGATACGAATGCGTCCCATGCGATTCTTCGTTTCAGATTCAAACTAGCCATAAAATTAAACATTTTTTCAATGTATGTGTACTTATTTATTTATTTTTTGTTACATTATGATAGAGAAAGGACACACATTCATTGTGACAGCTAATTTACTTCCACAAAGCTTTGTTCACATGTATGGAAGAAGTTCTCACTGCTCAGCTTGACGTTGTGTACGACGGTAAAACAATTCGGATGATAGTACAAGTAGCAGTGTCTTTTACTTTTCCGTGTTGATATTGTTTAACCAAATTAAATTTTTTACTAATATAAAATCTAGTGTTAGTTTTTGTTATTTTTAGATATTTAATTCATGTTCATTTCTATTTTAATTACAGTATCAATTCTTATTCACATCAAAAGCCATTTTTTCAAAAAATATTCAATTACTCTTTAAATTATACAAGGATCGCAATGTAATAGATTTTAATCAAAATTTCAATATTGAAATATTTGTTTGATCAAAAGCTTTTGGATAAATTTGATTCTAGAAAATGTTTGAAATTTAAGGCTTAAGGTTAAGGGAGTTTGCAAGAAATTTAAATCCAGCGAATCTTAATTTAGATCTAATTACTACTGATAAAAATCCAATGCAAACAATTGAATTTAAAAATATAAGTTTGTGCACATATTCTTCCCCCTACGATACTTCAGAGAAGCTGAAATATTTAGAATATGTATATTTAATAATAAACTTAGATTTATATATTTATATTTAGAATATGTATATTCAATCATAAACTAATACTTCATAGAAGCTGAAATATTTAGAATATTTATATTCAATCATAAACTAATAAACCGATCATTATGCATTTTTTAATGCAACTGCTTAGAAATTTAATTTTTTCTTTCTAAGTATGACGATTTCCAAGTTTACTTATTTAATAACCTGACATTTCGTGTAATATTTTAGAAATGTTTTATTTATTAAAATTGTGAGTTCGGTTCTGGTTCGGTTTGATATTTCCGTTACAAATTTCTTTTCCAGGCCACTTGTCATTTTTTTCCATCTTTTCCTTCCAGTCTGTCTCCAAACACAAAATTTCACAAAAGTTCTAAGGTCTCGCACTTTGCATGAAACTAAACTGAAATAAATATAGCCCACACCAACAGCGGTTGCGTTAAAAAATGCATTAAGATCAGTTTATTAGTTTATGATTGAATTTGATTTACTGATATATGAAAATATAAGCGCACTTAACTCTATATAGAGATCACTTTATAGCAATTTCTACAAAAATATATCTTGCAAAAGTACCAGAAATAGAAGCAGATATGGTAAAAGAATCTTTCTGATTTGACCCGTTGCTTTGCGTGCCAATTTGCAAGCAAGAATTGGCATCTGAATCGATACTAACCAAATCAGTTTTCTATCCTTGTCTCAAGATGTGTGGTGTTCATGATTCCTTAAGCCATTGGCCAAGCCAGTGGCTGGCACCTAATTCTCACTAGCCTAAACTTAATTCGTTTTGTGTGAAGAAAGAAAAGAAAAAAGAGCGGCAAAAACAGAATTAAGGCCACGACAATTGTGAGCAGAATCCGTTTTAGATTCAAAATGAGAAAAACTGACCGCCCTCCTGCCCGTTAATGCCAAGGTTTGACGAACTGTTCGAACAGATATTTTGATCTTTATTTTTGTCACTTTGCTTCTTGTCAGAGGAGGGTCTGAGGAAAACCTCCTAGTCGTAGTAAATTTGTAATACAGAAGTGCAGCCTTCCGGCATAAAAAAAATGATGGTTTCAGTAACTGATTAGTTGAGACAGAAACGGGGGAGGTTATCGCAGACAGACGAGAAAAAAAAGAAGAAAGTATACTATCAGACTCCAATCAGTTTGATACACAAACATACAATTATAAGGTCGTTCATCATAGAAATGTTCTTTTATTTAGATTTAAAAAAATTGTTTTCAAACATACAATACAGGTCAATATATTTAGAGTCAGTTTTCAGACAATTAAGGAATGAGAGTAATTTTCGCATCAGTTTACAATTAACCCTAATGCACAGCACATGTTTGGGGTGATGGTTGTCCAAAAGTAGTTTTTCATGATCTCTGTTTAGATTTTTAAAAATTGTTTCAACATTAAATCAGATCTACATGTTTTTTACTCTTTTTCACTCCAAACAAGGCATTTGTCACTCGGCACATATGGTTAAAATAAAAGTTTTTCAGGTAAATTCGACACACTGCTATAAAAACTTCCAACTCTGTTGTCAAAACCTCCAACTCCCAGACACTCTTTCAACTTGACTTGCACGCGACGATGTACATAACATATTTTCTTCCAACTCGTCCCCTATTCACTTCATGTCCGTTTTTATTTGCATATTAACAGCGACAGTCTGCATCACTTACGTAAGCGTCAATCATAAAACCAACTGGTTTTTGCCATTTTAGCTTTTCTGGCGTTTTTTGTTTTTTTGTTTTTGTTTTTTTCTATATACACGACCGACTCTTTGAGGCACACACAAGTAAATTGTGATTTTCCCCTACAGAGCATAAGGCCATTATATAAAAGTGTTCTGGTCAATAAAAAATAACCCTGACGCGGTTATGAAGTCGAATATAATATTCATCTTAAAACACTACACATTGGTTATACAAGATGACTACTTCCTTTCGCACTCGTTTATTCACTCACTCACTTGTTGCCACTTTGTTCCGAGTTGGTAGCCGTATTTATTAGGTGTGGTCGGCTTCATTCATAGGTAGGTGTTCCCATCAAAAAGTCACCACATTAGCATGATATGTTTGTTTCCTATTATTTCAGTCGAAGTTCTAAAAAATCAAAGAGCCCATTCCTGGGCTAATCCTGTACCTCTATAAGGCTACCATTCGCCCATGTATGGAGTATTGTTCTCACATTTGGGCTGGTGCATCTGCTGCTTGTCTCTCACTTCAGGACAGGGTTAAAAAGAGAGTCGCCAACCTGATACGTCCTGAACTCTCATCTAGGCTTCATCTCTGCCCCATCGATGAAATGTTGCATCCCTCTGCCTGTTCTACAAGTACTTTTATGGTGAATGCTTTGACGAACTACAAGCACTTTACCCCCTTGACATGAACACCCCCAACAAACCCTGCAAGCAGCTAAATCCCACCCCTTCACAGTAGAGATCTCTAGATGTAAGAAAGCCTTCTACTCCAATAGTTTCTTCCCCAGAACTGATAAACTTTGGAACTCGCTTCCGGGATTCTATTTTCCCAACTGTACTGACATGCAGAAGTTCAAGTGTAATGTGAACAGACATTTTGCACTCATCTCTCTTCATAATATCCTTGCAAGTTATGCCCCCGATAGTACCCCCTACTTCAAAGTGGCACTGTACCTTGTTTGGGGTGAAAATTGAATTAAAAAAAGGAACACTTGATTATTATTTTTTACACTTGTTTATCCCAAACCAGGCATATTATCACGTGGAATGTATGGAGCTACTATGACCATGTCTAACAGAGGATTGTTTGATATTGAGCAGCGAGATGTTTGTTCACATTACATTTAAACATTTGCATATAAGAACAGTTAAGGAAGCATGAAACAGGGAGGGAAGTATAGCAATCCGAGAGTAGAAACTTTTGGAGTCAAAAGCTTTCTAGCATCTAACGACCTTAACAGTGCAAGGCTGGGATTTTCCTGCTTGTCGGAGGAGGCAGGAATGTTATGATTCATCAGAGCATATTCCATTCATTTCTAAGTGTTATACAAACCAATATTAAACCAAGCATATCATATTTATGGTTATTACATAAAAGCCATCACGTTTGCCATGATTCTTTGGTTTCATTTTTCTTCAGTTTAAGTTCTCAAAAATCAAAAAGTTCCTTCTTGGGGCTATTATTTGATTTTCATATGAGATGCAAAAGTATTTGAATATTCTATTAAAATTCTCTTTACTTTTCAAATGGTGATTTTGTAAAGAAGGTAAAAATATTAATTTCCTCGCCCCAATTGATCAATTCACTTTGTTATAGTATATTTTTTAGTAGTCACAAAGTCTTACCGCATTCTACGACAAGAATTCATCTAGTCTGGTGAAGTATCTAGGTTCATGTTGTTATTAAAGACAATACCACTTGAAAAGACCGTGGACACACACGGATAGATATTAAAATTATCTCCCAAATACATGTGTAACACTAATTGTAAATATTAAGATAGTGTAACACTTTTCAGCATTTTTTAAGTCATAGTATCCATGATCATTACTTCTACATAAGCCACATTATTTGTGACTATTTTAAAAAGAACGTTTTATTTATGGTCACTGTACAAGAGCCAACACATGAGTTTCCATATTAGTGACTATATGTAACAGTAGCTATATTTATTAACATTTACAGGAGCCACCATATTTGTGACTATCCTACAAAACCCGCTATATTTGTGACTGTCATACAAAACCCGCTATATTTGTGACTATCATACAAAACCCATTATATTTGTGACTATCATACAAAACCCATTATATTTGTGACTATCATACAAAGCCCGCTCTATTTGTGACTATCATACAAAACCCGCTATATTTGTGACTATCATACAAAACCCACTATATTTGTGACTATCATACAAAACCCGCTATATTTGTGACTATCATACAAAACCCACTATATTTGTGACTATCATACAAAACCCACTATATTTGTGACTATCATACAAAACCCACTATATTTGTGACTATCATACAAAACTCTTCCAAAGCTAAGTTAAGCCATTTTCTATCTATAATTTTTAAATCCTTCTGTCTTGATATCGCAAAAACTTATGTATTGCAGACATAATTTTCTATTCATTTATTTATGTTTTTCCAGGTTTGACTAACTTTCTGAACATTTCAACTGCACTTATCTTTCTTTTTCTTTTTTCTCTGTTGGTGTTTTTCTCTCCAAATTATATCTGCACTATTGACTAAACACTGAAAAATGCAATATTTCTTAACCAGTCTAAACTTAGTACCTAAGCCAAATTTTTCTACTCTTAACCAGCTTTTAAACGGGTTCTTCCAAACTAAATTAATACAACAAAAAAAAAAACCGATCTCACAAATTGAAAGTTCCATTACGGTATCTTATAAAGGTAAAGCTCGAATGCTCAAATCATTTAGAGCCAAAAATAAAAAAAAAAAAAATATTCACACATAATTATGTGAGGGAAGATTATTTTCAAATATTCTCCTAAACTGAGAGAGAACGGAGTAACGGACTTATATTAAGTAGATATTAATAAGTCCTTACATTTTTTAATTTTTTTTATTTATTATTTTTTATTTTTTTTAAATGGAGAGTAGATAATACACTGTGGTTGTGTTATCGGCAACTCTAGTAACTCTCGCTTCTCCTTTTTTGTCCCTCAGTCCTCATTTCCAATGAGTGATTTTTCTGATAAAGGGTGAAGAAAAAGCTGTTTTCCAGGTCGGTAATACTTCATGAACAGTAGCCTGAGATGTCAGAAATTTTTCTGTTTCTATGTCTATCCTTGTGGCGACGTCACTAATAAGGGTGCTGGAGGTAAACGTTTCATATGGGCTGACGTTACCCACCTGATAGTCAGGGACCTCAAACTTGGTTAACCACTAAGGAGGCTGTCCTATCAGCAGGTGTAAAGTACTGGGGCTGCTGTACTGCCATTTGGTGAATGGATTCTGGACCATGCAGTAGTTTCTGGTGGGGCCTCTCGATGCCATACTAGTGGGTAATTGTTACAGCTTTACCTTATAATGTGCTACAAAAAAAAAATTCCTGTCTTTCTCTCTCTTACTTTCCCTCTCTGTCCTACTCTAACCAAGTCTGTCGACCTGTTCTACAAACCCCAAAAACTCTACGTGAAATATCTCAAAAACAAAAACACAAATAAACATAGAACCCCATCCTCCAATGTAGACCCCTACTACCATGTCTCCTTCTCCAACATCATGGGTCTACGTTTCAACCTTCCAGAGGTTGAAACACAATTACAGGAGAAGAAACCGGACTTACGCTTTCTAAGCAAAACTGGCATAGGGCTGACCACTTCCCTAGATGAGTTCATAATAAAAGGATACTCTAACTTAACATCTAAATCTGACTCCCAAGATCGCCATGGACATGGAATATGTGCCTATATTAAAGATGGCTTCCTGTGTGGTAGAGATATCTACAGAGAAGACCCTAATTTACCTTATATGTGCTTCCGGGTTGCACTTTCTTACACCACCGCATTCATATTTGCTCTCTATCACCCCCACAACAGCGGGGTTACTGTTCTTAAGAGTATATCTGAGAAAATTGACTACATCCTGTCTGCTCCTCCTTTGGCTACCATTCACATTTGTGGTGACTTCAATGCCCATAATGTGGAATAGCTGACCCACTCAAATAAGACAGATGATGAGTCGAGGGGAGGTTCTGCCATGATTTTGCCATTGCCTATGACCTCACTCAGATTGTTCACGAATCCACTCGTGTACCCAATACTACTGATCAGTATGCAAGCCTTCTAGACCTTTTCCTCACAACTTCTCCTGAGCTATGTTCATGTTCTGTTCTATTTCCCCTGGGATCCTCCGATCACACAGTTGTATCAGTTAAGATAAAAATGAAATACAATAAGTCTTCAGATGTACCTCTCCACGGTACTGTATATCAATACTCTATGGCTGACTGGGATAGCTTCTGTACATTCATATCTGATCTACCTTTGCATTCCATGTTTAAAAAGTATGTATCCTCTATAGTATCAGACCTGACCAAATGGTTAATTGTAGGCATAGACCGATTCATACCATCAAACAAATTCCAGCAAAACCTAACAGCCAGCCATGGTTCTCCCCATAATGTGCTGCTGCCATCGCGCACAGAAATCACTTTTTCCATAGCTACTAACGTAATAGATGTACTAATACTAAAGCTGCCTTCAGGACTGACATCAACTACTGTGAAAGAGTAATAAAAAATGCAAGAGAGCTATATGCTCAATCCGTCAACTCCAAAATAGTTGAGCAGCGGCTTGGTTCCCACCAGTTCTGGCAAATAGCAAACAGGATCCTGAACAGAAGCGTGTGTTCTATCCCAACCATCATCAATGGACCTGAGGTCATCTCATCAGCATCAGACAAGGCCCAACCTTTCGCCAAGAACTTTGCAGCTAACTCTATCCTCTGCAACGAAGGGCATCAACTCCCTATATTTCCTCCTACAACAGACAACACACTATCCAACATACAAATATCTGTGCGTGAGGTCGCCAAACTAATCAAGAACCTTGATTCAAGTAAAGCAACTGGTCCAGCCGGCATTCCAATTATAGTTTTGAAAAAGCTTCGACCAGAACTTGCCCCCATACTTACAAAACTGTTTAAATGTTGCTTTAAGGAGAAGTGCACCAACAACCTCATCAGTGTGCCCTGTATTTAAGAACTCAGGTGATAAGTCATCTCCCTCTCAGTTGTGTGTCATGAGTTACTGGAATCCATATTAAATAAAGAAGTACTCAACCACCTTAGCAGAAACAACCTCCTTAGTGACATGCAATATGATTTCCGTTCTTCTAGATCTACAGCTGATGTGCTAACAGTTATATCTCATAGGATTAGCGAATCTCTCGACAAAAGCTTCCTTTCTAGGGCAATTACTCTTGACATATCAAAGGCCTCAATAAGGTTTGGTATAATGGCCTACTTCATAAGATTTCCAGCTACACTATAACTGGATATATTTTCTCAATAATTAAATCATTTCTCTCTGATAGGTTTTTAAGAGTAGTGGTCGATGGACAAAAATCAGAGGCCTGCAGTATTAATGCTGGAGTCCCCCAGGGGTCCATCCTGGGCCCAACTCTCGTCCTGATCTACATCAATGATCTCCCAAAACACATACTTAATTCATTCGTTGGCATCTTTGCTGATGACACGACCATCTACGGCAACACATCAAAGGCCGTAAATGACAAGGTTCTCTCTAATTCTCTGTCTTCTGATCTTAAGCACGTGGTACAGTGGGGGAAGAGGTGGCTGATTACTTTTAATGCATCCAAAACCAAACTTCTATCTTTATATCATCAATGCTCTGATCCCCACCTGGCATCAATTGAAATGGATGGTTCTCGTCTTGGGGAGGCTTCATGTTTTGACAAGCTTCTGGGTTTGACCTTTACTCCTGATCTGAAATGGAACACGTACATCAAGTCTGTTGCCCGGGCCGCTGGGAAAATGGTAGGATCCTTCTACCGCTCCAGAAGATATCTCACTATTGATGCAATTCTCTATCTCTATAAAAGCCAAGTCCGTCCAAAGATGGAGTACTGCTGCCAAATCTGGGCTGGAGCTTCAAAAAACAACCTATCCTGCTTTGACAAAGTACAAAGTAGACTTTGTGGCTTAGTGGGGGATGCTTTCTTCTCTTCCCTGCAACCTCTCTCCCACAGAAGAGACGTTCTCAGCCTGTCTTTGTTTTATCACTATTTCCATGGCAAGTGCTTGTCCGAGCTCCAATCTCTGGTCCCCACTCGCCAATCCTTCATGATAAACACCCGTCTAGCTAAAACCACTGTCAGTAATTTCCCCCACTCTTTATCTGTGCCTAAATCAAAACGTAGATTCCATGAACATAGCTTTTTTTGAGAAGTGCACGCCTGTGGAATTCTCTTCCATTTGCCTGTTTCCCATCTGACTACAACTTGGACGTCTTCAAGTCCAACATAAACAAACTCCTGATTAATCGCCCCCTTAAGTAAGACACTTTATCAAATCTCCAATACCAACTATTACTACGATATTATCCCATTGATTATTCTACAGAATTAACCTTTGTCCCCAAGTGGCTTCCGGGCCTTGATAAGAGGTGATCTCCATGTAAAAAAAAAATAAAAAATGCTATATTTGTGACTATCATACGAATTCTATTATATTGTGACTATCATACAAATTCTATTATATTTGTGACTATCATACAAAACCCGCTATATTTGTGACTATCATACAAAACCCGCTATATTTGTGACTATCATACAAAACCCATTATATTTGTGACTATCATACAAAACCCATTATATTTGTGACTATCATACAAAACCCATTATATTTGTGACTACCATACAAAACCCATTATATTTGTGACTATCATACAAAACCCACTATATTTGTGACTATCATACAAAACCCGCTATATTTGTGACTATCATACAAAACCCGCTATATTTGTGACTATCATACAAAACCCGCTATATTTGTGACTATCATACAAAACCCATTATATTTGTGACTATCATACAAAACCCATTATATTTGTGACTATCATACAAAACCCATTATATTTGTGACTACCATACAAAACCCATTATATTTGTGACTATCATACAAAACCCACTATATTTGTGACTATCATACAAAACCCGCTATATTTGTGACTATCATACAAAACCCGCTATATTTGTGACTATCATACAAAACCCATTATATTTGTGACTATCATACAAAACCCATTATATTTGTGACTATCATACAAAACCCATTATATTTCTGACTCTCATACAAATTCTATTATATTTGTGACTATCATACAAATTCTATTATATTGTGACTATCATACAAATTCTATTATATTTGTGACTATCATACAAAACCCGCTATATTTGTGACTATCATACAAAACCCATTATATTTCTGACTCTCATACAAATTCTATTATATTTGTGACTATCATACAAATTCTATTATATTTGTGACTCTCATACAAATTCTATTATATTTGTGACTCTCATACAAATTCTATTATATTTGTGACTCTCATACAAATTCTATTATATTTGTGACTCTCATACAAATTCTATTATATTTGTGACTCTCATACAAATTCTATTATATTTGTGACTATCATACAAATTCTATTATATTTGTGACTATCATACAAAACCTGCTATATTTGTGACTCTCATACAAATTCTATTATATTTGTGACTCTCATACAAATTCTATATTTGTGACTCTCATACAAATTCTATTATATTTGTGACTTTCATACAAATTATATTATATTTGTGACTCTCATACAAATTCTATTATATTTGTGACTATCATACAATAGCCAGATGATCAGGAGAATTGACATACGTTACAAAATTAATGCATACAATTTAAAAAAAAATGTAGAGCATGGAATACAGGAGTGATACTATTAAAACCTACGACTTTTTGTACCACATCATGTATTTTTTACCATCATTCTTGATATACTTTTGCCAAAGATGGGGTTGTGGCCTGGCATAAGCGTTCAGAGCAGGCTTTGTCACTCACATTTCTGTTACCACTCTTAAAGCGACAAACCCATCTCTTAACTGAGTTGACATGAACTGATCTTGCTTTGTAAACGTTCAATATTCGCTAGTGAATGTTGATCGGTTCAATTTCTTCTATGTTTTGAAACGCAATGACGCATCTCTGCTTCTGATGCACATACATGACAGGGGTTACTTTCTTGGCATTTCAAATCGGTAATATCTGCAATAGACAGATAAAACCTAAAGGCATGAATGCATAAGTTTAGTCATCATGACAATACAATTTCCAATCCCCTTCTAATTCATTGCGCAAAATAAAAAAGGAGACATTACTTTTCGAACGCCATTTGTATTTGTGACTATTGTATACCACATTTAATATGTGTAACTATTATACAGCAACCGTAATTGCTATTGTACAGAAACACTGTATAGGTGACTTCTTATACAAGACCAATACTTTTTATACAAGTGCCATCATATCTGTGACTATTATGCGGAAGCAACCATATTTGTTGTTGTTATGAAAAAAAAACAGGATTGTAGACAAGTATGTGCGAATACTTTGAAAAATCGATAATAATAAAATAAAATAGAAAAAACAATTATTTTAGAATTCAAAGTGGTGAATCGGTTTTATATATATAAATTGAATGTAAAATTATTGTCCATTTTCAGACCATTCTTACTTTTTAAAGTTTTAGATTTTTTTTGTTTTTTACCAAAATTGCAAAACCAGACGTTATCGCCTACAAATGCAAAATTCCCAATATATGACAGAACTTATAACAAACAAAAAATTACGTATTTTCCCTTTAATGTTAAAAAGGAAATTCTGGAAAAGGATGATAATACGTTAATTGTATACGCAAAACTGTTTCCTACTGTAATTCTTAAATACTTATTTTTTGTTTGCTTTCTTTTCAGGGTATTCACACGTACTCGTATAAAAAAGCAAAATTCAATTTAGTTGAGTGTGTTAAATTACAATAATAACGATTTCTTTCCATGCAACGCATGTCCTAAATTCTTACGGGATAAAAAAAACTCATGTTTAAATAAATCTTGTACAATAAATATCGTCTTTCAGCATTAAATAATCCAACAGGGTTGATATGGCATGAATCAGGTATAACAACATTTAAAATAATTGAAAGTGGATGATATTTCGTCTGGGTTCATTTTCTTTCTATTTACTGGCTTCATTATCAATGAAATCTAGAATCATTATTAATAAAGTGCTTTCATATCTTTCGATTGACCTTGCCAATTTTGGTAGTTGCCTATGATTGGATAATTTACTCAGAACTTTGTCTTTTCTTTTTCATATAATAACAAAAATGTATTTTGAAAAAAAAAACATGTCTGCTTTGAATTGGGGCAGAATTGTTAATTTGAGAAATTGACAATTCTGATGCAAATAAGACTTGACATTTGATGCTTCGATGGAGTGATTATATGGGGAGGCTGGGGATAGGCGAACAAAGTGAAAAGGGCATCTACATCTAAATAGGTAAGAATGGAAGAGTCGGAAGCTGAGTCTGGTGAAGAGGATGCAAACTGTTTATTCTTTAGGTAATGGAGTAAGTTTCAGAGATGGAAGGACGTGCAATGCCTCAAGGATGACTGGTGCCAAAAATATTTATACTTAACACATTTTTTCCATTTTGGTTTTGTCGGTAGGAGTATTTTTTTATCATGACTCTGACTTCAGCGCCTGTGAAGTATGCTTCTTTCCTTGCCTTACATTGACATTTATCCTTTGCTTCATATATGAGAGTTTTAATTTTCTTTTTTTCTACTAACGAAACATTTAACTAACATCGCACAGACTTTCCAAGTCTTCGTTCATACTTATGTACACATTTCTGTATTAACAACCTTCTCTTTTATTTCTAGGTTAACGAAGACGACCCCAAAAAGTTATAAATGTTAGATTAAGACTTTCTCTACTAAAGTAAGTCATGGCCAGTAGTTTATTGATTTCATTCTTGCAATTTATGCAATGTGGTGCAATTAATGGTGTACATTTTTCCAATCAATATCACAAAGAAAAATATATTCCCTTTAGGTTTAATCGTTTTATTCTTTTAGAATATTCGAATAATTTCAACTGCTATTTAAAGTAATATTTATTTTTAGTATCGTTTGTTTTGATTCATGACATGAATCATACATTTATGATCTCACACCAAAGCTGTAATTATTTTGTAAAGGTAATTCTTTAAACTCTATTTATTTTATATTTTGATTCATGTTTTTTTAAACATGGCATAAATCATAAATTTATTACCTCAAACCAAAGTTCTGATTATTTTGTCAGAGTAATTTTTTTAAACTCTATAAGAAAATCAGTAAGTTAGTAGAACCTCATACTGAAGATCTCAAAATATTGGTTTTGATTTCCCGTCGTAGCATCCACTTTATTTGTTGGGAATTTATTATTTAATATTAATGCAATATTCTCTATTTCCACAACTAGTTAAGATCTCTGATTTTCATTGGTTTTGTATTAAAATTCTTCATACTCACAATCGTCTACAGTTGCATTTTGTCATAGTTGATGACTCCAGAATTTTAACGTAACCATGTAATTTGCGTGGGTAGAAATTTATCATTCAATGTTTTCTGTTTTTTTTCTTAAATATCTTTATCAGTTGATTTGTTTTTATTTAAGTTCGTTTAACAGAGAGATCTCCAACATACAGTTCCCCGTATTCACAAATGGTCACCCATTTAGTGCTGACCAGATGCAATATTGCTTAACTAAAAACTCAAGAACTGGTATTGTTTAACTGCAAAAAGTAGTAAACGCAATTTAGAAAATTTTGAAACTATCCATGCAAAACACACAACCACACCCTAATATGACATTTTGTTTTCGTTTTCAATTACGTTTTGCTTTTAATAGAAGTCCAGCTTTAATATTCATCTTTTTATTACTTATATCTCAAATTAAATAAATAGATTTATCGCGTTTTGCATTCAACTCCTTCATATACGGTTTACATTCCTAGTTACAATTTGTTTTGTCATAGTTGATTATTCGTTAGAATTCTGACTGAACCGTTTTGTTAATTTGCTGGGGTAGAAAAGCCTTATCATTGCACGTTTTATGTCTTTTTTTCTCAAATATCTATCTATAATTATATAAAAAGAACTTTGTCCGTGTGTGACTGTGTGCGTGTGTGTAAGTTCGTTCCTATGGACTCGAAAACGGCTGAGCCGATTTTTATGAAATTTCACACGAAGGTATTTTATGTGCGTGTCAGTGTTCTTAGATAGGTGTTGTATCGGAATGTCTTTGATAAGAATCGATAATCGAAAAAATCCGATGAGAGACGGAACAGGCGATTTTGACCAAAGTTAACACCTTACACAGCCTAACATCATAAGTGCATTTGAGGAGTTTTATTATCACATGAGTCAAAATGTCTGACATATAAAATCAACAGTAGGTTCTTTGATATGACATAAGAGCGTTCGAAATGAATGGTTTTTTAGAGCACAATTTAAGCATAATACTTGACTTATTCATTTTGAATTTTAATTCAATCTATTATATATATAAAAAAATAATTTGATAACGTCAACAGTAGGTTCTCTACAGTGCAATGTATTGTGGACTAAGTCACTATGGAGTGGCATGTAAAGCTTCCTCCCCTTGCACTGCAATGGATCACGCAATCAATCGATTTGATTGAAAAATGGGGTATTTCATCGATTTCGATGACAATAAAAATTGAAGAGAGTAAAACATTCGTTGACCATCATTCAATGCTAGACAACATCGTGTCTACCTACTAGTATATAATATATTTCATTTGTTCGTTCAAGGGAGATTGAACTCACAGCTTAGCTTGTCTGGTATAGTCGTTTTTTTATTTTATTTTATTTATTTTTTGTTAATTAACTCGTGTTTTAATCAGTTTCTTCCTGCATATTTCTGTCTATTAGTTGTCCAAACGAATCACTGAAAATCAAACATAATATTCTTACAGGCAAATAATTTGACAAACGTCAGCTTCAGATTTGATAGGTTTATTGAGTCTACTGACATTACAATTAATTATATTAAGTTTGCTTAATTTAGTCAAGCTGTTATATCTAATAGTGTTGATCTCTAGTAAGAGAAAAAGAGTGGGAGATTATTAAATGTACAGCATGTTTAGATTACACGCTAGTTAATATATTTAAACATGCCTTATCCTTTCATTATTTTTTGTCTCAGAATGCTTCTGTGATAGACATAGAGAGGACCTACCCCAGAAACGAGCAAGAATCTCTCAGCAGTAGGCTGAAAGACAGAAAAAGGAAAAAAAATGGCGGCTGTTGTCTTTTAAAGCCTCGGTCACGCGTATATCTCTAGCAGTCTCATGTGGTATATGCAAATTGGGTGTGCCCGAGACATTATAAAAGGCGAGTCGCTGGGAGGAGTGGGAGAAGCGTTTAAGACATGCGAATAGAGAACGTCGGCGTGTATCTCGTGTTGTGAACAACGAACTCTACTCGACTAAACTTGTGACTAGCGAACCTCTGTTTGACGTTTTAGTCAAAAAGTTTTGTTGCTTTGCGTTAGACAAAGACTTCTAATACAGCTTCGCATCATATCTGTCTGATCTTATCATAGACTTCAATTCTAACGATACTGGCTTCTTATTCATCACTTGGTTTCTTGTTTACTAAATTCCCTGTCTCATGATCACCAATATATGTACTGGCTAAAACGTACACTAGTTAACTTGTCCACTCGGATATTTTACACCATAACCCCGTTCTGTCTCCACTGCGATCTTCCGACCACTCGGTTGTCTCACTTAAGATAAACACAAAGTGTAATAAGTCCCCAGACATGTCCCTCCATCGTACAGTATATCGATACTCTATAGCCAACTGAGATAGCTTCAGTACATTTAGATCAGATATATCTCTGCGTTCCATGTTTAAAAACAATGTGCCCTATATAGTATCAGACACGATGGAATGGTTGATTGTCAGTATTGACAGTTCCATACCCTCCAAAAAATTCCAGCAAAAACCTAACAGCCAGTCGTGGTTCTCTCTAGAATGTGCTGCTGTAATTGTGTACAGAAATCACTTTTTCGTTGCCTTCAACGAAATAGATGTCTTGAGACTAAAGCCGCTTTCAGGACTGCCAGCAGCCACTGTAAAAGAGTAATTAAAGAATGCGAGATAGTTGTAATGGTAAGTCCCTTAAGTTAAAAGTAGCTGAGGAGCGGCTTGGTTCCCACCAATTTTGGCGAATAACAAACAGGGTCCTGAATAGAAGCATGCACTCTATTCCAAATATCAACTAAGACGTCAGCATAGGACAAAGCCTAACTCGTTGGGAAGAATTTTGCAGCACATTCTACACTATGTGATCAGGTCCGCAAACCTTCCGTATTTCATTCTGTGCCTGAAAACACACTATGCAACATACAAATATCTGTGCATTATATTGACAAGCTAATTAAAAACTTTATTCCAGTAAAACAACTGGCTCTGATGGCATTCCTATCATAGAGATGAATAAGGCGTCAACCAGAACTAGTTTCCATATTTACAAAGCAGTTTAAGTGTAGTCTTAAAGAGAAATGCTTCCCAACTCCCTGTAAAACCCAATCAGTATTTAAAAATTCAGGTGATCGGTCATTTCCCTCTCAGTACTACGAATCAGTCGACTGTGTGTAATGAGCTAGTTGCTGGAATCCATATTAAATATAGAAGTAGTCAGACATTTCAGTAAAAATAATATCCCCAGTGACATAAAACATGGTTTACGTTCTGCTAGATTTACAACAGATGTGTTAACTATTATATCTCATAGGAGTAATGAAGCTTCTGACGGAGGCTTCCTTTCTAAGCCAATTTCTCTTGAAATATAAAATACCTTTGATAAGGTTTGGCATGAAGATCTACTCCACAAGATTTCTAGCTACATTATAGTTCCGTCAGTCATGATCGGGTAGAAATCGTGAGTAATTTGCAGTTGTATTATTAGTATCATCCCACACTGAGGATTGAATCTTCAACCTCCATAAAGACCGGTGGCAAAAAGCATAGAGTAGTTTAACAGAAAGAGTCCCGAGTTCAAAAAGACTCACCTAAAGAAGGTCTAAGGTTACATCGGCCGAAATTTTGCACAACTAACACTCAAGATGAGAACGGTAATTCTAATAATACTCCGTCTTAAAATGATGAAAACCCATTCAAATTTACCTACGTCTTAATTCTAATCCATATCAAATGTAACAATATACTCAGTATCACCTCACGTTTCTTCATATCAAAAAAACATGAGGATGAACCATTTAAGTAATTGTTCCTAAGTTGTAGTAAGTAGAAACTGTGTCATTTATGATTATATGAAACGTGAGTTATAAACGTTTCTTTCCCTAAAACTTTCCCTATATTCTTTAATACTGCAATATACATGATAAAATATACTTTAGTACTGGAATTGCGTTATATATAAAATAACTGTATTCTAATTGTTCTAATTAACTGTAATCTATAATTAATTTAACAAATCATCTTTTTACTGTTAATATATGTCCTTCACTTTGCTCTGTTGATTCAACTACTCTCTAATAGTTCTTAATATCTCAGTTGCGTTTAAAAAAGAGTACTTTTTTAAGTATTGCCATATAATTTACGTACCTCTGTCTGTACACACCAAAAACATATATGTAAATTAAATGGCAAAATATTACATCTTTTTTACTTTTATATAGAATTAAAGAGACTTATTTTTAGCTATGCAGCAGAAATGGTTCGAATTTTTTTCGTTTCATTTTATTTCAGTCGGACTTCTCAGAAATCCTTGAATTAACATTTGATTTTTATATGAGAGACATTGATATTCGAATATTCTATTAAAGTACTCATTTACATCTCAAACACTGAGTTAGTAAAGAAGTTAAGACCATAATTTTATTCTCCTTAATTGACCATTTAAATATGTTATAGTATATCTTTGTTGTGGTCTCTTGGTTTTGCTGGATTCCGGAACAAGTATTCATCTAATGGTGTGTCTAGCTTCCTGCTATTAGTCAGGGTTTACTTGTAGGGAAATTTAATTTAATTTATATACATGACAATCACGTTGACACACCGGTTTTCATCAGATCACCAAAGTTAAGCAACTATGAGCCTGGTCAGTACCAGAGGGGTGACCATTTTGGAAAGCTAGGTGCTGTATATATCACGCTGAATCATAGAAATTTCCAGGTTGATATCTGGGGGCGCGTTTAATTCATTGGGAGAGATGTACCTTTGAATAAACTCACCTGCCGTGTAGGTGACAAGGCAGTACTCTACATGAACCTGCATATCCAGCACATGTTTGTTGAAGCGGATGGTGACATCTGAAGTCTGTGTGACACAAAGTTGCACCGCATGGATCACCTAAAACACTTTGTTGCTGGGGCTGGATCAATCCTAATGAGCAAAAATATGTACTCGTATCCGAGTTCTGCCAGGGACGACTTGTAGGGGAATGTATCCTCATTGCCCGTGTAAAAGGGAAGACTTTTTACACTCGAGGACAGCGTCTAGTTGGCATTCAAGTTATCTCGTATTTTCAACAGATTTCTCACAGTTTATGAATTTTCAAATGAAATCAAGTAAAACGAATGAGAACTTGAGAGAAGAGCTTGCAAAATGGAGGGAGGGCCTAAAAATGGAAGTTGAAAATCATACAACTTCTTCTTTGGCCTATGTCAGCAGAGGCAAAGGGATGCGAAAAGTTGTTTTCCTGACAAGACTTAGATAGGTTGGTGGGTTGTTTTTGTTTTACGGCATATCAACCCTTTTCGGGTTATTTAATACTGAATCCAGTGATTCTAAAGAAAAAATTTTTAATAGAATATATTTGTTTTTTTGTTTTCGAGTCGGTTTCTATTTAACCCATAGTTGGGACCCTAACATGTACTATCTCTCTTAATCAGAGTGAACCTGGGAGCAATGGCAATTAAGGGATGGATCCACACACCCCCAAAGCCCGCAAACTTGGGCCTCACCATCGGATATAGTTTAATAGGTAGTGGGGACGGTGTGCATAGGTGGCTAAAAGTCAACCTATCTTAATATGTAAGTGGTTTCACTCACTCCAATCCACTTTCTCTCTCTCTCTCCCCCTCTCTCTCTCTCTCTCTTACACCCTGTTTTTATCTTTGTTTTGTCACAAAGAAACTCTTTAAAGTGAAACTGTCATCGACACCCATAACTTAGGCCGTGTTACGATCAAAGATGTACAAATGTATAATGTTTATGCACCCTTAATTCGAGGGTATGCAACACAAGGTAAAATAAATACTCATAATTATATATATATATATATATATATATATATATATATATATATATAATAGTTGAAATAGTCACGTTGATATTTATTATTAGTATCGATATAATTATAAATTTGAATATATATTCTATTTCAAAATTGATAATGTAGTGGATAATTTCTACAAAATTTCAGATTCTTAGGTGCAATAGTCTAAATGTAATTAGTTGATATGATTATATGTTATATCAATATAGAAATGATTATATGTTATATCAATATAGAAATGATTATATATTAATATAGAAATGATTATATATCAATATAGAAATGATTATATATCAATATAGAAATGATTATATATCAATATAGAAATGATTATATATCAATATAGAAATGACTATATATTAATATAGAAATGACTATATATTAATATAGAAATGATTATATATTAATATAGAAATGACTATATATCAATGTAGAAATGATTATAACTTGGAATAAAAAAGAATTTCATAACCAAATGAATTTCTATGTCTTCATTTAATGTGGGATGGATTATATAGCTTCTCAGAATTAACCCGGTTTCATAATACTTATCAGGATAAAGCCTAATTATCTTTATTGGGAAGGACGTCAGCATAACGTTATAGAAGCTTATCAAAACACCCACTAAATTTATCCTCTTTAAGAAAGTTCTCTTTCTCTAATTTATGAAAACTAATTTTACCTTGCACTCTATCAGTCTTCTTTGGTGAATCTCTTACTAGTTTCACAAGCGGATTTACCAGATCTTTATATTTTCTGCTATCGGGTATTATTATGCATCGACGTTTTCCTTCCTCATTATAGGAACGTGATTTATTTTCAGTTTTAATATCTGGTTTAATTTCCGTTTTCTCGTTATAGTTTTGGGAAAGCATTTGAGGCTGAATTTCAGTGAGAAACGCTTTTTTCTCTTGAGAATCCGACTTGCATCTTTCGATCAGAAGATTATAGTTGGTCAGATCTGTTCGGTCATAGTTGTTTTTCTTTGACTGCTCGGGTTCGTTCCGCTTATTTTCCTCCGCTTCTCCCACGTTTGTCTTTTCTGAAGAGGTCAAGTAAACGGCCATTTCCTGGAAGTTTTCTTCTGCAAATTTGAGTTCCGACGATTTTGGCAGTGTATACCCAACAGGAACATCAGTTTTCATTCTGGATGAATCCATTTCAGGAAGAAACTGGAAGACAGAAAAATAGATAAATATACTTAAGAAAATATTCACTGCGAAACTGATCTCGTTGTACGATATAAGATCAGAGTTGAACAAACATCTGAAGAAGAAATATGTTAGGCCATCGATTTGTAACAACTACAATTCAATCCAATTACATAAATTTGAAAAAGATAAAACAAGCATTTGTCATTTGCTATGTACGAAGAAGACATAGTGGATCAAAACCTGTCCAATATTTTTTAATTACTGTGTTTTTAGCGCATTTACAGTATCTTTCGAGATTTCTGAATGCTGACCAAGGAAACTGTCTATTATTAATAATTAAATAATAAACCATTCATTTCCATAAGAAAAGTCTTTCATTGCAATTTTGATTACGATCATTCTCATCACTATCATTCTTTTTCAACATAACTCAAATATTATTCCTAGTTATAAAATGACACAAAACTAATGTCATCAATAGAACCTTTAAATAAGATTCATAATCTTTTTCTGCAATGCAATACTAAAATGTCCATTCTATGAGTCCCGATTGATTGCTAGCGCATGAATAGATAATCTATTAGGATATAATTATAGATATATCTGTGGACCGTCCGACCGGGCTTGCTTGAATCTTGTCTTTGACAATCGGGCGATTCCATCTTTTAAAAAAGGATGATAGGCGAATTATATATATATATATATATATATATATATATATATATATATATAAGCATGGCTCAGAGGCTGAAGATTGAAAGTGGAGAGGTGTATGTTTTTGTATCAATTCTAGCTAGGAGCACTCATGTCATAGTAGATATTTCAAAAGTATATATATATATATATATATATATATATATATATATATATGTAATGTTAGTGTGTGGGGGGGTTTATTTTTTTATTGCTGTTTTATCTGTTTGGGTACATATGTTTCGGATGTTGGACCATGTTTACGATAAAACAGCCTTATAAGACCTTACAGAAAACGGTTTTCTGTACGGTCTGACGAGGTTGTTAGATCATAAACATGGTCCAACTTCAGAAACATATGTAACCAAACAGATAAAACGGTAATAAAAAAATAAAAACAGATATATATATATATATATATATATATATATATATATATATATTAGTTTTGTTGCCGCTATTATGTATTAGCGTCAATATAATAATAATCGGTAGAAAATTATCTCTACAATAAGTATTTTCATAAATTAATATATAATATTTACGCTTATCACCGGGCTAATATATCCCATTGTGTCTTACCCACATTTCGCAACGGAGCAACTAAAATATATATTTGAGGAGGGGGTGTTGTGGGCTGATGATTATTTATTGAAAAGAAAAAACAATATTACAAATAGGAAGAAAGATGAAGGTACAGCATGTAAAAAACAAAACACGGAAAAATCACTTTATATATAATAATCAGAAAAATACCCCATCGACAAAATATCTATAATATAAAAATCCAAACTTTATTCATTCACCCAAATATAGTAATAGTAAAATCAATATAATACGGTATTATATATAATCTCTCCCACTTTCTATTCATATATATATATATATATATATATATATATATATATATATATATATATATATATATTCAGATTAAACTATCCCTGACGATGAATCCAAAAGGAGAGGAAAGTACTCAAAAATAGAATTAATAGAAAAAAATATATTATTTAAGGAAATAAGCTTTAAAAAATGCTCTCTAAATATACATATAATCATGACTTAGCATCTAACTCTACTCTTATATTGAGCGCGAAGTAAACGCTGCAAATGAAATTATATATATATATATATATATATATATATATATATATATATATATATAAACAAAAAACGATATAGAAACCCATGGAGACGTTTATGTCCGACATCAATACCAATCGTTCAATGCATAGTTTAAGATGTATGAAGATCTTTTTAGCGTCGATTGCGAAGATTGGCCAGATGTAAAAAAAAGTCGGCTATTACGAAAGCTAGAAACTGCTGAACACAGTAAGTTTGTAGGCTACATTCTACATAAATACCTATGGATGTGTAATTCGCGGAAACTGAACACTCCATTCTTAATACATCTTTGTTTTATAAAAAATGATGTTTTAATTTTGCTATGTGGAATGTCGAAGATATTAGGCCAGAAGAATTATTGACAAATATTTTAAATTTCGCATTTTTGCTTAAGAGATTTTGCTGGCAAAAAAAAATGCGGAGATTAGATGGAGCGTATTAACAAAATCTAAAAGTGAACCCAAATCTCACTCTACAGAAAATTCCTAAAAGTTTATAAGCATTAGAATCGATTCTAAAAATATAGACGAATCTAACGAATCATACGTAAGAAAAGTAATATGTTTATCTAACATTATCTAGAAATGAGTAAACGAATATGTCCAGTCACAGTCTAAATATAAAGCAAATAATCACTTTTCTAAAACGAAAAAAACAATATGGCTGCAAACATTTTGAAAACGAGCGCATCATTCAAAAACAGATTACCCCCAAGACAATGTTACGAATGCAAGACCATGTTACGAATGCAAGACCATGTTACGAATGCAAAACCATGTAACGAATGCAAGACCATGTTACGAATGCAAGACCATGTTACGAATGCAAGACCATGTTACAAATGCAAGACCATGTAACGAATGCAAGACCATGTTACGAATGCAAGACCATGTTACGAATGCGGCGAACTGCAGTGGGAAATATTATGCTCGTTTCAGAATAAAAGTTGACAAAATTGTGACAAGCTTTGTAACAATATGTCTCTTTGTAGAATTTGACGCAAATTAAAAATAGTCAGACAGAAAAAAATCTAGCGAAAGGCATGACGAAAATTTACGCAAAATTGACAAAATCGTGTCATTACAGTTGGGCACTGGGTCAAACCTTTCAATTGTATATTTACATACTTGGATGAAATTTAAAAATCTGACCTTATAGAAAACTCTGAATGTCAACCCACACGGTAACTAGCAATAAGGTTAATTGTATTGCAGAATTCTTTTTACCAGTAAAAATTTGAACGGGACTATTAAAACGAAGGCGTACGTTCTAAAATATCTGCAACCCTATACGGATTCAACTGGATGAACAGTTCTATACTTTGGAATTTATCAGCCAGGATTTTTTAATCAGAAAATATTTAAGCTGAAGAAACTGCAAGAAACGAAAATGTACCGTACCTTTTGAAATCAAGCTATTTATGAAAAACACCCAAATGCATGCAGCAAATTAAGAAAAGTAGTAAAAAGAATAACTCAGATAATTTGAAAATCGCCAGGAAACAATGAAGCAACAATTGAAATATAAGCAGAAAATAAAAGCATCACAGAGTTACATAAAAAAGTTTTGTTTAAACACAAACGAGAATTACTTTTAAATCCAATTTATATCAGATCTACCTCTGCGTTCCATGTTTAAAAACATTGTGTCCTCTATAGTATCAGACCTGATGGAATTGTTAATTGTAGGTATAGTCCGTTTCATACCCTCGAACATTTTCCTGTAAAAACCTAACAGCCAGCCGTGGTTCTCTCCAGAGCGTGCTGCTGCCATTGCGCGCAGAAATCACTTTTTCCATGCTTCCAACGTAATAGATGCACTAAGACTAAAGCTGCTCTCAGGACTGCCACCAACCACTGTAAAAAAGTAATAAAGAACGCGAGAGAGTTGTATGCTCAGTCCAAGTCCAAAGTAGCTCTGCAGCGGCTTGGTACTCACCTGTTTTAGCAAATAGCAAACAGAATCCTGAACAGAAGTGTGGGCTGTATCCCAACTATCATAAATCGACCTGAGGTAATCTCGTCAGCATCAGACAAAGCCAAACTCTTTGCCAAAAACTTTGCATCTAATTCTACTCTTTGCGACCAAGGCCGCCAACTTCCAATATTTCCTCCTGCATCAGAAAACACGCTATGTGATATACAAATATCTGTATGTGATGTTGCCAAGCTAATCAAAAACCTTGATTCTAGTAAAGCAACCGGTTCTGACGGTATTCCAATTATAGTACTCAAAAATCTTCAACCAGAACTAGCACTCGTACTTACAAAACTATTTAAACGTTGTCTTAAGGAGAATTGCTTCCCATCACTTTGGAAAATCTCATCAGTATGCCCTGAATTAAAGAATTCAAGTGATCGTTCATCTCCCTCTCAGTACAGACAAATAAGTCTCCTGTGCGTCATAAGTAAGTTGCTGGAATTTGTGTTAAATAGAGAAGTAATCAAACAACTCAGCAAAAATAACCTTCTTAGTGGCATGCAATATGGTTTCCGTTCTGCTAGATCTACAGCAGATACGCTTAACGTTATATCTCATAGGATTAGCGAATCTCTCGATGGAGGCTACCTTTCTAGGGCAATTGCTCTTGACATATCAAAGGTATTTGATAGAGTATGGCATAAAGGTAATCATTCCTCTCTGATATGTTCATAAAAGTAGTGGTTGATGGGCAAAAATCGGAAGCTCACAGTATTAATGCTGGAATCCCTCAGAGGTCCATCCTGGGCCTCTTCCTAATCTACATTAATGATCTTTCAAATCACATCTTTACATCATTCGTAGATATTTATGCTGATGACACTACTATCTATGGTAGCACATCTAAGCCCGTAAATTCTCTCTCCTCTGATCTTGAGCAAGTGGTACAATGGGCAAAGAGATGGCTTGTTACTTTTAATGCATCTAAAACCAAGCCTTTGTCTTTACATCATCAACGCTCTGATCCCCATCTGGCATTAATTGAAATGAATGACTCTCGTCTTGGGGAGTTTCGACAAGCTTCTCCTGATCTTAAATGGAACACATACATTAAACCTGTTGCCAAGGCCTCTGAAAAAGTAGTGGGACTCTTCTATCGATCCAGTAGATATCTCACAGCTGATGCAATTCTCTATCTATATAAGAGACAGATACATCCAAGGATGGAGTACTGTTGCCACATCTGGACAGGAGCTGCTAGAAAGGACTTATCCTGCCTTGATATAGTTTAAAATAGACTTCGTAGCCTTGTAGGGGATGTCCTTTTCTCTTCCCTGCAACCTCTTTCTCACAAAAGAGATGTTGCGTGTTTGTCTCTGCTTTATCGTTATTTTCATGGCAAGTGCTCGACTGAGCTCCAATCTAGGGTACCCTCTTGCCAAACATATAAGTTAACAAATTTACCGAATTTCCATTACTAGCGATTGCTATATTGTCCAATTGTCTACTGTATACTCTTAAATCGTTATCCTAGAGTGGCCTCTTGGCCTTGATAAGACACGATGCCTCTGTAAAAAAAAAACAAAAAACTTAAAGCGTTTAGGAAAAAACAAATATTCACCCGACCAGGATTGGAAATGGTTCGACTTTACCAACTTCTAAAATTTCAGTTTGTGTGTATAAATATGGAAATACTAAATAAGTTGAACTTGCGCAACGCAAGTGGTATGTCATTCAGAAACTAATGTACAGTAATATTAAAGAAACGCAGACTTTAAATCAAATTAAAAAGGATTGGCGATATCGGCTATATTATGTATCACTAGACATACTCATAAAACGACACCGTACGAAATCTCTTCGAAATTAAGCTGTTTATGAAAAACAACTTTTCAAATGAATTGCCTACAGCAAATCAAAGAAGACAGTAAAAAGAATAACTCAGATAATTCGGAAATCGTCAAGAAATAACTAAGATAAAATAAGCAGAAAATAAAAGTGTCACCAACAGAGTTGCATTCAAAAGCGTTTTTGTTTTAATGCCAATGATAATCGCTTCGACGTTTAGATAGAAGCAAAAACCAATATTAACCCAGGCAACAAGTAAAATTGAAAAATACGAAGATTTTTCGACTTTACTAACTTCTAACATTTTAATTTCTTTGTATAAACATAGCAATACGAAATTAACGCAAGGGAAATGGGAGTGTCATTTAGAAATTAATGAATGATATTACTAATGAAACGCAGAACTTAAATCAAATTGTAAAAGATTGTCGATATTGGATTTTTCATATATCATAAGACGCCACCAAAACCAAATAAAACGTCACTCAGACATCACTAGATACACATTAATCGTAAAAGAAGAACCGACTGACACCATTTTTAAGGACGTTCGATCTAGACTAACTTCAACCATTACAGCGATGATTGAAAGGAATGAAAATTCATCGCGTACTCAGTAATAACCCAGTGGAAAATATATAAACAAGTTTTTGCGGTATAAAAATGCTTGGGAGGTGAGTGTTTTAGGAAATCACTCCTGCACAATAGATGAACTCTTCCGAACTGCATAAACAGGCCGAGATGCATGACTATCGGTGTGGTATGTGTACTTCATAGTACGCCATCTTGGCGGTACGTGCCAGGATTGTTGTACTTTGTATATTCTGTTCTGTTTCACTATAATTTACCTTTCTAACACATAGCCGTGTCTGTGTTTTTTTTCTTTAGTAACCCTTATATATATATATATATATATATATATATATATTTATATATATATATTTATATATATATATATTGTCGAAAACCAGAGATTGGAGCTCAGACGAGCACTTGCCATATATATATATATATATATATATATATATATACTGTAAAAGGATCAAGTTTATTTTAACTTAATTATATCGTAAGGAGGAGATAACAAAAACTCACTTAGATTATATAAATATAAAAACATGAAACATCCAAAACTCGAGTACATAAGTGGATAGTGCAGATTAAATTTAGCTCAATAATTAGGACTAAGGTCATCAGAGCTCATATATTATCTATTTATCAATAAAAGTGAGAATATGTGTGTGAGGACAATTCTCAACCTATATACTCAACAACTTTTGGATCTACAGATTTGAAATTTGTATGTAGGATATTCACACATGTGGAAAACTTTTCAATCGGTTTTCACTCGGGGAAAAAAGCGTGCTAAGTGGTCAAACTTGAAAAATTGGTACGTGGGGTCGTGAGATATTTATATGTTTGCTGTTTCATGAATGTGTGTGCGTGAATGGTTCACATAACAGATTAATTTTTGCTAGGAATAAATAGGTTCGAGACACTTATCAAATATCGTATCACGCTGATCTAATGGTTATTGTACTTGACTCGTTCTCTTGAGGTTTCGATAACGATCCCAGCCCGAATATTTTTTTTTATTATAAGAAGTCAACTGTTTAGAAAAAAAACACAATACATGCATACACATGTCTCGGTTTCTGTATGAATTAAAGTATAATATTTATCCGTATTTTACGACCTGGCAACTCTAAGTACAACGTGTATGACAAAATCCATACTTTGTAACCATGCTTCGTAAAATTTTAACCTATCATCATCATCATCATCATCATATGATTTTGTAATCAGGCTTCGTAAAATTTTAACCTATCATCATCATCATCATATGATTTTCGTATTTAAGGTGCTGGATGTGGCACTGACTTTAGAGTGGCCACACCAGGCAAAGTTTCCTGGCTGCTCTCCATGCAGTTCAATTCAATTGACTCCTTTCAGTGTAGCATCGAGTTCAGCTAGGTTTATATGCTTGGCGTCATTCTCCGGCCGAAGCCAGCAGGCATCTTCTATTATCCTTCCGTTGACCGGCAGAGCAACGCCAAGGGCAAATGAGCTGGCGTCTACCCAAACTGTAAATTCACTCCCATCGACGCACCAGCTCCCCCGTACAGGGTCATCATTAGTCACTCTGGCCACAACTTCCACCAGCATGCTTCGCAGGGCAGGATCATGCACCTCATCGTCCCATCCAGTTGACATAGAAGTTGCCCATCGCTTTATGGCCGCTACAGCCACTCAGAGCCACCCACACACAGGGAAGTGACCCACCAATTTTCCGCAAATGGAAAACGTGCTCCAACGTGTGATGGTAGATGGGATTTCCGGGATTTCACCACTCCTTCCCCATTGAAGGCCATCTGCACTTCCGCTCACCTGCAGTCCGAGCACTTTCGCCCCGTCCTGTAGCCGCTCCGGCTTCTTGCACGACAATCCGAATTGCTCGAAGTGTTCTTTGACCGCCTGGGCAGACAGGAGGCTCTCATTGACAAAAATGTCGTCTATATACGACGATGTCGCATGTTGCACCGCTTCATCTTGACGCCGGATCGCCTGCATGATTGCTGTCATGATGTTAGGGGCTACATTCAGGCCGAATCCTAGCCTGGTCAAGCAATAGCGAGTTCCTTTGATCACCACCGTCTGGAACGGCCACAGCGATTTCTCAACACATATTTGCAAGTACACTCTTTGCAAGTCCAGTATGGCTGCTTCCGCACCCTGCCGCCGCCACTCCCGCAGTTTATGAGCACAGACATCAGCCCTCGCAGTGTGTGGGTCAACGTATTCATTAAGTTCCCGGTAATCAAGAACAGGTCGAACTTTCTGCTTGTTATCTTGTCTGACAGCCATCAGGGGAATTAGCCCCCGCGGGGGCCCGAGCTCATCCTCTGGGTATGGAACTAACCAGCCATTATCCAGCCACACTTGAAGTTCTGCCTCGTACTGCCCCCTAAGCCACGCAGGAGGGGGATACTCTGTAAGTCGATTCCACAATGACACTGGTGGCTGGTCGCCTGCCCATTTCCAGGACGCTGTCCAAGTGTTTGTGCCCTTATCGTATTCTGCATGGAAGTCGGGCTCATCGAGAGTGATTGCTGCACACATTTGTTTGTTTGGTCGAGAGAAGCTCACATCACCGGCGCCGTTCACAGTAATTCCGCCTAGCTGTGTGATAGCGTCCATTCCAAGGAGAAGGTCATATCCGAGCAGCTCCCCATCGACCACTAACACCGTCACAGCAACCGGAGAGCCATTGCCAATGCTGATATGAACAACGCTGACCCCACAACACACCAATGAGCCTTGGCCGACAGTAAGTACAGGGATCCTTCGTTTCTTCCATGTGGCGCAATATTCTTTTCGAAGAAGGGTTTGGGTACAGCCGGTGTCAACCAGCGCTGAACGTTCACATCCATCAACTTGAACTGTTACTGCAGGCAGCGCTTTGTTCAATGCCGCGTTGGGGAGGGTGCTAGCGCTGCGGCGTCCTCCCCTTGCCCGTTTCCTGGACAATTCCGCGCTATGTGGCCTGGCTTATTGCATTGGTGACACCGTATTACTTGTCGTCCTCCATAATTAGGGGTGCGCCTTGTACCGCTTTTGCAGTCTCTGGAAAAGTGGTTGGGGCCACCACAGGTATAGCATCGTAGACCCTTCGTTGGCGAGTCCAGAGTGTCAACAGCTGCGGAGACTAGTTCTCGATCGTCTTTCAAGATGTTTCGTGCTCTCGCCAATAACTCCTCCAATCCAATCTCAGTGAGTCTTGACGATGCTCGCAGCAGTCGACTTGCCTCATCCGGAAGTCCCGACAAGAAGGCACATGGCAGAATTCATAGTGCTAATATCAGTCATGATGTAAGCAGTCAAGACACTTCATATATTTTTTTCCTTCTTCCTACATGCACCATTGTGGTATTGAGTTTATACAGAAGATATCATGTTGTATATGACCAAACCACTTGCGACTTGCGTGCATGGCATTCAAAATCCCATCAATTTTGTGATAAAGTCCGCCTAAAGGAATTCTTTCTAGTACACATTATTTGATGTTGAAATCTGAAATATGATTTCAAAACATTGATCATATCATGAACTTTGTATTCTACTGTTATAACATGCTATTAATTAATTTGCTATACCTTATAATATATTATTATTATTATTATTACTATTATTATTATTATTATTATTATTATTATTATTAAATTATACGTTGATTAAACTACATAGAATCGTCTGAGCTTTATCCTCGTAATGGATTACCGCGCTAAAAATGTATGGAATGTGTGTTGCTTTCTTTTTTATATATCCATATAGTGCTTCGATTTGCTAGCTAACCAACCAGGTTAATTTTTATTCCTGTCCACAGTTTAAAGTTTTCATTATTCAGTGTCTGGGCTTCACTGAGATAAACATTACTTTCTACATAGCTCTACTCGAATATTAAGCACTTTTTAAGTAAATATTTGAGAACCATGCATGAGATATCTCTTCATTACAATTTATGTAAATGCATTACACACACACACACAAATATATATTATGTATTAGTGTTGATGGTAAAAGATAGATACCATAAACATATCTATGCATATTAACAGTTGATTAAATGAAACCTTTTAAGAAAACGCTGCAAAACCACGAATTAATAGAAATGTCAAAAAAGCCTCGTATTCATAGAATCGTGTACATCTCATGTAAATGATGAATTGCAAGGTTTCGTAAAGAGAATAATAGCATCTCAAAACTAATGGAGTAGGAAAATGGAGAGGAAAAAACAGTTTGAAATCTAAATCTAAAATACAAAAAAAAAGTAAATACAAATCAAAGTAAATAAAAATGTTTCCGTATAGGATTTAAGTTTGAAATTAAAATTGACAGAAAGTAAGTTATAGATTTGACCTTTTAATTTATCTGATGAAATGCTTTTATATATTAAACGGAAGATATTTATGAAGAACTTTTCTTAATTTGGCAAAAATGTCCTATTTTTTATTGAAACATTAATCTTAATTATGTTGTAATGTGCTAAAGAATAATTCGAAATGTCAGCAGAAAGCAAAGCATGCAAAACTAAGTGTGTGTGTGTATGTATATATATATATATAGTAGCAGGCTACTTGGCGTTGACCGATCGTAAAATGCCTTTATGAAGATTTCGTATCTATCGATTATTATATATTATCCAATATATAGTAGATATTTCAAAAGTATATATATATATATATATATATATATATATATATATATATATATATATATATATATAACTGTGTGTGTACGAGTTCGTTCCTTATACACTCCGAGACAGCTGAGTGGATTTTCTGTACAATTTACAAAACTTAAGTGTATAAGTCTGGGAGTGATCTTAATAAAGTTTTGCCTAAGAATACCCCGATAATCGATAATCGAAACCGTTTTTAAATTTATCTATCATCGGTAAAGCCATTTTTTGCATGTTCTCGCGTAGAAACAATGATGGAACAACGAGCCGTGAAAATCCTACTCTGGGTAAGTTGATAGCGTGTTTTTTTTTTGTTTGTTTTTTCTTGTTTTATTTATTTATTTTTTTTTTTGGCATGACGTGGTATGCAGATTCGAACTCCGCACGTAAATTTCTTAATTTTTTTTTCATTAACTGCACAGAATTTTCTGACTTGAGAATGTTCGTGTTTTTTGGTCTCTTGATTTATCAGAGAGGGACCTATGTTTTCAGTGGCGTCCGTGCGTCCGTTAGTCTGGACTATTGCTAGATAACTGTCCATCAGTTTTTTCCTGAAATTTTGCCAAAATTGTATTTCATTAAATAAATGTGCACAGTATAAAAAATTTTTTTTACAAAAATTCCCCCAAAAGAGATCAAAAATGCCCCCAAATGGCCGAAAATTTATTAGATCTTTTTTGAAACTTGGCCAAAATGGTCATTGGTCTTAATATAAATTCAGTATGGGTGACCGTGGCAAAATTCTGTTTCGCGTCCCCAGGGACTTTAAGTACAAAAAAATCTCCCTTTTTGTGGCTCTTTTTTCATATTTCTCAACAAAAAAACTTGATATGTCTGACTATATAGTGGTTTCTCACGATGATCAACTCAAATATACATGTGTTAAGGCCTGAAAGTGCACCGTTATCCATTTCAACTGGGATTCAAAAGAGGTTAAAATGCCCCCAAAATGTCAAAAAATGACACTTTTTGCCCTATAGCGTTTGATCCATTAGATTTTCCTGAAACTTGGCCAAAATATGGAGGCCATTGTTCTTAATATGAATTCAGTATGGTGACCTGGCAAAATTCTGGTTCGCATACCTCTGGGACATTTAAAGTTAAAAAACATGCATTTTTTTTTTTTAGATCTTTTTTCATATTACTCAAGAACTTGATATGTGTACCTATATAGTAGTTTTTCATGGTGCTGAATTCAAATATACATGTCTTAAGGCGTGAAACTGCATCGTTTGCCCGTTTTTACTGCGACTCGGCATTCCCAGGAGCTCAAAAGGGGTTACAAATGCTCCAAAATTGCAAAAATAAATAAAACTTGTTGCCCCATAACTTATGCTCAATCCATTAGATTTTTCTGAAACTTGGGGAAAATGTGAAGGCAACGTTGGTCCTTTACACTTCTCCCGTTAATCATTTCTTCATTATTTCATCGCATCGCACAGACAGCACAAGAGGGGGACCACGCATGCGCGGCTTGTTTTGTTTTTCATAACGTGGTCTGTAGGTTCAACCCCCTCACGTAAATTGTTAATGTTATTTTTTTTTCGTTAGCTGTTTAAAATAATTTTATAAAAGCAACAGTAGATCCTCAAGAGTGCAATTTAGAATAACATCTTTGAACTAAGTTACTGCATAGAGGCTTGTAGAAGCTTCCTCCCAGACGATTTCATGGATTTCGAATGACAATAAAAATATAGGAGTGTGGAATATTTGTTGATCATCATTAAATCCTTGCCAACGTCGGGTCTCCCTGCTATAATATATATATAAAATAAATATAAATACATGCATAAAACAAATTTATAGGAGAGTATATATATATATATATATATATATATATATATATATATTATAGTATTTCAGCCCGGCGTTGCCCGGGTGTTTGGATGTGTATTGGTAAAAAAAAGTGGTAGTAGGAAGGCAGGCTCGAACTCGTACCGCAAGGGAGAAAAAAACGGGGAAAAAAACCTGACGCCTATGCTGTTACGATCACCAACAAACCGGAAGTTACATTTTTAAAAATTAAGGGTAGACAATCGAAGCGAGAGGATGACTTTCAAAAATATCGGCGAAAAAAGCGATCCCCCCTGTAGAAAAGTGCCCAGTTTAAGGTGAAGATATTAATGTTTTTAGTAAATTTTTCGATATTTGTCGTCTGAAGGTTCGTGCTTCAAAATATACTGATCTTGTGAAAATCCGTCGCCTCTGTTGAATGTTTTCGACAGACATGCAAACATACATACATAGATTTATATATTTGTAGCTCAAATTTTCGACTCAAATCGATTAAAACTTGTCCTATCTCTGAATACCCTTTATGTAATTTGGTAGAGACCGCAGTAGTCAATTTTTTTAAAACTACATTTTCCTACGTAATAACTCTGTCAATTTTTAGTCTACAGCCTCGAAATTTGATATACAAGGTACTGAGATTTGGGAAAATCTATGTAATCGGTTTTCGGCAAGAAATTTGGCTGTTAAAGGGCCAAAGTGCAACGATTTGACCTTTGAGATCTGTACCAAACTCCTCCGACAATTTAGGGTCTAAACATTTGAAATTTTAGACATCGGTTTCTTGGATATGGATCTTACTTAATAACTTGATTTGAGCCCAAAACACTAAATTTTAACGGGTCATAATAGGGGTAAAAGTAAAAAATTAACCGTTTTTATTTATTTATTTTTTTTTGGTCAGCATACACCTCCAAACACCCGGGCAATGCCGTGCACCCATGTTAGTATATCTATAAAAGTGAAAGTGTCTGTGTATATGTGTGTGTGTGTGCATTTCCCTATGCAATAACTTTGTTAATTTTAAGTCTACAGACTCAAAATTTGATATACAGGGTACTGAGATGTGGGAAAATCTTTGTGATCTGTTTTCGGCCAGAAATTTAGCAGTTAAGAGGTCAACGTTCAACAATTTGACCTTTGAGAACTCTACCAAACCAAACTCTTCTGACAAGTTTGAGTCTAAACACTTGAAATTTTAGATATAGGTTATTTAGACATGGATTTAACTTAATAAATTTATTTGAGCCGCAAACAATAAATTTTAAGGGGTCATAACAGGTGTCAAAGTTTTAAAAAAAATTGACCTCTGCGGTGTCTATCAAATTACTCAGACAATTTCTGGTTTAAACATTTGAAATTTTACAAAAAGGGTATTCAGAGATAGGGCAAGCTTTTTCATCGGTTTGGGTCGAAAATCTTTAGTTACCAATATATAAATGTATGTATGTATGTTTGTATGTCTACCTAAAACTTTCGACAGAGGCGACGGATTTTACCAAGATCAGTATCGTTTTAAAGTTCGACCTTGCAGACAACAAATATCGAAAAATTGGCTAAAAACATTAATATCTTCACCTTAAACTGGGTACTTTTCTACAGGGGGGGTCGCTTTTTTTCGCCAGTATTTTTGAAAGTCATCCTCTCGTTTCGATTGTCTAGCCTTAATTTAAACGTAAGATACTTTCGGTTTGTTGGGGGTCATAACAGCAAGATGTCAGGTATTTTCCCGTTTTTTCCTCCTTCGCGGTATGGGTTCGAGCCTGCCTTCCTACTACCACTTTTATTTTTTTGCTCAACATACACATCCAAACACCTGGACAAGCCGGGCTTAAATGCTAGTATATATATATATATATATATATATATATATATGAAATAAAATGGAGGTGGAAGACCTGGATACTCAACGTTTCGCCCGATTTATGCGGGCTTCTTCAAGAGGGATATATATGCTTACTTTATTAGTAATGGGGAGAAAATGGGGCGATTACTAAATACGAAGTTTGTCGAAAATTTTTAAATATATACATATATAGCGTGTAGGTAGGTCCAAGTGTTTGTCCTCTAAAAATCGTAATTATGAATGAATTTTCCCGTCTGTAGCTTAGCTGTTTTGGAATAGTTTGGAGTGATATAATATTTAAAATTGTCCTAACAGTTATAAAACAATTGTCACGCAGAAGAAAATACACAATAAGATGTTCTTATTTTATATTTTGTTGTCTTGATTTTTGCAAAAATATTATATATGCAATTTTGAAATAACTATTATATATTGGGTACAATATAGTAATCTATAAATACGAAAGCTAGATAAATTAAAATATGTTTTACTTGAGTTTCATCAGCAAGACCTGAAACCAAATTATCTTACACATTAGCCTTAGTTGTTACCATGAGCTATTGTCACATGGATTAGAAACGTGTAAATTTAATCGAATTTAACGTATAAAGGTATGTTTGAGCATGCGTACAAGAGCACTGTAAGTTGACTTACGCCTGTCAAGGCAAGTTATTTTTTTTTTTGCAATTTTCATCATTTACCAACTATTTTGCTGGCTAAAGAACAAATCGAATTCATTCCACGAATCCAAATATAAAGTTTAAATTCTATAAACCACATAATGACAGAAGTTTGGTAGACACTTTTCCTCAAACAAGATTACCTCCCCCCACATATATATATATGTGTGTGTGTGTGTGTGCATGTGTGTGTGTGCATGTGTGTGTGTGCATGTGTGTGTATGTGTGTGTATCAGGTGGACAAGAAAGTTCTTGCGTTTTTAACTTTTTAATTCAAATAAGCATATGTCGGCTCAAACTAAAATTTATTGATCGAAATAAGCACTATCAGAATTAACACACTTTTGACAACACAGAAAAAAGTGTATTTATGTCAGTAACGTAAAAATCTCGCGTTCTGGTGCCGATGAAGTCGCCGCAGACGTTTTTTATATCGCTTAGGTTTTTGAAGCATTTTTCATACTTAAAATTGTTCAGATGCTTAAGTGAGAGGTTTGGAGCATATGGCGAGTGAGGCAGATTTTCGTAGCCAATTCGTTCAACTTCTGCAGTGTCGGTTTAGCAATGTGCAGTCGAGCATTGTCGTAAAGGAGAACTGGTTACTAATACTAATGCTGATGCATTTCATAATTTGTTGACTTCACATCCCTAATATTTTGGACTGCATTAAGAAAAACTAATGGTTTGAGTCCGATCGCAGGTCTCCAAATAGTCAGCATGACCTTCTGGCTTCGGAAATTGTTGTGGAGCTTTGTTGGCGTCTAACCACTGAGCCAGGCGGCGCCAATTATCATATGAACCCACTTTTCATCGCAAGTCACAACCCTGTCGAGAAACGGGTCGTTCTTATTGCATAAAAGAAGGAATAGCGTTTCTTCCAGTTGTCGTTTAATTCGGGAGGTGCCCATTTATCAAGGTTTTTGGCTTTCTAATCTCTCAAGTGGCTGCAAATCATCGTAATCGTTATGTCTGATTCAGAAATAAGATCCTGAACAGTTGTACATGAATTGTCTTCGACTAAGGCTCTTAATTGTTAACATTCGATAGCCGATCATTATGCTCACCATCTTCAAGCCTCTTATCGCCGACACGAAATTTATTAAACCACCATTGCGCTCTGCGTTCAGTAGTGTTTTCTGGGCCAAACACTTCGTTGAAATCACGAGCTGTTTCAGCAGCTTCCCGGCCTAGCTTAAATTTAAATAAGAAAATTGTGCGAATTTGCTTTTTTTTCCACCTTGTATTCAACATTCTGAAAAAGAGATATAATTGTTTTAAAACGATTGTAATTTAACAGATTAGATAGAGCGACGAACGCTCTTCATAATGATATACAAAGTAAAAGTATTATAACGAAAATGTATTTGAGAATGCATCTTTTGTAATTATAAATTCCGCAAGAATTTTCTTTTTAACCTAATATTTAATTCATTTTAATTGAATTTATATTTAATTTATTTTCAATTATCATTACCGACACCAAATGCGTTTAAAAATGGAGGTCAACTTATTTATTTAAGCTATTTAATTGTTATAGACGAAAATGACTGTGTTTATGCTTCCATAAATCTAAAATGTGGTCTGCAGGAAAACTATAAGAAGTAGATCTTAAATAGTATGTGAATAAAATTTCCAGGCATATATACAGCTAGTCTAGAGTGTTTTGATAGCGGACTTAATATGCAGAGAAAAGCCACAAGAAAACCTGGTAGGAAATAATAGATGAATTTGAAAGAAAAAAGATTAAAGACCTATCCAGCAACAGGTTACTTTGGAAGTTTACTTTCAGCAGCCTACTCAGTTCTCATATTTAATTGTTTATTTCTTACATTTCATGTGCAATGTTTCTGACAAAGGTGGAAAAATTGCTGTTTTATTGGTCAGAATCTGTTTATATAAAATTTACTGTTGAGTAGTTTTTGTTCTGGAAATGGTTATTTTTAGCTTATTACATGAAGTAGTTTCGTGCCTTTTCCGGAGCAATTTACATTTTAAAAAGGTCAGTTTCTAAAAGCCGTCTAAGACATGCCAAAAATTATGAATTCTTCAAGAATTTATAATTTTTAATTTTTTTTTATTTTTTTAATTCATTGTTACTAATATGTTTATGTTTATATTATTATTATTATTATTATTATTATTATTATTATTATTATTATTATTATTATTATATAATTAATATAATACAAATGTAAAACAAAATATATTGATATGTTTTGCTGGTCTCCTAAATGCGAGACTGTGTATAGCAATGATTTTTTTGCTTAGTTATAGTAGGTTTAGATCTGTTTATTATGCAGTTTCGAACATGTTCTATATTGGGCCTTTACGGCGGTAGGTAGAAAATTTGTCAACTCGTATGATTTTAGAGAATGTTTTAATAAGTACATATACATGTCAGGGCAACCTGGCAGCGAACGGATATAGACCCAGTTCACCTAGAGACACCCCATGGGGAAATATCTTTTCTCTTCCAGCAGAACAGTGCGCAAATGGGACTACTGAATGGTTCAAAGCAGCAACTGAAGCGCATATTTCTACACGGAAATTCTATAGAAAACCCCACTCTCCCCAATGGTTTACTTCTACTTGCACAGCTGCCATTGCTCAGAGGCAACAGGCATACCGTAGATTTATCCGGCATAATCCCTGTACAAACAGACAAAAGTATATTGAAGCTAGAAATAATTGCAAGAACGAAGTAGCAATAGCTAAGAGTAAATATACTGAAACCACCAGGAAACGCATTGAAAAATTAAGAACTCGTGATTTCTAGAAAATCTACAATAGTGTAGTAAATAAGGGGCAATCGATAATGCTCCCACTATCAAACAATCACGAGGTTGTTTACACAGCAACTGAGAAAGCTAGCATGCTTGCCCGTCAGTTTGACTCAAACTCTACCTTGGACTCAGCAAGCCATTACTTCCCTGATTTTCCTCTGCAGATAGAAACCATGCTAGATGATCTGAAGATCACGCCTTCCCAAGTATATATTTTTTAAAAACCTAGACACATCAAAAGCATGTGGACCTGACCTCATCCCGCGTATGCTATTAAAAAAAATGCTCTGCTGAGGTTGCTCCTGTTCTCTCTAAACTCTTTAACAAATGCCATAACGAATCTTGCTTTCCTGGCAGCTGAAAAACTGCTTCTGTGGTACCAGTTTACAAAAACTCTGGCGAAAGAACTGACCCATTCGCCCAATTAGCTTCCTCCCTCTTTTCACCAAAATATTTGAGTCCTTAATTAATCAAGCTCTAGCCCAACACCGTACAGCTGCTAAACTTCTGTCAGACCACGAATATGAATTTAGGCAAGCCCATTCTACTGCATATATTCTAACTGTAATCTCTGAACTTTTATACCAAGCACCGGATAAGGTAGGGGAGGAGAGGGCAGTAGCCCTTGATATATATAAGGCTTTTGACAGGGTATGGCACGATGGTCTTCTGATGAAAATAAAATTCTATAGTATTACTGGACGAATGCTTAGCATAATTAGATCATTCTTAAATGAGAGAAGGATCTAGGTTGTCCTCGATAATCGTACGTCCAAAAAATTTGATATAAACAATATGATATAAATGGGTGAGTACCCCAGGGATCGATTCTTGGGCGTTTGTTATTTCTGATATTCATAAATGACTTACCTGATAAAATTGTCTCTGACATGGGTATATTTGCCGATGACACTACGCTCTGTAGCAGGCACATGGGGAAAACTAATGAGCACATATCTAAGGTAATGGCCGAAACCCTAGAGGAAGACCTTCAGTCTGTAGTGGAATTGGGGCAAAAATGGATGGTAACGTTCAACGCTACCAAGACAAAGCTCGTTTCCGTTAATAATTACATAAAACCCTACCAACCACGAATAGCTATGGCTAGAGATACTTTACCTGAGAGTACTTCGTTCAAGCTCCTTGGTTTAACATTCACAGAAAACATGAGTTGGAATAGATACATCGAGATTTTTGCTAAGACTGCTGCAAAGAAAATGGGCTCTCTCTATCCTGCTAGAAAGTTACTTACGCCTGAAAGTATCCTGTACCTCTGCAAGGCCACCATTCGCTCATGTATGGAGTACTGCTGTCACATTTGGGCTGGTGCATCTGCTATTAGTCTCTCATTCCTGGACAGGGTCCAAAAGAGAGTCGCCAACCTAATAGGTCCCGAACTGTCATCTAAACTTCAGCCTCTGTCCCACCGACGAAATGTTTCATCCCTCTACCTGTTTTACAAGCCCTTGTTCCCTCTCGACAAAAATAGCCCCGACAAACCGAACAAGCAGCGAAGTCCTACCTCTATACCGTTGAGATCCTTAGATATAAGAAAGTCATTTACTCTAATAGCTTCTTCCCCAGAACTGCAGAACTTTGGAATTTTCTTCCGGTTTCCTGCTCCCCCAACTATACTGACATGCAGAAGTTCAAGTGTAATGTGAACAGACATCTTGCTGCTAAACTCCCTACATAGTACTCCTGCAACTTAGGTCACTGATAGTAGCCCCCAACATCAAAGTGGTAACGTTCTTTGTTTGGGGGGAAAATGTAATAAAAATTTTTTTTAAAGACCTAGAATTCTTGATGCGGAGGTCAAAGGTTTGTTCTCTAGACAAAACAAGCCAAAAATCGATGCAAAATTATTAAATAGAAACATTTGCGTAGCATCAGTTTTTGCCGCCCCCCCCCTTCCTGCTGGCATATAATTACTTGTCCTCCCCACTAGCATATATTTGTTTTGCCCCCACCCCTTGGCATAAATTACATGTTTAACCCCCCCGCTGGCATATGATTATCTGTTGCCTCCCCTGGTATATGATTAGCTGTTTTGCCGCCCTCCCCCACTGCTGGGATAGGACAACCTGTTAAAACCTTTAAAATTCCGAAGAGAAAAAATGTCTTGTATCTTTTTGAAATCCGTGTGTGTAATCACTCGGTTTAAGCGTGAAATTTAAGAAATTTGTTGTTGTTAATGCTTTTATGAATTGAAAATGAGGCTATAAATTTATTTTTATGAGAGAACTATCGCAAGACATCAAGTCGGTTGAGAATTTACAAACATATTTTTCGCACTTTTTTTTCGGCAAAGTTATCAATAACTTTATCAAAATATCGACAAGTTCCCACTCTATGGAGAGGATTACCAAGTCTGTAATCTTTGTCTGGCTCATTTTTGATCAAAGGTAGGATTTTATGAGCTCAGTTTCGAGAAAGCGCTCACAGCTGGCAACGCTAATAATTCGAGTAAGAAAATTGCGCAGCAAGATCACAATATTAGGGACGGAATCCCCAAGGTGGTATCTCTGCAAAAAGTTGAAAAGTTCAAGAGATCCAGTGATTTTATCTTTTCCTGAAGCTTTCACAAAATACTGTAATCTCTTCCTTTCGGCAAAGAATTTATCTTTATATCTTTGTCAACTTCACCAAGCTGACAATCATAATTTTCATCAAGCAGATTTGACGGTGTAAGAAAAGCATATTTACTTGCAAGATTGTGAACTTGTTGAAATCTCTAAGATATTTCTTCAGTCAACCTGTCTATGACAGACAGCATTTCCCGTCTCAACTCAGTATCAAACCCCAGTGCTGCATCAGTCAATCGTTCACCACCCATTTTTTTCTTTTTGCGGATACGATGTTCCATGCTTATCCACATTTCAGAGCAGTGTTTTTTTTTTTTTTTACTCGTCTATTGCAGTATCCACCATATTTTCTCTATTCTAAAAAAGGCAATCTCTCAACGCCGTCAGCCTGACAAAACTTTGTTGCAGACTTAGCCCTTTTTCTCGAAGATACTTCTGAGTATCATTGATTTCTGGGAGAATAGTTTTCCAAAGGCTCAGAAATAAAATAAACGGAAACGACACTAGTTGAGAATTAAAGATGCATCTGATCTTGTGGTTGCATTTTATTCTTCTTCTGGTAGCTGTTCCAGGGCAATGACGACTTCCAATAATTTTTTTACCACAACATTTACAGCATCTGCTTGACTACTCCATCTAGTTTCCATAATCCGCTTGATACTTAGATCGGTCAACTGAATCAAGACGTCTCAGCGATGTGTAGATGCAGAAAAGAATGAGAATAACCGGTCCTGTGTGCCAAACAGAGTAAACCGCTACAGAAGCGGCATGTACACAAGCCAAAGTTTATGAATGGTTAGTGCATGGCACAAATAGAGCTTTTGGGTTGATTTCAGAGATTCGTTTCTGCATACCCGATCGGTGGCCTGGCATAATAGCAACATTGTCAAATGCCTGGCCAACAGAGTTACCAATCGTTCCCCAGTCCTTTCAAAACCAGTTTAGAAATGACGTCCGCGCTTTTACATTTTGTCTCAATAAAACAGAGAAACGACTCCTCTACTGTCACTTTATTTTCGTCAATTTTATGTAGCGCAACACCTCACTCATCTGGTCCTTGTGGGATATATCAGGAGTGCTATAAAAATTATGCAAAAATATTTACTTTCCTTGATCTGATCGATGATTTTCTTTCTTACCTGCTTGCCAGAAATTCATTTTGAATATGACAGATAAGATGTAGTAATTTTCTTTCCCAGGTTAACTTTCACCAAATGGTCACAGAGCACAGGGTCATACTTGGCCAATAAATTTACCAATTTTTAAAAATTCCTTTTTTTTCTTGATTTCTTTCATCTTTATAGATGTCTTCCCGGTGACCCCGTAGTGCCAGATTCTGCTTGGCGAGAAACCTGATGATGTCCAGCAATCTAGCTAGAATTTCCTGCCACTTCTTAGTTTCCTTTTCAATAAGATGTTATTCTATTTTGTCAACTACCTTTCCTTCAGCAAGTCGGATCGCTAGATCCTTCCAGTTGAGAAACGCTTGAGCATGAAATGTGCTAACTTCATGTTCATATCTTTTTGGATTTAATTTCCATTAATTCGTAAAACCCACATCAGCAGAAAAACTCGACAATCCTGTTGAAAGCAGTCTGTAGCAGAAGTAAAATAAGGTTTCTCTGGAAGAATACACCATTCACGTTCTCAAAATTTCTTCTCCATTGCGCAATCTCCGATAGAACCATGTTTTAGTTAGCTTTTTTACGTCGCCTTTTGTTTTGTTCCTGGTCGGACTACTTTCTTGACTTCATGATTAAGGTGCTGCACGGCAGCAGATCCTTGGCGAACAAGCATTGCGCAAATTTTACGATTAATCTCAACTGGCCATAAACCAACATCTGTAAAATCGATTGTAGAATATGTTTTCGTGCCAACTAGTGATAGCCTTTCCAATTCTTCAACTTTAGGTGTATCATCATCAGTGACAGTTTTTGAGGTATCAACACTGTCAATGTCGACTTCCGAAGTAACAGTATAACGTTAGTAATATCAACTTCATCTTCGGTTTCAGCATGATTTTCGACTTTCGTTTCGGCGCTTTCGGCCATAGAAGATTTTTTTTGCTTCCTCTTCTTTTGTTTTTCACTTTTTACGAAATACCGCACCGCACCACTCTCCTTCATTCTATCCATTACGGTACCTTCTTTGAAAATTCACGTAAATATTCTGCAAAAAATTTGTAATTCTATTTTTTAAATAGCATGGCATTTCTATGCATAAGCACCTTCTTGTATTGTTCCGTACTAGTACTACAAAAGGTGATATATCCCCCCCATAAAATCATTTTTCTGCGATACCTTACCCTATATATATATATATATATATATATATATATATAGATAGATAGATATAGAGAGAGACCCGTCACTACTCCTCCCCTAAAATAAGAAACTTACGGGGAAAGAGTCTTTCATTTTATTTTCTATTTTAAATGTCATATATGTTTTTGACCACTTTTCCATTCTGTTGAGTATTTTATTTTCTATTTTTGAGCTTTCAGTTTTCAAACGTGTGCACGAAAACAAATCTGAAAACGAAGCTCCTCGCTCCTACTTCACGAAGACAAATAGAGGGGCATGTTTCGCCTTTTTAAATTCTTACGACTCTTAAAAAGTTAATATTTCAGGTGAAATAAAGAGCGTTGAAACTACTTTAAAACACCAATAAATGATTCAGATAGAATGCAAAGTAACTTTTATAGCCGATGAGAACATTTATTTGTTGTAGATTTGATTTTTTTACTACTTTTTCGAATCTCTCTGTATTGTAAAAAGCAAAACCAAAAAACATTTTTTTTTTATTGCAATTTCACCACAAAACACTTTGCTGTAGGGGGCTACTATCAGGGACATAAGCTACAGGGGTACTACGCGGGGAGTTGGGCAAAAGATGTTGGTTCACGTTACACTTGAACTTCTGCATGTCAGTACAGTTGGGAAAGCAGGAACTCGGGAGGGAATTCCAAAGTCCAGCGATTCTAGGGAAGAAACTACTGGAGTAGAAAGCTCTCTTACATCTAGGGATCTCAACTGTGAAGGGGTGGGATTTTGCTGCATGTCGGGTTTGTCGGAGGTACTTACGTCGAGGGGGCACAAGTACTTGCAGTTCGTCAGAGCATTCACCATTGAAATACTTGTAGAACAGGCAGAGGGATGCTACATTATGTCGATGGGACAGAGGCTGAAGCTTAGATGACAGTTCATGACCTATTAGGTTGGAGACTTTCTTTTGAACCCTGTCTAGGAGATAGAGACTAGTAGCATATGCACCAGCCCAACTGTGACAATAATGCTCCATACATGGGCGAATGGTGGCCTTACAGAGGTACAGGATACTTTAAGGCATTAGTAGATTTCTAGCATGGTAGAGAGAACCTACCTTTTTCGCAGCGTTTCTGGCAATGCTCTCAATATAATTGTTCCAACTCATGTTTCCTGTGAACGTTAGGTCGAAGAGTTTAAAGGATGTGCTTTCAGATAAAGAGTCCTTGGCCATTGCTATTGGTGGTAGAGAAGTTTTCTTGTAGTTATTGAAGAAAACAAGTTTAGTCTTAGCAGCATTGAATGTAACCATCCATTTTTGTCCCAACTACAGATTGGAGGTCATCCTCTAGTGTTTTTGCCATCTCTCTAGATATGTGTTCATTTGTTTTCCTGTTGTATCGGTTATAGAGAGTGGTGTCATCAGCATATATACCCATCTCACAGACAATTTTGTGTCAGGAAGGTCATTTATGAATATTAGAAATAATAGAGGCCCAAGGATAGACCTCTGATGCACTCGTGCATTTATATCACATTGTTTAGATGTACAACCATCGATGACAACCTGGATTTTTCTCTTATCTAAGAAGGATTTAATTATGTTAAAGATTCTTCAAGTGATACCGTATGATCTGATTCTCCTGAGAAAACCTTCATACCATACCCTGTCAAAAGCCTTAGATATATCTAGAGCTACCGCTCTTCCCTCCCCTGCTTTCTCAAGTGAATGGTATATACGCTCAGAGAATACAGTTAGGAGGTCTGCCGTGGAAAGTGATGGACTAGAGCTTGGTTAATTATGGACTCAAATATTTTGGTGAAAAGAGACAGGAGGCTAATGGGGCAGTAATTTACTGGGTCAGCTCTTTCACCAGAATTCTTGAAAACTGGTACCACAGAAGCAGTTTTCCAGCTGGCAAGAAAGCAAGATTCATTAAGGCATGTGTTGTAAAGTTTGGAGAGAACCGGTGCAACTTTGGCAGAGCACTTTTTTAATAATGAGATCAGGTCCATATGCTTTTGAAGTGTCAAGATTTTTTATGATGGCATGCACCTGAGATGGGGTGGCATTTGTCTGCAAAGGAAAATCAGGGAGGAGGTGGTTTGCAGGGTCCAGTGTGGAGTTTGAGGTGAACCGACTGGCAAGTATGTTAGCCTTCTCGGTTGCTGAGCAAACAACGTTATGATTGTTGGATAGAGGGGGAATTGTTGATTGCCCATTATTTACTACACTATTGTAGATTTTCCAGAAGTGACAGGTTCCTAATTTCTGTGCTTCGATGCGTTTTTTTGGTGGTTTCAGTAAATTCTCTGTTAACTGTCGCTATTTCTTTTGTACAGTTATTTCTGGCTTCTATATACGTCTGTCTGTTTGAACTGGACCTATGTCAGTTAAATATGCGGTACGCATGCTGCCTTTGTGCGATGGCAACTGCACAAATAGAAGTAAACCATTGGGGAGAGTGAGAGTGGGGCTTGCTATAAAACTTCTGCATGGGAACATATGCTTCAGTTGCTGCTTTGAACCACTCAGTGGCCTCATGTGCGCACTGTTCAGTAGGAAGTGAGAAGATGGCTTCCCAATCAGCCTTTTTATAATATCTTGTTGTTTTGAGTAATGGCTCTTCCGTTTTGGCTCTAGAGTTTAGTGCGATTTCAACTATTATCACTACATGATCAGCATTTCCAAGTGGGCTGTGGGCATTCGTAACGCAATTATCGGGGACTGTGGTCAGAAACAGATCTAAAAGTGATGCGTGTTGTTCTTGCTGGTCAGGGAAATGGGTTGGAAACGTAACCGTCTGAGATAGGGAAAGAGATATAAAGAAGCTATGTGTTGTGCTACCAGCTGCATCTGTGTAAGTAGAAAAGCCAAGCCGGTTGTTGTGGTGGACATTGAAGTCACCAAAGACATGCACTTGTGCACTAATGTCGAGGGAAAGTGCTGTATCTATGCTGTCAGACACTTTGTTTAGTAAGAGAGAGAGAGAGTGAGCGGTAGAGAAAATAAAAGTAACTAGTATTACGTTGCATGTTAAGTCTAAAGTACATAAAGGCTTGATCGTCCGATTCTAGTTTTCTTTCTCTAGTCAAGGGGAGGGTATTTCGAATATAGACTCCAAGCCCGGGCATATGTCTGTCAGAGTCATTACGGCTGAGTGGGAGATATCCGGGCATATTAAAGTAGTTAGAGGGGAAGGAGGACTGTAGCTTAGTCTCATTTAGTGCTAAGATATCCGGGGTGTTTGTTAGGAGAAATGCTTCAACGTCATTTAAATTAGTTCTAAGCCCACGGATGTTCGTGAATGCAAGCCTCAAGGGCGGAGGCAATTTGGTTTTGTTTGAGTTTTGTCCTGGTTTAAGCATAATTTTAGATTGTACTGTCATCATCGTTTTGTTTTTCTTTAGAGTTTTAGACATGCAATACAAGTAGACCACCAGCTGACCCTCCATCAACTAGGATTGTGGCCTCAGGAAAGCCCACTGGGATGAGTGCAGGGTCCCTTTTCCATGCGTGACATGGCACTACAAACACCCCGATATTTTTCAACTGTTGATGGAACAGCCGCTCTAAGCACTGCCAAATAGTTAGGGCGCCTATACTACACGTCAAGAACAGCAGCCAGCAACTATCAATCCAGTACCCTCAACCCATCAGACGCTGGTCAGCCCAATCTACCTGTACTGGCATTTTGGCATTCATGCACTCCCAAGTGCCCAGTTTAGAGGGTTGAGATGTGTCGGGAGAGGGGAAAACGACATTCATTGCCCTAGTCAAGAAACAAGATCTGCCACTGAGTGTTTCTGTCGAATCCCTGTGATTCGACCTCTACGCCTGGCTAATAGGCAAAGAAGGAGTATGGAAGCCGGTCGATAGGTAGTGCCTATCTACTCCTTAAGCAGTTTAGATTGGCAGATACGTAATTTTTTTGAGTCCCCAGCTCTAGGAAGGCTGTCATCCAAGACTGGAGAGGCCTCCCTTCCCTTAGGTTTAACTTCAGAGTTTTCTTTCTCCTAGACGGATGACCTGGGAAGATTTACAGGCCCATCAGCACCAAGATGGTTTGCCCCGCATCTGGGTCCTAATCCAGGTATTTCTGCGACCAAGCGTGGGTAGTTAATGTAACTGGGTTAGTATGTAAATGTTATATATCTACTGAAAAATTACACTCCTCAAAGTGATTAAGGGACATTGCTATTTCATTGTTACTGGAGGAGGGGGTGAGTAAAAGTTCATGCAGTGGAAGCAGCTATATTTGCAACAGGTTTGTTGGAGTTCGTATAGGGTTTAATATTTTTTCTTTAAATTTAGAAATTTTTTTTCCCCTTATTTTTATGTTGGCTTAGGAATAGGATAACGCGTTACAGGATGGTTTGATATTAAGAATTAGCTAAAAATGTAATTGCTCAGGCTCTGGGTTTTTATAGATGGCAGGAGGGTTAAGATGTATCTTCAATGTAGATACAAGTAACGTCATTTCTGATATGGTGTACAATACAGTACAGGTATAATTGGCAAACAGAATCCTGAACAGAAGCGTGCGCTCCATCCCAACTATTATCAATGGACCTGAGGTAATCTCGTCAGCATCAGACAAAGCCAAACTCTTTGTCAAGAACTTTGCAGCTAATTCTACCCTTTGCGACCAAGGCCGCCAACCCCCAATATTTCCTCCTGTATCAGAAAACACGCTATGTGATATACGTATATCTGTACGTGATGTTGCCAAGCTAATCAAAAACCTTGATTCCAGTAAAGCAACTGGCCCGGACGGTATTCCAATTATAGTACTCAAAAAACTTCAACCTGAACTAGCGCCCATACTTACAAAACTGTTTAAACGTTGTCTTAAGGAGAATAGTTTCCCATCTCCCTGGAAAATCTCATCAGTATGCCCTGTATTAAAGAATTCAGGTGATCGCTCATCCCCCTCTCAGTACAGGCCAATAAGTCTCCTGTGCGCCATGAGTAAGTTGCTAGAATCTGTATTAAATACAGAAGTAATCAACCATCTCAACAAAAATAACCTTCTTAGTGACACTCAATATGGTTTCCGTTCTGCTAGATCTACAGCAGATGTGCTTACAGTTATATCTCATAGGATTAGCAAATCTCTCGACGGTGGCAATCTTTCTAGGGCAATTGCTCTCGACATATCTAAAGCCTTTGATAGGGTATGGCATAAAGGTTTACTTCATAAGATCGCTAGTTATGGTATAGCTGGAAATGTCTTCTCAATTATTAAATCATTTCTTTCTGATAGGTTCATAAGAGTAGTAGTTGAGGGGCAAAAATCAGAAGCTCACAGTATTAATGCCGGTGTCCCTCAGGGGTCCATCCTGGGCCCAACTCTTTTCCTGATCTACATTAATGATCTTCCAAATCACATCCTTACATCATTTGTAGACATCTATGCTGACGACACTACCATTTATGGTTGCACATATAAGACAGTAAACGACCAAGTTCTCTCCAATTCTCTCTCCTCTGATCTTGAGCACGTAGTACAATGGGGAAAGGAGTGGCTGGTTACTTTTAATGCATCTAAAACCAAGCTTCTCTCTTTACATCATCAACATTCAAATCCACATTTGGCATCAATTGAAATGAATGGCTCTCGTCTTCAGGAGGCCTCAAGTTTTGACAAGCTTCTGGGCTTGACCATTACTCCTGATCTTAAATGGAACACGTACATCAAATCTGTTGCCAAGGCCGCTGGAAAAATGGTAGGATCTTTCTATCGATCCGGTAAATATCTCACTGCTGATGCTATTCTCTATCTATATAAGAGCCAGGTACGTCCAAAGATGGAATACTGTTGCCACATCTGGGCAGGAGCTGCTAGAAAGGACTTGTCCTGCCTTGATAGAGTTCAAAATAGACTTCGTAGCCTCGTAGGAGATGTCCTTTTCTCTTCACTGCAACCTCTATCTCACAGAAGAGATGTTGCGAGTTTGTCTCTGATGTATCGTTATTTTCATGGAAAGTGTTCGACTGAGCTTCAATCTATGGTCCCCCCTCGCCAAACTTTCACAAGAAACACTCGTCTAGCTGTAAACACTATCAATAATTTCCCCCACTCTTTATCTGTGCCTAAACCTAAACGTAGATTCCATGAACAAAGCTTCTTTCTTAGAACTGCACGCCTGTGGAATTGTCTTCCGTTTTCCTGCTTTCCGGCTGACTACAATATGGTTGTGTTCAAGTCTAAAGTAAATAAGTTCTTGATGAGCCGTTCCATATAAGTTATCAAATTTACCAAATTTTCATTACTAATGATTACTATATTGTCCAATTTCTACTGTACACTCTTTAACCCTTATCCTTGAGTGGCCTCTGGGCCTTGATAATGTGGTGATGCCTATGTAAAAAAAAAAAAAAAAAAAAAAAAAAGTAAAATTATAAGCTATGTCGTGGTCAGTGTGTATAATAGAGTAAATAGGTATATGGGCAGATTTCCTTAAAATAATAATTAAATATTTTTCAAAGTATTTCTTTATTTAAGAAAATGTTATTAAAAAATGCAAGGACAGGGCAATCTTGACTAAAGTCGTACACAAAGTGACGGCCACGAACGGATGTAAAATATGGAACAAAAAACAAATTAAATATTTAAAAATTTTAAATGAATCGGAATCGGGAATCATATCGGGTCTGGAATTTAAGACAGAATCGGTAATGGAATCGGAATCGGGAAAAAATTTTGAATCGTCTGATCACTAGTATATACACATATATACAAATAAATATGCATACATGTATACACCCCCCACCCCCACCCCCACATATATATATATATATATATATATATATATATATATATATGTATCAAACCGCCCTAAATCAATATTAAAATCAATAGTTCCCAATATCGCTTGAAGAATTTCTAGACTGTCTTCTAGTAAATCCATATTTATCAAAAATGAAAAATATTACAATGAAGCCCTTAAAAACTCAGGATACAATTCGCAAATTAAATTCATAAATAAAAATGATAGAAACATAAACTGCATTGAAAATAAACCTATTAAGAGCGTAATGACATATAATATGGCAATGTCTTCCCGTATACGAGTTGAGAAAAATGACCAAGAGACAAAAAAAGATAAAACCAAACCACAAATATTAGATAATAATACAAATAAACAACAAACCAAAACCCGTAAACGTAAGAATAGACATAAGGAGACCCTATGGTTCAACCCTCCATATTCCAAAAATCTAGAGACAAACTTAGCCAGAGAATTTTTTAAAATATTAGATAGGAAATTTAAAGCCACCCATAGATATAATAAAATATTCAATAAGAATACAATCAAAGTGTCTTACTCTACTATGCCTAACCTTCATCAAAAAATAATTAGTTCTAATAGTAAAAAAAAATTAATAAGCTACAAAATACAATTATACAAAATATAGCAGATTGTAACTGTAGAAGAAAAAACAAATGTCCCCTACAAGGCTCATGTAAAATAGAAAATGTAATCTATAGCTGCACAATATCAAAAAACCCAAATCTACATGAATCTATTAGCAACCATTACTCAACCACAAGATTAAATAATGACACCAACCTTAACCAATCTACCAATCAATTACAAACCAACCCACCATATAATAATCCAGCACCAGACATAACGGAAAATAATCACAATAAACAAGAGGCAATATATTTTGGTACCACATCTGGCCTAATAAAACATAGAATTTCAATGCACAAATATTCTTTTAAAAATAACTCTCTGTCAAACCAAACTACTCTATCCAACTATATTTGGCAACTCAAGAATAACAATATTTCTTTCAAGTTGAAATGGCAAGTAATTGAATCTTGAACACCATATAAACCAGGAGATAAATTATGTGCACTATGTACAAAAGAGACCCTAAAAATTTTGAAATATGAAGATATAAAAAATACAACCACCCTATTAAATCCCAGAGAGGAACTAATCTTCACATGCAGTCATAAACGTTGGTTTAAATTTAATAAATATAAACCACCTTAAATCATTAAAAATTACTTATTAGTAAAAATAGATTATAATATTTTTTTATTATTCTGTAATAAATTAAGTTAGACTAATTATCTCCCTTGCATTCTTTAATTAAAGAAATATGACTAATTATCCCCCTTGCATTATTTAATTATACAAATAAGATTATCCTCCCCTTTCTTTCGAATTTTAAATTTTGGCGTTTTTTAATCAAAAGTATGCTAACGGATATAAAATATTCCACAAGCGTTCCTTTTGAGAATTTATCATTTCATAAGCTGAAAAGCTATAACAAACATCTATATGAGTGCTTTGACCTTAGTTCCTAATTTCCAAAGGCGAAAAATTAAAAGGTAAATACTTGTATGTATATTTTTATGTATATATATATGTATATGTATTTATATATATATATATGTGTATTTATGTATATGTGTATATATATGTGCATTATATGTATATATATATATGTGCATTATATGTATATATATATGTATATATATGTATATATATGTGTATGTGTCTATGAGTTTTATGTATATATATATGTGTGTGTATGTGTCTATGAGTTTTATGTATATATATGTGTATGTGAGTTTTATGTATATATATGTGTATGTGTCTTTGAGTTTTATTAGAAAAATGCTATTATAATATTGTACTTAAACCAAATTTAGATTTATAATTTTACTCTATTTTATTTCTATCTTTAACCCATATTAATTTTCTTATCAAGTTAAATCCATACCTTTATTCTAATTTTTTCCAGATACATCTGCCTTACTTTTAATGCTAGGTTTATTTATGGTGTCTTTTACATATAATAAAAAACCCTTCCCAATATTTTGCTGATGAGGAAATTTTGTTTGTTAAAAACACTATATGTAAAAATTATTGTCCGTAACTTGATGTCTACCACAATAAAAACATTGTTTTCCGAAACGATCGTACAAAGTATTGATTTTGTTGTTGTTCCTTCTTATGAAACGGATTTTTATTTAACTATAATTTGATTTTTAAATTATCAATCACATTACTAAATATTAAATTAGCTCTAGGATATTTACCTATCGAGCTTATTATATATCTAAATTACAACGAGCACTTTTTCTTTCCCTGTATTTTAATTAAACTAGTAATTTTACTATTACATTAAAATACACTCTGCTCTTTAGACTATTGTTCTAATCTCCTTTAAATTATATATATACATATATATATATATATACATATATATATATACATATATATATATATATATATATATATATATATATGTTTACTGTTTTGGGGGAAAGAATTCCAACAAAGTGCTCGATTACAAAGAAAAACTTTTTCGATATAAGAGCTTAATATTTATTTATTTAATTGTACAGACGTTCAGAAAAACATTGGTACCGCCGGTTTCAAGCCAAACATGAAGGGAACCAGTTAATGGTAACACGTAAACGATGTTCGGCTCTCGTCAGCCATGTTTTTTCTGTCACGAACATCGGTATTAATCGGTGTTAATGGTAACACGTAAACGATGTTCGTGACAGAAACAAACATGGCTGACGAGAGCCGAACATCGTTTACGTGTTACCATTAACTGGTTCCCTTTATGTTGGGCTTGTAATCGACGGTACCAATGTTTTTTCTGAACTTCTGTACAAATAAATATATATATATATATATATATATATATATATATATATATATACCTAGGGGATCGGACAAAAGAACACCGGACAAAACCGACCAGCTAATTAAATCAAAAACAGGTAATATCCCAAATGAATCAAAAACATTAAAAATCACTTTTTTATATTTTTTATATTTCTATTTTTATTTAATTAAATTTAGGAAAATTAGAAACCGGGTAACTAATTTTGGAAAGGTATGAAAATTAAACATCTGCGGAATAAATGTCAATAGAGTTTAAGGCCATTTTTATAGACGATATAGGATTCAAGTGGCTCTCACACAAACATACATATTTTTAAATATTTACTTTTGTTTGAAAGCAAGTAAGTCGATTTTTCTAAGTTAGGTACGCATTCTAAAGAGATTTTTCTTGTATTATCTTTTACAATTATTATATTAATAAAAAAGTAAAAAAATTAAAATCCTGTTACCAGAATTAATTCATCATAATAATTTTCAGTTTAATCATAAATACGTCAGTGATTATAAAATTGTGTTAATAGTTTGAAAAAAAATATCAACTACTCCGTGATTGTTCGAAACTTAACAGAAAGCCGTATGTAAACGATCGAATACAAAACCACAAATAGTATTTGAGGTGTAGCGCCCATTTAAAATTGTGTCCCCTGGTATGACGATCATAAAATCTGTTTACAGTCGATTTTTATTCCGTACTTGCTTAATGTTTCTACAATTCCAAAATTACGTAATTTTCTGTTGCTAATTTTCCGTTGCATCATGTAATTATCAGTGATTTTTGGCAATATTTTTCGTGACAAAAATGTTTTGATAATTTTTCAATATTTTTGAAATATGTAAATCAACTACTTTTTTGAAAGGTTACCTAGAGTATTTATGCAAATTTATGCAAGAATTTTATGCAAATAAAATAAATCGTACATCGTATTTTGATATTATTGTCATTTTAGTTTTAGTGATAACTTAAAAACAATAAATATCTATCCTTAGTACCAATAATGAAAAATTAAATTAAAAATTTTAAAAAACCGGATTTGGAATCGTAAATTAGGGAATACATTTTTCCGATTCCAATACCTCCAAAAGTTTCGATTTTTTACAACCCTTTTGCTATTAATTTCAGATGTTTGTAAACTTTTTTTTTTCTATTTTCTGTTTTTACCCTCTGAAGCCACTAGTAAAATAGGGACACATTTTTCCGATTCCGATGCCTCCAAAAGTTCCGACTTTTTTTACAACATTTTCGGTATAAAATTTCCAATTTTTTTTAGCTTTTATTTATCTTTATTTACTTTTTCTATTTTCGTCCCCACAGAATGCCGCCCCCTGGTATTTGCAGCTCGTAAAATTTTCCCGATTCCAATATCTCCAATAGCTTTTATTTATTTTTATTTATTTATTTATTTCTATTTTCACCCTCTCAAAATGCCGCCCCCCCCCCCTTTACAGGGGTCGCTCGTAAAATAGGGACACATTTTTCTGATTCCGATATAGCAAAAAGTTCCGATTTTTTACAACCTTTTCGGTAAAAAAAATCCGTTTTTTGTTAGCTTTTATTTATTTTGTCTATTTTTTATTTTTAACCTGTCAAAATGCCGCCCCTGACGTTTGCTGCTCATAAAATAGCGGCACATTTTTTTTTATTCTGATATCTCTAAAAGTCCCGATGTTTTCAAGCATAAAATTTCATATTTTTGTAAGCTTTCATTTATTTTTTTTACCCTCTTAAAATGCCGCCACCGCTCCCCGCTTGCTACGCCACTGAATAGAAATGAGATCACTCATTGGAGAATTGATAGAGATTTTGGACACAGTTTATCTCTGGGTGGCTGAGAGAAAAGGCGTACCCACACAGTGTAGGGATCTAACCTCAAGACTGTCTATTCGCAATCAATTTTTAATTAAATAAGAAAATTAAGTAAGAAAAAATTAATTTTAGTTTTTGGTCTCTCCCCTTGTGAATGAATTTATCTCTCCAATAAGATCTTTAAAACTGCCACAAATCTCCTTGTTTTCTCATGCATGAGTTTTATTCATCTTGACCGTAGAAACATGAGGATGCAGGAATAAACAAAGACTGGGAAGGATAATCTCATCTCAATAAAACAAATACTACAATGCTACCATGAAAGAAGAAGTATTGCCTAACAAACTGGCATCATAACAGAACAGGGACTACACTTACTCTCTCTGAATTGAACTTTGAAAGATAGTATTGAAATAGGACAGTGGACCGAATTGAGCATTACATACTGGAATAGATAGTTTATAATTCAGACAGCCAGATATAAAATCACTATTTTATATATATATATATATATATATATATATATATATATATACACACACTCATGAACAAAAAAAAAAATGGGCCAAGACTGAAAGAAAGAAGAAATCGATTTTTCAATATTTTTCCATGAATTTTTGTTAATTTTTAATGGAAATTTTTATTTTGCAGATCATTATTACTATATTATAGCATATAATAATAAGTGGAAAAATTAATCCTAAATAGTAAGACTGCATCTTGGCGAGGATATAAAAAACCGAATTGCAAGATTAAAGCAGTCCAAAATGACTTGCAAGCATATTTTTGATATTTTAAGAAAATAAAAAGTGAAAATATCTCTTTCTGTAGTGAAGCCAATTGGTCAAAGGTCCGAAGTCGAATGCTTAGTAAAAGGGAAATCTGGATCTGGTCGCTCTAGAGCATTCACTTTGAAGGACAACCACAGGCTTAAATTAACTGTTTTGAAGGATTGAAAGAAAACTTATGTTGACGACAGCAAAGAATTCAAAACAGGGGTTGGAAATTCTCTTTCTAGATATACAATATTTAGACGAATTAAAGAAATGGGATTTACTTCTAAAAGGTGTGCAAAGAAGCCATTTTTATCTAAGAAGAACATCAATGATAGAAAGAGATTTTTCTCGTATTATGGCAAGAAAGATACAGACTGGTTCAGGAATGTTTTCTGGTCAGATGAATCAAGGTTTTGTCTTGTTATTGATGCTCCCGATGCTCCCGAATGGTGCAATAGAAGAACTAGAGAAAGATTTTCACCAAGTTGCATAAAAATGACAGTTAACACGGGAATTAAGAGATAATGGTATGGGGAACTTTTAGTGCAGCAGGATTTGGGGAACTTATTAGATGTGAGAAGTCAATCAATGCAAAGGAATACATTCGAATATTAAAAAGAGGAATGTTACCAAGTATTCAGAAGCTGGGAATATCTCAGAACATTATTTTTCAACACGATAATGCCACTGCACATGCTGCTAAAATCACAAAAAAATAGTTTTCTGATAATTTAATTAATGTGATATTTTGGCCGGGCCAAAGCCCTGATTTAAACCCAATTGAGAATATTTGGTCCATAATATCTCATGCATTGAATGGAAGAACTTTTTCGAACAATGACAAACTGTGGGAAGCTGTGCAAAGCGAATGGAATAGCATCTCCTCTTCAGTGTTCCACTTTGGTTGAGAGCATGTCTAAAAGGATTGATCTTTTAAAGAAATCAAAAGGGAATGCGATTCCATCCTAAGCATTTATTTAAGTAAATGTCTTGTTCTGTGTTATCAGTTTTGTTTAATTTTTTTTTTTTTTTTTTTTTACATTTTCACCCCAAACAAAGCAAATTGCAACTTTGGTGTAGGGGGCTACTATCAGGGGCAACAACTACTGAAATATTATGTAGGGATTTGGGCAGCAAGATGTCGGTTCACGTTACACTTGAACTTCTGCCCGTCAGTACTGTTGGGGAAGCAGGGACTTGGAATGGAATTCCAAAGTCTAGCGGTTCTGGGGAAGAAACTATTGGAGTAGAAAGATCTTTTACATCTAGGGATCTCTACAGTGTGGGGGTGGGATTTAGCAGCCTGTCGGGTTTGTCGAGGGTGCTCACGTCATGGGGGCACAAGTGTTTGCAGTTCGTCAGAGCATTCACCACTAAAATACTTGTAGAAAAGGCAGAGGGATGCAACATTTCGTCGATCGGACAGAGGCTGAAGCTTAGATGCCAGTTCAGGGCCTATCAGGTTTGTGACTCTCTTTTGAACCTTGTCAAGGAGCGAGAGACTAGTAGCAGATGCACCACCCCAGATGTGAACGCAATACTCCATACATGGGCGAATGGTGGCCTTATAGAAGTACAGGATACTTTCAGTTGTCTAGCACGGTAGAGAGAGCCCACCTTTCTTGCAGCAGCCCTGGCAATGCCTTCAATGTAATTGTTTCAACTCATGTTTCCTATGAACGTTAGGCCAAGCAGTTTGAAAGATGTACTCTCAGATAAAGAGTCGTTGGCCATTGCTATAGGTGGTAGAGAGGGTTTATTGTAATTATTGAATGAAACTAGTTTAGTCTTGGCGGCATTGAACGTGACCAACCATTTTTGTCCCCATTCCACTACAGATTGGAGGTCTTCCTCTAGTGTTTCTGCCATTTCTTTAGAAATGTGTTCATTCATCTTCCTGTTGTGCCTGCCATAGAGTGTAGTTTCTGTTGGATTGTGTAGTGGACTTTTGGTCAGCGTTCAAGTTGTGGATAACTTGACAAAGACTAAAGTTACTTCTCATGAAAGAGGAGAACTATTTATGGCACAATGGGAGATTCCATTGTACACACATGGGCCAGTCTATTCCTTGGATTGTGATTGGCTGAATCACCTGATTGGATATGCCTGTACATAAATACAAGCCCTCAGTCCAGCTCAATCTGGTGTCTGTCTTGTGCATAAGCTGGACCCTTGGTAAGTGTTGCTGCTATTATTATTATTGTTGTTGTTGTTGTGTGTTATTGACTAACACAGTTCTTTTGATTATTCTACAGTGTCATTAGCATATATATCCATCTCAGAGGCAACTTTGTCGGGGAGGTCATCTATGAATATCAGGAACAATAGAGGTTCAAGGATAGACCCCTGGGGCACTCCCGCATTTATATCATATTATTTAGATGTACAACCGTCGAGGACAACCTGGATTTTTTTCTTATCTAAGAAGGATTTAATTATGTTAAGTATTCTACCAGTGATACCGTATGATCTAATTTTCCTGGAGACCCTCATGCCATACTCTGTCAAAAGCCTTAGATATATCTAGAGCTACCGCTCTACCCTCCCCCGCTTTGTCCAGTGAATGGTATATACGTTCAGAGATAAGAGTTAGGATGTGTGCTGTGGAACGGGCTTGTCTAAATCCATATTGTTAGTCAGTCAGAAGTTTAGCATCTGTGAGGTGATGGACTAGAGCATGGTTAATTAAGGTTTAAAATATTTTGGCAAAAAGTGGGAGGAGGCTAATGGGGCGATAATTTGATGCATCAGTCCTTTCGCCAGAATTCTTGAATACTGGAATACTGTTTTCTTGTTCAATTGTTTTTTTGTTCAATAAAATTTGTTTGGTCCATTGTTTTTTTTTTTGTTTGTTTGTTTGGTTTTTTTTTTTTGCTCACGAATTTATATATGAAACAATGAGTGGAAAATGAAGTCACAAAAACTATATATTGGTAAATATAGAATGATTCATTTGTTTAATAAGGGTATACATGCATTTAATTGGGAGATAAAGGGGACTCTTTATAGAAAGGTATTTCGAAGCTTAATGCTTCTCATCAGAAGAGTAGAGAAGATGCTAGGTAACATGATGGGGATTCATCAGGAACGAAATAAATTAATAAAATTATTGATGTTGTTAGGGGAAACTATATTGCTTTCTAAGAAAAAGGAGGAGCGTACTATATCATGTACTGTAGTGTAAAAATGGTGTATAGGGTTTCTATCATAATCTTAAATAATGCCGGTAGTTTATGTTTAAGACTCAAGGGGAGTACAAGAGTGGTTGGGTTGTAGTTCCATTTTATCCGTATGTAAGATGTATAGTATCCATGCAGGGGGTTTACGCTAAATGGCTTTTTATCAACAGAGGTAACAACAGCACTTAGAGACAGTGTATGTTTTCAGGCGCAACATCATGATGATGAATTAAAGCAAGACGGTGCATCCTAAGTAGGATTAATCAAAAGCAAAGGTTATCATCACTTTTAGCGTGATGTTATGAGATTAATGAAAGTTGTGGTGTGGATTACAATAGTGTGTACTAGGGTTTTAATTAAGTCAGGTAGGGGAGGCTCCAAAGGTGAATTAAAGTGGTAAATTATGAGGTGGGAATGGGTGGGTATTTGTAAGAGTATAATAATAATTTTCAGAAGATAATATATAGTGGATAATATGTAGTAATAATCCTAGGGTTGCCCTGTTATTAGGTGTAAAGTGGGGTGAAATATAAGGCAAAATTATAAAGGCATACACACTCTCGCTTTAATTCATCATCAGAATATTGCTGAAACGGGAGGAAACTTCCCATGCCTCCTCAAAGTAACTTAGTCCACAATATATTGTAGTCTGCTGCACTGTAGAGTACCTACGGTTTATTTTATAAAATTATATTTATATATAATGGCTTGCATTAAAGTTTAAAATAAAAAGTGAATTATCATATTATATTGTGCTCTAAGCAAAAGCATGCATTTCCAACAAGCCCCTGTCATATAAAAGAACCTACTGTTTATTTTATATCTCGTGCGTTTCGGCTTATGTTGTAATAAAACTTCTTCAAATGCACTTGTAATGTTGGGTGTGTAAGGTGTTAACTTTGGTTAAAGTCGCCTGTTCCTTCTTGATTGTGGTTAAAAGTAAAGAACCTTACCTCATGCATCGTGTGGCTCGTGTTAGGAAAGAAAAAAAAAAGAGAAAATAAAAATGGCCGCCCCCTGGTATTTATGGACTGATGATCACGTGATGTGAGGAGAAGGTGGGTAAGCAAATGAGATGTGGTTGGGTCTCTCTATAAAAGAGCCGTCTTCTTTCCTTTGGGGTCAGTGTGGAAAGTGCAGAGAAAAGAGAACAGTTGGAGTTGGAGTTGAGTTCAAATTTAACGTCATTGATTATGGATTATTGATACTTATCGAAATATTCCGATACAAAACCTATCTAACAACACTGCCAGATAGATAAAGTATGTTTGTTTGAAGTTTCATAAAAATCGACCCAGCTGTTCCCTAGGAAACAACACCGCACACGCAAATTCATTTTTATATGCTAGTGCAGTGTATATATATATATATATATATATATATATATATATATATATATATATATATATATATAATAAGATTATCGATTAAAAGTTTAAAAGTGATAACACTAATAATGATATTCATTGATAGCTAGTCAATTTTATTATATGTAAACTTTTTAAGAAGATAAGATCAATTTCACATATAGCTATTTAGGCCCCAACAATGAAATCCATTAACTTATAAATTATTTTATTTTGTATATTATCAGGTTGAGTTGTTTTTCTCGTGAAAGCATGATTAGCAGATTTTTTTATGTGCTTCAAATGCATTAGTTTTATGACTTCGTTCAATTTTTAGTTTTTTAGTGGCGAGATTTTTATTTTTTAGTGTAGTGTGTGCTATTTTCTTGCATCTCCTTATTGCTCAGTTTTTTTTTAATTTTCTGATTTCACGATTGAAAAAAATACATTTCTGAAGAATGGTTGATGTAAGATTGTTTTTCTGTTAGTTTAAACTCAATAGATATTTATCATATTATTAGTGGTACCAACTAAGGAAAATTGTTTTTTTTAAAAACAAACAAAAAATAAATAAAATAAGCTTTTTTATGTTGTTATCTCCGTGGATTAAATTCTGTGCAGATTCCCTAGTTCAACAAAAAGATTCCTAAGTTCGGCTAGACAATCCTGAAGAAATTCGGAAGTTTAGCAACCGAAACATTTTGTAAATAACAGTAGCCTGAATAATCAAAATAATGCATACGGATAATTGTTTCATTAATGTGGCTAGATGTAACACGGGGATCTGAATGATATATACACTATAATGTACCGCTTTACCAGGTACAGATACTTATTTTATCGTTCATTTATTTATATATATATATATGTGTGTGTGTGTGTGTGTGTGTGTGTGTGTGTGTGTGTGTGTGTGTGTGTGTGTGTGTGTGTGTGTGTGCGGGCATGTTAGATAAGAAGGGCTGTCCCCTTCTCAAGTAAGTAAGAAGGCAGACTAGATAATAACCCTTATCCCGAGTAGCTTCTGAGCCTTGATAAGTGGTGACCACCATGTAAAAAAAAAATGTGAAAATGATATTAGGAAAAGGCTAGAATGGAACCCTATAGGCAAGTGAATAATTGAAATCTCAGGAATGCAGTCCATTGATAATTCTTTTAGAAATAGCTAAATATTATTAATGTCAGAAAAAGAGTCGATTGTCCATTCTATTAGAATAACAGGATATTAAATATGTCAGTTAAAAGAATGGACAATGCGAGTTAAAAAATATTGTTTAAAAATAAGTTAGATATTAAATAATTAGAATTGGGAATTCTTGTTTGCCAAAAGTGTGTTTGGACAGACATATGTAAATCCACGTGAAAGTTAGTCACGTTGGGAACGACACGTCTGACGTCATAAACAAAGGAGATTTCCCAATATATGAATCGAGGGTTCGAAGTTAGAGAGGATCAGATAATCAGAGAAGATCACACACAGTGATAAAGTCAGTTAGAGACTGGGAGGCCCTTAGAAGCGAAGGGAGAAGAGTAGACCATGTAGTCGAAAAGGCTTGAATTCCTGACATAACCAATCGGCCGATTGAGAAATAAAGAAATCATCAATAATTTTGTAATTGTTGTCTTTCATGCCATCTTTACAACCGAAAAGGTAAATGTGTTTTGTATATTCATCTATAAACAAACTCAGATATATATAAGCGAGATAAGTCACAGATTAAAGATCAAGTGAATTACCCTGTTAGATATTACATTAAGGTAATACTTTCAGGATGATCCTATATATATATATATATATATATATATATATATATATATATATATGTGTGTGTGTATGTATATGCATGTGTATGTATATGCATGTGTATGTATATGCATGTGTATATATATATATGTGTATATATATATATATATGCATGTATGTATATATATACATCTCTCTATATCTCTCTCTCTCTCTATATATATATGTATATGTATGTATATCTATATATATGTATGTATATATGTATATATATATGCATGCATATATATATATATACATATGAATATAGTCTCTCTCTCTCTCTCTATATATATATATATATATATACATATATATATATATATATATAGAGAGAGAGAGAGACAGACAGACAGACAGAGAGAGAGAGAAAGATAAAATTAACACATTAAACTATAAAAGAAACTTTACTCCAGTCTGTAATGATTCAATATATTGCTTCCGGGCAATGCTAGATTTTTTAACAAGTTCCAGAAGAAAAGTTTATCTTTAAAGTTTATTCTACACATCTATCCTCACCCGTCATTTTTATTTCAAAATCCATGGAAATTCAGTTAAAAAAAACATATCTTGTGAACACTTCTTGTTCTGCTGATTGTCAGATATCGAAAATATCACGCAAACATCTCTACCCAGCTGTCAGCAATTCTTCCTGGTTCACATTGAAAGGTGGTCGAAATGGCAACTTTCGTGCTTCCTGACATTTGCCAAAAAAAGGAAAATAGTTGTAAATACAAGTTCCTTTGTGTCTAAAACTGCGTCGGTTTTGAAAACGCCAACATTTTAGTAGTGTGTACAAGACAGATGAGACAAATGCCAAAGTGTGAGTGTTAAGCTTGGCTACCCACAATGTAAATTAAATAGCACAAGGACATGCTGGATCAATAAGTATTTGGCAAATAAAGAATTTTAGAAGCTAAACGTTGACTACCTTAAAGAATGCTAGTCTTTGTGAAGTGATTTCTACGAACACTAAAAAGCAAATAGCTCGAACAACTTACCTTCTTTCTTTATCTGCTTTATTTGGATTCACTTTTCTCGTCACTTCTAAAACCAAGCAAGTTTTCTCGGAAACGTGTTAATGCAAAGTTATGCCAATCAATGAAAATCGTTTCTAAACCCTAAAATAACAAGTGTATGAGAAAGTAATAAGCCGACACACAGATACTTCTATTAAACAAATGTTACATGGAAGAACCCAAGTACGTCTACTCAATACACACCTCGTGCTTTTGGCCAAGGGGGGCGAAAGACACTCGGTGACTCACATACAAGCCTTCTTCATCATATGCACATATTCGTGCACAATAACGACAGTCAGATGAACAGAAACGAATTGCTACTCACAGCTATACATGGCATATCTTCCTGAGTAAAAGATATTAATTACTTTTATTTCTCTATAGTAACACCAAGTCTCCTGCCTGGCACACAAAACTATGACAAAATATTAATTTAATTTAAAAATCTTCTTTTGTTACCTCTGTGAACAGAACACACACACGCACACATACATGCATACATATATATATGAAAATGAATTTGAGTGCATGCCTGTGTGCATAGACAAAAGCATATATGCTCATGCATATATATATGCATGCCTGCACTCACATAATTGATTTTATGTCTGTTTACATGCTGGCGAATATTGCACATCTTTTAGAAATTGTCTACAAACTAAACTATTTCCAACCAGCCATCTTTCTTTCAAATCCATCCTTATTATTTCTTTCCAAGTTTCCTTGACTTACCTTGCTAACTGAAAAAAATCTAAATGTCCTTTCATCTCAGCCAAACGCCATAAAATAAAAGAGAAACAGAAATATCATAATCTTACTCTCTTTTTAACTGATGAAACTGAAAATATTTGTTTGTTATTCAATTAGTACCCGATGTATTAGATAACAGTACGAGTACCACTAACTCTCCGGATAGAAGCCCTTCCCCCATTTTTAAATTTTTGACGATCAAGGTTATCGATCTTTGCGGTAGGAGGAATTTAACAAAATAGAAGTTAAGGAGTTTGTTTGATATTTTTCATTTTAAATTTATCTGTCTCTACCTCCCTCTAACACTCTCAACCGTTTGACGCTATCCTTCGCCACGTCTTTTCTCCGTTCTGTTTCTTGAAAATATCCTAACCTTTCCTTCTGCACATTTCCTTCTCTTAAAGATGATAGAGATGTAAGAAATTTAATTGAGCTGTCATCTTTAATATTATTACCTCCAGGCAGCAACAAGTTTCTATCCGCCCCCTTCAAAACAACACTTGAATAAAACACAGTTTTAATGCATTCCTGGTTAATGATATACATTTATTTAAATATGTTCCAGGAGGATTGTCGTGATCCTTGTCTCCTCCCTCTTCTCCAACACTATAGTGAAAATGACTTGACATATAATACTTACCTAATGTATTAGTGTAGTAAATTATTATGATTATTATTGCTACTAGCAGGATTAGTATCTTGACGTTGCACGGATGGAATATAAAAAAATGATTTAACTTTAAAAAATATCTGCAAAAAGGAAATTTCCTCGATGTTTCTTTCTTGCAATGAAATGAAGTGTGGAAATCATATTTAATGTTTTATGATACACTTTTTACTGCAATGCTTTTATTGCCTGCAAACTTGCAATCAAAGGATTAAAAAAAAATTCATTTTATTTTCAGGTTGGGCGAGGATTAAAGAAACTTTTTTTTCGGATTGTGTAGATTGTTTGTTGAAATTCATTATAGTCACTTGTACTTAACCAAATATTTTCATTGTGGTCAATTTATTATTTATTTGTGCCTGTGAAGTATTCGGTTTTTTCATAACTTCTCTCCGCCACCAAAAGTCTAAAAAAAATCGAACTTTGAAAAAATAGTAAAAATCCCTCCATTTCTATTTGAAACAGAAACGAAAAATAATTTAGATGAGAAAAATAAAAATGCTGCCACACCAAATTTCCTGTTCCACAATTGAGAAATTATTTGATTATACACGTTGACTTATTGCTAATTATAGGCAGGAAGCAGGTGCTGGTTACACATTAAACTTTCATAGGAAAGTGATCCTCCACTTCAAACTCTAAAATATTCATTTTTATGTTATTTCCTTTTCTGCTCGTATTTTATCAGATTGTTCACATATAATCGAAAAACAAGAAAATTTAATTCAATTTAGAGTAAATAAAATTCATTAGTGTAATGAAACTAAGTGTAAAAGAAGCGAGAAATGCCAACACGCCAAACAAACAAAAAAGAAAAAAAAGTTTTTTGTATAAATATGTTAACTAATTTCTTAAGGAAAAAGCTAGGATCAATTTTAGCGAATAAATAAGGATTCATATATAATAGCTTTCAAAATTATTACAAAAATATACAATAACTCAAATAGTTGTTTTTGATCAAATATCAGAATTTCAATTCAGAGGAAAGACGAATGATTGGGTTTAATGAAATTAAGTGTAAAATATATCTGTCCTGGTTTATTGATGTGACTGTGTATATACATATATATGCGTTGCATACATTTTTTAATACACATACATTCATTTTCATATGTATATATGTTTGCTCTGTGTGTTTGTGCATGTTGTGTCATTATTTGTTTAGTGTTACTGTCAGCTTTGTTTTAAAATATTTTCTTGTGTAAAGAGCGAGGAGAAATCTGAATCTTCCTCTGATGCATGTGTGAAAATTTTTTGTGTAGAGAGAATATATTGCTGAGTGCTTTATTGATGCCTATGTAGGATTTGTCGCATACTTGATCGCAGGATAAAGACTTAAACGGTACCACTTTTTGGTGGTGCATTTAAGTCATTTTTATTTTGAATGTTTGTGTTGGGTCTTTGAATTTGCTGTTGCATTTTGTGACCCTTTGAGATGTATGCTCGTTGAATTTTTACATCATTGAATGTGTTTGATGCATTTGCTTTTTTATTATTTTTATTATTCAATGTTGCTTAGTTTGCTGCGTTGATTGCCTAGGTTCAAGTTTATTTGTATATTTGTGAATAGTTCTGGAGACCACGCACACAAGCACACAGCATATATAGAACAATCACACACACACACACACACACATATATATATATATATATATATATATATATATATATATATATATATATATATATATATATATAGCTAGCTATATGGATAGCTGGGTTGCAGTAGCTGAAAAAGGCGCATATGCAAATTAGAAACTATGCACGAGTTGGTATGATAAAAAAAGAAAAAAAAGGACACCACGTCGTCGGGAAAAAGTCGGCGCCAAAGGGGACAGACGTGTAAAGTGAAGGGGGGATGGGAATGGGCTGACTGTGGCCAGCGTGTGGTCGGCAGAAATAGAAACGCGCCAGGCGCGATGGATATGTGGCAGTAAGAGACATCTAAACCAGCGTCAAAACGGAGAGAAATAAAATCCGTAATAAACGACTTATGTTAAAAAAGAAAGAAAAGCTGAACCAGATTCATTTATTTTTGTTTGTTTATTCCCTTTCGACGGTGATGGACGGCGTGTGGGTCAGCGAAAGTTTTGATCTGTAACAAACACGGTTCGAGTGTAACAGCTACGTTACGTAAATCCTTGGTGAAAAGAGTGATAACACTATTTAATACTTAAAATATTTATTATTTTTACGAACAGACAAACAAACAATGAAACTGTTTCATCATTATGCAATTTTCAGAGTAGGAAATTATAATTACTGCCATTCAAACAATTGGATAAGCATAAATGTAGCATCAAGTCCTGAGAACATGTTTACCAGAAAGAACAGTTGGAAATAAGTCATACACCATCCACAATGACTATGCAATTTCTGAAGGTACTTACCTAGAAAACGGAGCTATTAAACCTGACACAGTCATATGGAACAAGGAGAAAGAAAAACATAGTACAAGTTATTGCCCTTAATGATGCGTGGTCAAAGAGAGCTGAAGGAAATATATCAAAATACAAAGGTTTTAACAAAATACCAAGGTTTTATCAAAATACAAAGGTTTAACAAAATACAAAGGTTTAAACAAAATACCAAGGTTTAACAAAATACCAAGATTTAACAAAATACCAAGGTCTTAACAAAATACAAAGGTTTAACAAAATACAAAGGTTTAACAAAATACCAAGGTTTAAACAAAATACAAAGGTTTAACAAAATACCAAGGTTTAACAAAATACAAAGGTTTAACAAAATACCAAGGTTTTAACAAAATACCAAGGTTAAAACAAAATACCAAGGTTTAACAAAATACCAAGGTTTAACAAAATACCAAGGTTTAACAAAATACCAAGGTCTATACAAAATACAAAGGTTTAACAAAATACCAAGGTTTAACAAAATACTAAGGTTTAACAAAATACCAAGGTCTTAACAAAATACAAAGGTTTAACAAAATACCAAGGTTTTAACAAAATACCAAGGTTTTAACAAAATACCAAGGTTTAAACAAAATACCAAGGTTTAAACAAAATACCAAGGTTTTAACAAAATACAAAGGTTTAACAAAATACCAAGGTTTTAACAAAATACCAAGGTTTAAACAAAATACCAAGGTTTAACAAAATACCAAGGTTTAACAAAATACCAAGGTCTTAACAAAATACCAAGGTTTAACAAAATACCAAGGTTTTAACAAAATATCAAGGTTTAAACAAAATACCAAGGTTTAACAAATACCAAGGTTTAACAAAATACCAAGGTCTTAACAAAATACAAAGGTTTAACAAAATACCAAGGTTTTAACAAAATACCAAGGTTTTAACAAAATACCAAGGTTTAACAAAATACCAAGGTTTAACAAAATACCAAGGTTTAACAAAATACCAAGGTTTTAACAAAATACCAAGGTTTTAACAAAATACCAAGGTTTTAACAAAATACCAAGGTTTTAACAAAATACCAAGGTTTTAACAAAATACCAAGGTGTTAAAAAAATACCAAGGTGTTAAAAAAATACCAAGGTTTAACAAAATACCAAGGTTTTAACAAAATACCAAGGTATTAACAAAATACCAAGGTTTTAACAAAATACAAAGGTATTAACAAAATACCAAGGTTTAACAAAATACCAAGGTTTTAACAAAATACCAAGGTTTTAACAAAATACAAAGGTATTAACAAAATACCAAGGTGTTAACAAAATACCAAGGTTTAACAAAATACCAAAGGTCTTATATACGACATAAAAAGAAACTGAAATCTTTGGAAGCTAATCATTCCAGTAATTATAGGATCAACCGGATTTACGAAAAGGAGTCTCAAAAACTACCCAGTGTACCAAATGCAAAAGAGATACAAACAATTATAATTAAAGGAACAGTTAAAATTATAAAAAAGATTACTCGGTGGGATGCCTCATCCCCAGCTAAAACTAAATAAGAAAATAAAAAAAAGAGATATATAATCAACCAATTCATTTAATCATACAAGATAAGAATTCTATCACTAATCATCTACTTTTCTTGCCTCTACTAGTATGACCAAGTTGAATGATGAAGCGATACTGGTCACGTGGTGTTTATGTCTGAGGAAAAGAAATTTATATGATAAGACGCTGTAAGCAACATTCAGGGTTAAAAACAAAAAATGGAGAGAGAAGACTCTTGACTGAATCAGACGCTGTCTTTGAGGCTGATTGGCAAAGACAAGCTTTAGAAGATCTTACCCCCTTCCCCCTATGGCTATGATAGGAACTCTTTTGAAGTCGATTTCTTTTTTGCGGAGCAGTGAGGGGTGCGGGAAAGTATCCTTCTTTATCTCTACAGAAAAATATATTTGAACCTCGGGCAAGGGCTAAACGAAATTATGGATGAAAGAGAAAACGAAAATGCTAGAAACATAAGAAAGAAAAAGTAACCAATCATGGAAAATAAAATTATATGAACGCCATTTTCTGTTTATTATTTTGTTTTGTTTGGACAAGCTAGAATAGGACGCTAGACACATCAGAGACAAACCCAAAGAAGACCAAAGAGTCCAACTGCCGAAATAGTGTTACTATTAGAACCAAAATGAAAACATTAGTTTAATAGCAAGTTAATAATAATCTCATGTGATAAAATAAAATTGCACGGTGAAACGATAAAATTGTCGCCTTAAAGAAACCAACACTACAGCTTCATTTTAAATCTTTTATTGAAAGAAATCAATTCAGGTAACGATTATGTAGTAGAGCTGACATCTATTCAATGTGGTCGCCTTCAGCCTCAATTACTGTCTCGATACAGGTCCAGAACTGGGAGTATACCTTTTCCACAAGCGCCAGCAGGAAATTGGTGAATACTCGGTGGATGGCGGCGATCAGGCTGACTTTGGTGTTGTGGGAGGTCATGTCGGTGATGTTCTCAATGAATGACCAAAAGAAATCGTCCAGTGAGCTCAGATCGGGAGAGGAGAAGATACCAGTGAGAAAAGGTACAAAGTTGTAGCGCTCCTTCTGAAGCCAAGCCTTGGTCTCTTTGGACAATGGCTGGTGCCGAGTCCTGCTGCCAGACCCAGGTTCTGACAGCGGCCAAGTAATTGTATGAAAGGATCAACACACTGATCAGCAGATCCATGTATATTTTAATGTTGACTTTCAAGCCGACTCTGAAGATGTGGACCTCGCTTGAAACCATACCAAAGACTATAACTGTGACTGGAAACAGGTCCCAATCCAGCGATGCATTTTGAGGGTGCTGGCAGTGGTCCTGTTGTCATAACTTGGATCGGGAGAGAGCATGAGTTGTACAGGGGTGGGCATCTCCGATCTCGCTCATAGGACATTGTGTCACTTTCAGACATGATAGAATGCTCCTATCACTCTTGGGATTTGTACACAACTAGCCAACTAGCAGATCGTCTGAAACAAAAAACAAGGAAACCGGTTTTCATCAAGCGGAAACGAAATCATGTCATCTTTTCTAGGGCGACGATTATATCGTTCCATCTTGAACTATTAGAACCAAAATGAAGACATCCGTTTAATAAAAACTTAATAATAATCCAACATGTGGTAGAATAAAATGATATGACATTTTCTGTTTATTATTTTGGTTTGTATGAACAAACTAAAAGAACATTAGGTACCCAAAAAAGAGTACAACTGTGGAAATACTATTTGAAACAAAATGGAAACATCAGTTTAATAAAAAACATAATAATCTAGCATATAATAATTCAAGACCATTTAAGCATTCATAATCATCTATTTTTCTACTCTTATTTCACTCCAAAGACGCATGGTGCCACTTTTCGTAAGGGGCTACTATTTGAGACCAAATTTATAGAGACACTATGTTGGGAGTTGGGCAGCAAGATAACTGTTTACATTAAACTTGAACTTCTGCATGTTAGTACAGCCGAAGAAGCAGGGATCCGGGAAGGAATTCCAAAGTCTAGTTCAAGGGAATAAGCTATTTGAGTAGTAGGCTTTGAAGGATATCTACAGTGATGGGATTTTTGCTATTTGACAGGTTTGTTGAGGGTGTCTACGTCGAGTGGTTACAAGTGCTTTGAGTTCATCAGAGCATATTCTATTAAAATACTTTTCGACGATGGTCTTTGGTTGTAAATGCGAGACCTATTAGGTTGGCAACTCTGTTTAACCCTGTCTAGAAGCGAGAGACTAGTTACAGATACACCAGCCAAGATGTGGTAACAATACTTCATGCATGGTCGAATATTGGCTTTGTAGAGGTACAGGATATTCTCAGGTGTGAGTAACCTTCTAGCACGATAAAGAGAGCCCACCTTCTTTGCAGCAGCCTTGGCAATTACCTCAATGTATTTGCTCTAATTCATGTTGCCTGTGAATGTTAAACTTAGGATTTTGAACAAAGTATTCCAGGTAGTGTATCAATAGCAATCAGTGGTTGAGAATGTTTTTTGTAGTTATTACATCCTTAGTAGTTTGGCTAGGAGCAAAGTATAGCATGCATTGGGGCCTGAACCAACTGGAAAACAATTATTTAAAAAAAGGCTTGAAGGGTCTAATTAAAAACAGGCTTGAAGGGTCTAATTAAAAACAGGCTTGAAGGGTCTAATTAAAAAAAGGCTTGAAGGGTCTAATTAAAAAAAGGCTTGAAGGGTCTAATTAGCCAACCTTTATTTTTTTTATCATTTCCCATTCCTTGTTTTATTGTAATAAAATCTTGGTATATATGTATATTTATAAACAAAAGAATTTAACATCAAATTTAGTATATATGAAGTAGGACAGACCCTAGTGTAAAAGTGGTATTCTGGTAACTGAAATGATTCTAGTTAAGAGTAGGATAAACACTGTCATCACTACAGACCAACAATGACCAAAGACACCTATTTACAAAAAAGAGTGATGAGAGTCCAGCATAGGAGATCAATTATAGGTCTTTTTTGGATTTGAAACCGACGGTACCGGTGGGTTTCTGGTCTTCTATAATATATATATATAAGTGACCTTATCTGTCAGTTTGTCTGAGGAACGGTCTCTAACAATCTCCTATTTTACTATTTTGTCTACAAACTTATAGCTATGTATATATATATGGGATTTGAACATATGGAACAAATTTGTTTTGGTCGTTAGTCGATAAAAATAATAACTAAATGTTCAAAATTGAAGAAAATTTGAATGTGGTGCTAAAAGTACACTTCTACACATGCACAAATATACATTTATATTTTAAAGTCGGTTAAATCTTTACGTTGTCTTATCCATCTGATGATAGCTAAAATGGTAATGAGTAAGATTAGAGCACTAAATGTTTGATTTCAATTCTAGATGATGGCACCCAAGTCCTATTTTTCTTAATTTTTGAAATCGCTACTATATATTGGTTACAATATAATAATCGATGGAGAATCAAGTATATGATAATAAATATAAAATCTTTAAAAATTAAAACATTGTATTTAAGGGTATTTTATAACTTGGCCACACCGGGCAGCTACTACTATATATTGGACACAATATAATAATTAAGGGAATTGGCTCTGTAATGATAAATACGAAATTTGAATAATTAAAATAACATATTTAAGCGTATTTTATGACCGGGCAACGCCAGGATACCTACTAGTGTATATATGCATATATTATATATATATATATATATATATATATATATATATATTAGTTAATTTGTTCTGGAAAGGTAATTATAGAAGATGTAAATTACATCTACTCCAAACTAATTTTTTCCTGTCAATTGCAGTGAAAATAAAAAAGGCTATGTCCACATCATTGGTGATTAACTATCAACGACAGGCCATCGGTCTTTGTGTAAGTGAGAAAGAAATTACTCATTGCAAGAGCGATCAGCTCTAAACAAGAGAAACTATTTGTCTGAATTTCGGGAAGTACTTGTAGTTGATTGCAAAAAAACAAGTCACATTGTCCTTTGATGCCATGGAAATATTATGTTGAGGAGTCGGCAATTTGGGTCGAAACCAGATCCATAACAATGATACTAGCTGAAATCGGATTTTTTAAGCTTTGAAGAATGAACAGCTTGACTATTAGAAGACTTTCAGAAAAGGATTCGGAGTCGAATATTTTTGAATTTTAAGAGTCAAAATCAGAAATTTTGGAATCCTATAAGTCTTATACCTTGCGATTCTGCCATCCTGCTGGAAATTTCAAGTCGAACCAATGCTCTCTGCATCCCTTAAGAGTAGACAGGGAACCTTGGTTTTACTTCTGGTATCCTCATAACCGTGTAGAATAATTGTTTTTAATTCCTTACATCAAGTTACTCCATGTCTTGTCTTGGGCGATTTCTGTAAATAAAAATTTCTTACATTTCTTTTTACTAGGTAGTATAAATCAGTCTTGCTTTGAGTATGAAAATGGATAAATATATGAAAATTCCATATAGTTAACTTGCGGAATTTTGTTTAGGTTTGGGATTTTTTGAAGATTGAACCTACAACCTTTAGAAGAATGTAGCTTTTGCAACTGAGTTTTACCAAGTCCTATAACCACTGCGCCATGTGTCTGTGTGGACAATTCTAGCACAAGTGTAAGGAGCCTTAAATCTGCTTTTGTTCTAAATGAAACTCCCTATTTATTACTGCAAACACACACATTTATATACATATACATTATCTATTATTTATAATTAATGGTTACCATCTCGTGCTAACTTCTATACTAAGTCTGCTATGTGCAAAAATTGTCTGCAATTTAAAATGGAGAGAAATAATCGAATAACAGAATTTTTACTTTTACTTTTCCTTTCTGTTATTGGCGGGGATTTTCTTTGGGTACAAAGTTTTAACAGAATGCGACAAACCAAATAAAATGTCATTTCAAACTTTTTCCTCAGGGTTGGTTGGATAATGACAGTGTGGCCTGAGTGATCCCGTTATATCCCTATGCTTCTATCGGAGCCATTAGTCTATCCCTAGCATAAATTTTCCTCAACAGTAGACTTTGAGACTTTATATGATCTTACACACCGCCATATAATCCACATACGAAATGGATAGTTGCATCTCAGAGATAAGCATTCTAAACGCAACGCTCACTTAACAAAACGGTACAAACACAAGTAACCGTCAATGTGGCACAGCAGATCAAAACTCAAAACTTCGTAATCATCAGTATTTGATTAGGTGATTGGTGAATCAGGAAAAATCCGTCTATGAAATCAGAAATTAACAAGAAAGCTTGAAAGACGTGCATTCCGATTGCTTTGCCAACATCCCTCAAGTTAATAACGTGGGATTCTCACACGTCTGTTACACAAGTGACCAGAGGAAGTGTAATTACATTACGCAGGCATCAAACATCAGCTCCCATCACTAAACCAAGAAAAGAAAGTCTATCCAGGCGTTTTTCGGCGTATTCTCCCACAATGACCCAGGCTAAAAGTAACTCATTCTGCCCCAAAGACCATTATGCTCGTACACTGGGGCAGGAGACGATATGTAGAATCAAATTTACATTTCTCTGCCTAAAGTACTCCGAAATCATATGGAAATCAAACAAAACTTTTCCTAATGAATTATCTACTCATGGATTAGATAATTCAGATAATGAACTTGAAAATTTTATTTTCAAACAACAGAGAATAATCTAATTAATCATCTAATAAAACGGACTTTGTCAGGTGATTTTTGTTAATATAGCTATCGAACAAAAATGAAGGGTGGAGTTCAACTATATTTTTACCACACACACACACACACACACACACATATATGAATAAAAGAAGAAAGGCCTGTAGGTTTTTTCCTTCCTTTTTCCATAACGTCATAATATCATACCTACTTATATTCATGTGCGTGTGTGTATATATATACATATATATATATATATATATATATATATATATATATATATATATATATATATATATATATGTATGTATATATATATACTAGCAGGGAGAGGAGACGTTAGTCAAGGATTAAATGAGAATAAACAAATGTTCCACCTTCCCATACTTTCATTTTCATGGAAATCTGTGTAATCGCACATTTTTAATCAAATCGATTGATTGCCTGGCGCTTGTTAGAAACCAGGAGGAAACTTTACATGCACTGACTTAGTCCACAATACAGTGCAATCTATATTGCCCTTTAGAGAAGCTACTGTTGATTTTATAACGTATTCTGTAAATAATGGTTTTATCTAAAGTTTCAAATGCAAAAATCAAGTATCATGGTTTAATTGTGCTCTAAACAGAAACATCCATTTCAAATGCGCCCCTGTTTTATAAAAGAATCCACAGTTAGTTTTTATAAGCTGAGCCTTTCTGCTTGTGTGGTGATAAAGCTTCTCAAATGTACTTGTGTTGTTATATTGTATAAAATTGTAAACGTTCCTTTATCTTCATCAAATTATCTTCTCCCAAATCCTAAGATCATTCGTTGACATTTATGGTGACGACACTACCATCTATGACAACACTTCAAAGACTGTAAATGACCAAAATCTCTCTGATTCTCTCTTCTTTGATCTTGAGCACATGATGCAATTGGGAAAGAAGTGGCTGGTTAATTTTAATGCATCTAAAACCAAACTTTTATGTTTCCACCATCAATGCTCTGTCTTTCATCTGCCATCAATTGAAATGAATGACTCTCGTCTTGGGGTGGCTCCATGTTTTGACAAGCTCCTGGGTCTGGCGTTTACTCCTGATCTGAAATGGAACACGTGCATCAAATCCATTGCCAATGTCATTGGAAAAATAGTTGGATCATTCTACTGCTCCAGTAGAACTGTGCACCTGTAGAATTTTGTTCCGTTTGCCTGCGTTCCAGTTGACTACACTATGATCATCTTCAAGTTCAACGTAAACAAGTTCTTGATGAGTGGTCCCCTTAAGTAATCCAAATTACCAAATTTTTACTACTAAGGATTACTAAGATAATTTCTCCATTGACTACTGTACACTCATTAACTCTTATCCTTGAGTGGCCTTCGAACCTTGATAATAGGTCTGTAAAAAGAAATCAGTTTTTTTTATTATCAATTTTAGATATTTATCAGATGCATTTCAATGCAAAACCTACGTAAGAACACTTTCAGACACATCAAGTACCTTGGTGTGAAATTTAAAAAAAACGGCCCAGCCATTTCCGACTCCATAAGAAACGGACTCACCCACTCATACATATACACAGTTTCTTTTATATAATACTAGAGATAGATTCCCTGTACATATTGATTTTTTTAAATGTTTGATAATCCCCTCTTTTTATTGTGATTATTATAAAATACATCTTCGTTATATAATAATTTATTTTTTTCAAATTATAATGAAGTTTATGCTACTGATGACACTTGAACACTTGTTGTTTCAGGGATTGATTGACTAGATATTTGGTTGCTTATTTGATTTTAATTTGTTATCTATTTTGACATAGTCACTCTGACACACCTCTTCCTATTAGATCACCAAAGTTAAGTAACGTTGAGTCTGGTCAGTTCTAAATGGGTGACCATTTAGGAATACCAAGCATATACTCTCCACTCATCTCGGTATTGTCTCCAGTCATTCTGGACTTTTTCTTGCTACTGGAATCAGATAGTGCCGACTCAGGAGAGGTGAGGTTTGGGTTTGGGCTACACTTGCCTCACGATTACATGTGCAGGCACTCTTACAGGGGCTATTTATGATGTCCTAAAACAGGACTGAGGCCATCATCATCATCATCATGTGTAACATCTGCTCTATTCCCATAAGATCATCTTTAGGTGATAGTTTAGTATCATTAATTAAAATCTTGAAATGTCCTTTAGTTTTTTTGCTAAAAGTTTCCCATATATATATATTTTTAGAAGTATTTGCATATAATTTGTAGACAGAATTTCCCATTGGGGAGTGATCATTACCAAATAAAGATAGAATATAATGTATTTTATTTAAAAATGATATATTATTGTGTCTGTTAGTGTACAGGAGTTTCATGGTCATGCTAAGTCCGTGGTAGAAACTGGCTGATAATGACAATCATACACTTCAACTTTCTAGTAGAACATACAATCGAGCACTTAATTGTTTGTTTGTTTTTGTTGTTGTTTTTTTTCAACTTATTTATGAAACCTTATATAGAGAGAGATAAGCTAATTTGTCTTGGATATGTAATTATAGAAGATATGAATTATGTTTATTTAGTAGGTTTTTTAGATAGAACTGTGGTCAAGATGATTGATGCGATATTGATCAAATGAAACTTGGACTTTGGATGAATCCATTTAATTAGTATGTTTAATATTTTTTTTTCACCTCAAACAAGACGTGTTATCACTTGGGCGGATTTAGGACCAGGGATAATAAGGGATTGAGAGGAGTTGAATAGCTAAATGTCAGTTCACATGACATTTAAACTTTAGCAATTTAGTATCAAAAGAGATTTCTGAGGGGAAAAAACTATTAGAGTGGAAGACTTCCCGACATCTAAGGGCCACAACCATGAAGAGGCGTGATTTTGCTGCTCATGAGTTAGTACATGTCCTTAAAATACTTGATAAAACAGCTAAAAGGATACAACAGAGTTCAAAATAGACTTTATAGCCAGTCGGGGATGCCTTTTCCTCTTTCCCACAGAAGAGAAGTTATGAGCTTGTATCTGCTCCATCGTTATTTTCATGGCAAGTGCTCGTTTGAGCTCTAATCCAATTTACTGAATTTCCACTATTAATGATTACTACGACGATTGTCCTATTGACTATCGTACACTAATAAACTCTTATCTTTGTGTGGCCACTGGGCCTTGATAATAGGTTACTTCTTTGTAGTAGAAGGCTTTCAAGGGACTCAACCACAAAGAGGCGAGATTGCTGCTTATGAGTTGATTGTGAATATGTACATTGAATGGTTACAAATAGTATGTGTTCATCAACACACATGCCCACAAATTCTTGTGATAGGACAGAGGTTGGTACTTGGTCAATAGTGATGAGAATAAAATTTAAAATCCGAATTATTTGGATATTTGGAGTACTGTTCTCATCCTAACTTATTTTCCTAATGTTTCGGTTAATCTAACCTCTGATCTACTTTAGATGTATCTTGATGAACTCGGGAATCTTGCTTTAAAACTCAAGATTCTGCACAGAATTTTGAACGAAATCTTTTATTTAGTTCACGCAAAAATCCATGGCATACTGGATAATGCACTTGGTAAAATTCAGTAGTAAATTACACTTTTTTAGGGGATGAAGGTTCAATCCTCAGTGCAGGCGATACTAAGAATACAAATGCGAATTAGTTAAGATTTCTACCCCATCATGGCTGACAAAATGAGATAATGCTACACCCATGGATTAAATAAAGGGTTCCGTTCAAAATTACATGCAGATTCCCGATTTCTGCAAAATACACTGGAGGAGGCTCAGAGGTCACATTGACCGAAATGTTGTGAAAATAATACTTAAGATGAGAATAATTTAAATAATATGAATTTTCAATCCTCATCTCAAAAATTTAGAAACATGATATTTTAAACTTGAGTGTGACAGACTGGCAGACCTACTGCACAACTCCCACCATGGAGATATAAAATATGCATTACTGCACGCATTGTCTGAAGAGGAAAAAAAAGATCCTTGTCTGAAGAACTTGTTTTCTTTGAGGTTAATTGGTAAAGACAGGCTTTGAACTGAATACAGACCTTGACTTACCTTTGGTTTGCTTTTGAAACTATTTTTGGTGCGTGAATATACTTTAGATGATTTTGGCCTGTAATATTCTAATCTATTCTCTAGTCTAATTGTAAAATAGTTTGCACATTTTCATTTTCTTTTTTCAACCTTTATTCACACTAACCAAGATATACTGCCACTGAAATGTCAGGACTACTGTGATAGGAGCCTGGCTTCATTCTTTTTTTTTTTTTTTTCAGGTTGAGGAGGAGCAACCCTGGTGAGTACATAGTGCTTTTTCACATTAAGTTAAAATTTTCATGTGTTTGTATGGTCGGAGGAACAGGTCATAGGGAAAGTGTTTCGAGGAAAGAAGCTATTAAAGTAGACGATCTTCCGGCATGTACAGTAAAGGGGTTGAACTTTTTGCTGCTAGTCGGGTGACTCAACATTATGTTGAGATGCTGCATGTGCAGTAAGTTCATCATTGTTAATATTTTTATCGTTATCGAGTTAATAATCAAACGGTCAACTGAAAGAAGAATAGAAAGTGGAAGTTGTTTTTTTAAACTTACTTTCACATCAAACAAAACATGTTGTTACTTGGAACGCAAAGGATTACTATTCGAGTTCGAGTCTAGCAGGGGTTATGAGGAGCTGAGCAGCAAGATGTTTGTTCACATTATATTTAAACTTTTGCAGGTTATTACAGTCACGGAAGCAAGAAACAGGAAGGGGATTTAAAAGTCTAGTAATTCAAGAGAAGAAACTATTAGAGTAGAAGGCTTTCCAACATCTACGGATCTCAGCAGTGAAGTGGTGAGATTTTGCTGCTTGTTAGATTAGTTGGGGGCATGTGCGTCGAAAGGGAACAAGTGCTTATGAGTTCATCAGAACACATTGTATGTGACAAGGCTGGAGCTTGACCGATAGCGTAGGAGCTATTAGACTTGAGACTCTTGCTTGAGTCCTGTCTAAAAGTGAGAGACTAGTGGCAGATACACCAATTAAGATATGGCAACAATGCTCCATGCATGGGTGAATCGTTTTTTTTTTAAGATATAGGATACTCTCCGGTGTGAGTAATTTTCTTTACAGCAACCTTGGCAACGTCCTGAATGAATTTTCTTTCAATTCATTTTGTCTGTGAATGTTAGGCGGAGAAGTTTGAAAGATGTGCTTTCACATAGAATGTTATTTGTCATGGCAGTTTGTGGTTGAGAATGATTTTTGTAATTGTGATAGAAAAGAAGGTTAGTTCTAGTAAAAATCAATGTTAGCATCAACTTAAGGGTCAAATCACAATTTATCACTTAACTATGTTTATCTTTCTCCTTGTATTTTCCTTATCTTGCCAGATTTCAAAACATCTAGTCTGATGGAGCATCCAAACTCATGCTGTTAATTGAGGTAATAGGGCAAAAATTTTCACGATTTCTTGCATAAGCCAGATTTAGCCTAAGCGATCTTCTTTATACTGGGAATACTATGTTCATTGAAGTATTTGGTCAGAGTTTACTTGTAGATTTTCCTGACAGAATATTGTACAGATGATACAAAAACACTCGACGATAGTGTCCCATAGACACAACAACTTTCGAGTTTAGACCAGAACTTTTTGTCATGTGCTTAAGTACGAGAGAAGAAGGAGGATGCTGGGTTTACATTGGGCATCATTGTAAGTTCACTTAGTATTTCCCATGCCGTAGGATAAACACGTGTTACTACTAGCCGGACGCCATATTGAATATTCACTCGAGATAAAGGACATAACTAAATATATAGAAGAAGCCCACCAAGTTCGATAACTCAAAATTTAATATTGTTGATGTCTTCTGGTGTCAGATGTAAGTCAAAGTTCCAACAAACAAAAAAACCAAAAAAAAACCAAAGTAAACGGGTTTTTTAACACACGTCTCTTGGTTAATTAATTGAAATTCTTATAGAAATTAGTAATTTGTATTATTTATCCAGGTATTTAATGTGGACTCTGATCTTATATTCTTTTCGTGAAACAACTAGATGAGGATAATAGTCCGCAATAAATAAATGGATAAATACAACAAGTCTCTTAGAATTTCAGTAGCGGCTCCCATCTTTTTCAAACAGTTTGTGCCAAGTTTCTATTCCCTGATCAATTAATTCAGATTTCATTCTTTACGAACATTTCCTTTTCTTTGGCCACATCAACTCTCAAACGTCTGTCACTTATAAGGTTTGGTGATTTTAAGGTCTCTATCAAAGATGCATTGTCAGTTTTGCAAAGTACTTCAGGCAACTCGTGTCGTCTGAAAATTTCTTTCAGTATCAATACAATTGCATCAGCAGCTGCACTGAGTACAAGAGTCTTGGACGCCAATGGGCTCTGTTACTCGGTCAAGTTTTTTGATGACCAGCATATAGGAGTCATTCTGTTCATCTTACCATCAACAAAGATGATAAATCCACCGTGTAAGGGACCATCCTTCAAGTTGGTACAGGTAGCATCAGAATAGCAAATAACACTCAAATCTGAAGGATTTCATGGCTGTGGAAAGGATATGGAACCTGTCTTTGATTTAAGCTTTAATAGTGACTTGTTGGCTTCAAAACTTAACTTCACTTTAGGAGATTTTCCGGTATTGCGCATCCTACACACATCAAGTCGAGTCTGGGTTGATACCCGCATCATTTGACATCATTTAGTCTTTTAAAATCTGTCTTCTCGTCTTCACTCAGCTCATTAATTTTCATTAAGAATCTTTCTTTCTTTATATCTATTGGAGAAATAGATGATACATAATTGTTTGGGTTTATAATGATCCCATTTCCCGTTTGTCTAACGCACAATCCCAGAAATTTGAAGGTTCCAACCTTGAATATTTTCTTTAATTCTGAAATCACACTTTTTAAAAAAAATAATCATTTTTTTATTTTTATTTATTTTGTTTTTTTACATAGTGATCACCACTTATCAAGGCCTGGAAGCTACTCAGGGATAAGGTTTATTGCAAGTACATTACGTTAGTGTGGAGATTTGATGAAGTGTTTACTTAAGGGGGCGGTTCATTAGGAATTTGTTAACGTTGGACTTGAACACATCCAAGTTGTAGTCCGGTGGGAAGCAGGCAGACGAAACAGAGTTCCACAGGCGTGCAGTTCTAAGAAAGAAGCTTTGTTCATGGAATCCACGTTTTGATTTAGGCACAGATATAGAGTGGGGGAAATTTTTTCACAGTGGATTCAGCTAGACGGGTGTTTTTCGTGAAAGATTGGCGAGGGGGGACCAGAGATTGGAGTTCATACAAGCACCTGCCATGGAAATAACGATAAAACAAGGATAGGTTCGCAACGTCTCTTCTGTGGGATTTTCTACAAAATATAAAGTTATCTACATGCATTGGCTAATAATTATCTTTTCTTTTAATTTAGTTAATTCCTGAGTAACTCTCTTGTACCATGAACGGGGCGCATCATTCAATCCATAAATTCATCTTTTCAGCTTCCACACTTGTGACTCTGGACATTCCTCAGACGGTGGTGTGAGAAATACTTCTCTCTCTAGAATATCACCTTGCAAAACTGCTCATGTGAAATCAAGGGTTTCCACCTGCCAATTCTTAACAGAGGCTGTTAACATTACAAGACACATAGCTTCATGGCTGCATGTTAGAGAGTCAGTTTTTAGGTTATGTGAATTTTCTCCATAGCCATGAGCCTTCATTATATTTTGTTATCCTTAACTTTCTCTGTTACCACCCATCCTCTTGATATGCATGGCCGATGTTAGGGACACATACATACACTTCATGAGTTTTCATGTTTTATTTGTTTTTGTTGCCCCTTTGCATCAATCATATCTTTTGCTTGTTCTTCTTTAGTTGTGAGGAAAACATGTTCTTCACACTCAATTATTGATAGTGATTTTGGCTAGACAAATGTTTTTTGTGAAAGATTGGCGAGGGGGACCATAGACTCGAATTCAGTCGAACACTTGCCATGAAAATAGCGATAAAGCAGAACTCGCAACATCTCTTCTGTGGGAAAGAGGTTGCAGAAAGAGAAAAGGACATCATTTACTAGATTACGAAGTTGGTTTTGAACTTTATTGAGGTTCTCCGAGCTCCCCGACTAGATTTGGCACTACACTTGATTCTCACCCTCAATAGAACATTGAAAGATAGTACATCAGTCTGAAATAATGAACCAAAGTAAGTATTATAAGGGGATACAATATGTAATGCATGGATCTCAGTACTTGATATTTAGTTAACTATCTTATTATGGGGGGGCACAGTGAATAGAGATCATAAGGGAGCATCTCGCTCGATGATTATTAAAATTTACTTTCAGAATAGCATCATTATTGGTGATCTGCATCACGCAGCATCCCATAGAAAAAATTGACTGAAACTCAATTTTCGTTGTCAACATCAATATCCATGACGTTATGCGTCATCGACTGGTCTTTTTATTATTCGACTTTAACCAATTTAACTTCGTCTAACCTTACACAACATATCTTCCTGTTCATCCTCCTTGCATATTAGTTTATTTACTAAACTTCGGATCACTTCGACCTACACTTAGTTTGATCCTTGTTAAGATTAACACTAGATTAATATTAATGTAATCTCTATCCTACATAGGGACATCCATTATGTAACAATCAAAATTTGAAAGTAGAATGAGAAATCGTTTCTGTTCTTCCAATATGACATCATAACCACATACCCCTTTATTTCATAACAGTACTTGTCAGATCGACGATGCCAAAGCCAAATTCCATTGAATTTATTGCATTTATTTAGTTGTTAATATTGTTGGGAAACCTTTTAACATTTTTTTCTTTTTTTCTTTTTCATTTTTAGCTTTGTTCTGTTCGTACAGAAACATACTCATGTTGAACTAGAACATGATAGGCTTAATCGATAACCTAACAAACTATAGAATCTTCAAATTATATTTTGATATCATCTTTTGACAGTTATAGAGACGATGTGATTGTCTATGGTAGCACTTCGAAGAGCACTGATAATCAAGTTCAAACTTTATCATGCATATGCTTATTTAAAATTTGAGATCAAACTGTAATCCCTAAATAGTGTCTGGTTTATATGAACCACAACAAATGACCCATTAATGTACATTGTGACTGCAGATTGGTTGTGGACACTCACATTGCAAGGCATTATTGCAGGGTTTTATAGACCACACTTGATAGTCCCAAATTTTTACCCATGTAAAAAATGTTCACACTTAACATTGCTTAACTTTTTACTCAATATAATATATAAGCATGCTCATGTGCTATTGTGAAAAATATGAATTCAAAATTCCAGCCAACTATGCATATAATAGCAACTTGTGTTCTGTCCATAGTATAATATTAATCTTATGTTTCTGAATTTTTTAGATGAGGATTGATAATTTGGATTATTCAGCTTACTAATTTCATCTTGAATGTTATTCTCACGAGGGTTCGGTCGATGTAACCTCCGATCTTCAGGCGTATTGTAAGTCCGAAATTTGTCTGTCAAAAAATGTTTCTGTATTCACACTAGAATCAAAATCAGAATAATTAAGAGAGAAGACTGTTTTTTTTAATATTCATTATTGACCATTATCCTCGAGTGGCATTTGAGCCTTGATAAGTTTTAACACTTTCAAAAAAAATATTCTTCACATCAAATCAGAAAACACATGCGAAAATTATACAATTAGGTAGAAAATAACTTATCTTGCGTTCGGTAACAATCTATTTGTTTTTTTCACCTCTTTTTTGCTTGTTAATAATACTACACAATGGACATTTTTTAAAAAAATATTCTTTATACCCCAAGAAACGTTTTACATTTTTGGGGTTAACTTGTGCCCTTAGCGAATTTGACACACACACAAAAAAGAATTAAAAATAAATAGGTAAATAAACTCCTGGAGAAAAATGCGCCCCAAGGCAATATCTTCAAAAGAACGCGAAATTGTCAAAGAGGCTCCAGTAATAAAAGAACTAACTTAATTACAGAATTGTCCAGACAACGTTTTTTTTTTTGGGGGGGGGGGGCAAATTCCGTTTATGTTACTGTTTCTCATCTCCCAAGGAAATCTAATTACGGCGCATTATTTCACGGTAAGCTAAGAGCACAAAACAATCTAATTTATATTGTCATTCGCCTAGCCTTTTTTTGTTGTTGTTGTGTTTTGTTTTTTTTACTTATTTGTTTCCTAAAAATGAGATTGCATTCAATTAAATCCTTGATGAAACTTTGATCAGTGTATCAGGTGGCATGTGGGTTCTGTTGTTCTGAATCTAGACTAAATCGATTAATTTGTAGTTTTATGGTAATGCAACCGCGATGTAAAGATCAGCTCTTGCAAAACATTTTACTTCAAGTAACTTTGTATGAAATTAACACCGACAAAGAAAAGATTTTTAAAAAAATACTCATCATGCAGATATAAGTAACAAGTAAAACTAGTTTGTGATTGTTACACACGCACACACGCACACGCACACGCACACATACGCACACACACACGCACACACATATAATGTACGTATACTTTTTATTTGTTTTTACATAAGCAGTATATGTTGCTACACAGTCATGAGCATGTGTTGGTCAGCTAGTTACCAGTAACTAGAGACCTCTTCAGGCGATACAGCTTATACGAAAGCAAAGTTTGCAATGAAAATATCAGGTATTCCTCGTCACACGGAGTTAACATCGAGAGGTTCCATCTAATGTTGTGAAAAATAAGATTTGGTTGTATGTAAATAAGGCCCAATAGGCGTGCTGATTTGAGTCTGTGTTTAGATATAGGAATGAACGGGAAAGGGTTGGAGGGTTAAGGTCGAAATAGAGGTAATGGGAGATGAGAAAAAAAGTTTGATAACCGCCCTAAATCTTAAACATACTAGTGTGTATAGGTTCAAACTGTAACGAAATGTGGATTTGACATATCTATGCTAAAGTTGTTTCAGATTTAGTCGGGGTTATTTAATTATGAATTGCTTTTAATTTGACTAGAATTTTTATGTGGTCAGAAAATGTATGAATATTTTTATTAAGAGTAAACAACATTAAAAGACTGTGTATAGTATGATTCCACAAAATCCACCTTTTCACTTAAATCTCCACAAAATTTAATATTGGCTAATTTCATTACTAAACTATCTTTGTCAGCACCGCTCCGAAAAATAATTCCAAGCAATTTCTCTACATATGTCAAATATTCATCCATTTCCCATAATTGATCGACTAAGATGTTGGCACTTGGCATATACATGTATGTTATATCCCATATCACGTCTCCCTCAAATTCTTTGAATGATGTTTACTCTTAATCTTGTCGATATTTCTATTATCTGTATGTGTTGTGTTAATGTCTTTGCCTCAACTCTTATACTATAGAAATACTATCACCGTTAATACGACTTAACGCAAACAAACAAAACGGAATTAATAATCAGCCTTAACGTTATTTTTTACTTTTTGTTCTAATTGAAATCAATAGACGGTTTTGCTTCGGTATTGAGCACTCCTTTCACTTTTACTTTTATTTATTTATTATATTTGTTCAGCTTTGAACTTGAAAAAAACACATATATCCAATATTTCTCTTTCTCTCCTTCTCTAACGCAAACACACACATACCTACACACACACGCATACACAATTTCTCGATTGTTTACTTAAAGTAAACAGATAAAAACAATAAACTAAATAGCGATGAATAAATATATAAATCATGTCACTTTTATAAACCTTGTTGCCTTTGTTTTTAAAAACTGTTTGTTTTTACTCTTTATAATCTATTGTTTTATAGTAAGTTACGTTTTTAGACGCTAGATGTTAGTCTATTTTTAAAGTATACATAATATCCATGACTGTGGCTTACGCCCTGTGTAATCTGTAACGTATGCACACACACAAAACAAACAAAACAAACGCACTCGTATGTGCAAACACATACATAAACATATGCAGATACTCATGGAAAGAGAATGGTGTTTTGTAACTAATCTGTACTTTCGCCTAACAATTTAATAAACAAATCATGTCATAATAACTAAATTTTTTCTGAAAATTCTACCTTATAAAAATATCACGGTCCGTCTTCTATATAAGTCCCCAATACAATGCATTTTGCCACCTCTAGCCACATTGAAGAACGGTGATACGTTGAAGCAGCTGCCTGCTTATAACATACACACACGCGTACACACATATGATATTTCTGCAATACGGATCATACTATTTCTTTTAAATAGCATTTTCAAGTTCAAGTTAATTATATTTTTTGTTCATTAAATTGTTAGGTAAAAGTACAGAATACTTAACAAAGCCTCCATCCCCATGTTAAGAATGGGTTTCTAAATAATATTATTTCAGCACAATCCGTCTACATACTATGTAATCTTAAATAAAGCCAGAGAAAAATTTCAGCATTAAATGTTTTATATTTGAATAAAATTCACACCTAAACTAATTGGCTGATCATGATCAATTTTTAAGCATAGCTGCTAAGTGCAGGGGAAGGGAGGGGCTAAATATGATCTATAATTAATTTTTCTTATTCTAATGAGAAAGAAGGTAAAAGCTCTTAAGAATTTAGATAGCTACGATTTTTTGTGAAATATAAATATTAAATATTAGACGCCAATCAATAAATATTCTCCACAGTTCAGGTTTTAGGAGTATTTTAAAGGGGTTTTACAGAGCATAACATAATATAGGCAAAAACCAAATTTGAAAATTAAAAACTATCAGATTTGTATAAAATTTGATCCATCATGTCTCGCTTTTAATCTACGTATGGACACACACACACACACACACACACACACACACACACATATATATCTTCATTTATATATATATATATATATATATATATATATATATATATTACATAGTTCACCACTTATCAAGGCCCAAAGGCCACTCGGGGATAAGGGTTATTGTGTGTACAGTAATCAATGGGATGGTGTAGTAATAGTATTGGAGAATTGATAAAGTGTCATTACTTAAAGGGGCGGTTAATCAGGAATTTGTGTGTGTTGGACTTGAAGACATCAAGGTTGAAGTCGGGAGGGAAACAGGCAAGCAGAACAGAGTTCCACAGGCGTGCAATTCTAAGAAAGAAGCTTTGTTCATGGAATCTATGTGTTGATTTAGGCACAGATAAGGAGTGGGGGAAATTATTGACAGTGGTTTCAGCTAGTCGGGTGTTTTTTGAAAAAGATTGGTGAAGGGAGACCAGAGAATGGAGTTCAGACGAGTACTTGCCATGGAAATAACGATAGAACAAAGATAGGCTCACTACGTCTCTTCTGTGGGAAAGAGGTTGCAGGGAAGAGAAAAGAGCATCCCCCACCATGCCACGAAGTATATTTTGTACTCTGTCAACGCAGGATAGGCTGGTTTTAGCAGCTCCTGCCCAGATGTGGCAGCAGTACTCCATCCTTGGACGTACTTGGCTTTCATATAGATAGAGAATTGCATCAGTAGTGAAAATCTTCTGGAGCGGTAGAAGGATCCCACCATCTTTCCAGCGACCTTGGCAACAGACTTGATGTATGTGTTCCATTTCAGATCAGGAGTAAAGGTCAAACCCAGAAGCTTGTCAAAACACGGGGCCTCCCCTAGATGAGAGCCATCCATTTCAATTGATGCCAGATGGGGATCAGAGCCTTGATGATGTAAGGATAGGAGTTTGGTTTTAGATGCTTTAAAGGTAACCAGCACATCTTCCCCCACTGAACCACGCGCTCGAGATCAGAGAGAACTTTGTCATTTATGACCTTTGATGTGTTGCCATAGATGGTCGTGTCATCAGCATAGATGTCAACAAATGATTTAAGTATGTGTTTTGGGAGATCATTGATGTATATCAGGAAGAGAGTTGGGCCTAGGATGGACCCCTGAGGAACTCCAACATTAATATTGAGGGGCTCTGATTTCTGCCCATCAACCACTACTCTTATGAGCCTATCAGAGAGAAATGATTTAATTATAGAGAAAACATTTCCAGTTATACCATAGCTGGAAATCTTATGAAGTAGGCCCTTATGCCATACCTTATCGAAGGCCTTTGATATGTCAAGAGCAATTGCGCTAAAGAGGAAGCCTTTGTCGAGAGATTCGCTAATCCTATGAGATATAAACGTTAGCACATCTGCTGTAGATCTGGCAGAACGGAAACCATATGGCATGTCACTAAGGAGAGTATTTCTGCTGAGGTGGTTGACTACTTCTCTATTTATTATGGATTCCAGCAACTTACTCATAACACACAGGAGATTTATTGGTCTGTACTGAGAAGGAGATGACTTATCACCTGAATTCTTAAATACAGGGCATACTGATGAGGTTTTCCAGGGTGTTGTGAAGCACTTTTCCTTAAGGCAACGCTTAAACAGTTTTGTAAGTATGGGGGCAAGTTCTGGTTGTAATTTTTTTAACACTATAATTGGAATACCGTCAGGACCAGTTGCTTTACTGGAGTCAAGGTTCTTGATTAGCTTGGCGACCTCACGCACAGATATTTGTATGTTGCATAGCGTGTTGTCTGTTATAGGAAGGAATACGGGGAGTTGATGGCCTTTGTCGCACAGGGTAGAATTTGCCGCAAAGTTCTTGGCAAATAGTTTGGCATTGTCGGATGCTGTCGAGATGACCTCTGGTCCATTGATAATGGTTGGGATAGAACACACGTTTCTGTTCAGGATCCTATTTGTTATTTGCCAAAACTGGTGAGAACCAAGCCGCTGCTCAGCTACTTTGGATTTAACGGATTGAGCATATAGTTCTCTTGCATTTTTTATTCCTCTTTTACAGTGGTTGCTGGCGGTCCTGAAAGCAGCTTTAGTTTCAGTGCATCTATTACGTTGGTAGCTATGGAAAAAAGTGGTTTCTGTGTGCGATGGCAGCAGCACATTCTGGGGAGAACCATGGCTGGCTGTTAGGTTTTTGTTGGAGTTTTTAGATGGTGTGAATACTATAGAGGACACACCCTTTTTAAACATGGAATGGAGAGGTAGATCAGTTATGAATGTACGGAAGCTATCCCACTCCGCCATAGAGTATCGGTATACACAACGGTGGAGAGGTACATCTGTAGATTTATTATATTTCATGTTTATCTTAACTGATACGACGCAGTGGTCAGAGGATCTCAGAGGAAATAGAACCGAACATGAGCATAGCTCAGGGGAAGTGGATAGAAAAATATCTAGAAGACTTGCGTACTGACCAGTAGTATCGGGCACACAGATGGGCTCGCGAATAATCTGAGTGAGGTCATAGGCAATGGCAAAATCATGACAGAACCTCCCCTCATCATCAGTCTTATGTAGGTGGGTCAGCCATTCCACATTATGGACATTGAAGTCACCGCAAATGTGAATGTTAGCCGAAGGATGAAGAGACAGGATGTGGCCAATTTTCTCTGATATACTCTTAAAGAAAGTAACTCCGCTGTTGTGGGGGCGATAGAGGACAAATATAAATGCAGTGGGATAAGCAAGTGCAACTCGGTAGCACATATAAGGTAGATAAAGGTTTCTAGAGATATCCCTGCCACACGCGAAGCTATCTTTAATGTAGCCATATATTCCATGCCCGTGGCGATCTATAGCATATTCTGGGGAGAACCATGGCTGGCTGTTAGGTTTTTGTTGGAATTTTTAGGATGGTATGAATCGGTCTATGCCTACAATTAACCATTCGGTCAGGTCTGATACTATAGAGGACACATCCTTTATAAACATGGAATGCAGAGGTAGGAGAGTTATGAATGTATGGAAGCTATCCCAGTCAGCCATAGAGTATCGATATACAGTACGGAGGAGAGGTATGTCTGAAGACTTATTACATTTCATTTTTATCTTAACTGCTACAACAGAGTGGTCAGAGGATCCCAGAGGAGATAGAACGGAACATGAACACAGCTCAGTGGAAGTTGTGAGGAAAAGGTAGTATCGGGCACACGGTTGGGTTCGTGAACAATCTGAGTGAGGTCATAGACAATGGCAAAATCATGACAAAACCTCTCCTCGTTATCGGTTTTATTTGAGTGGGTCAGCCATTCCACATTATGGACCTTGAAATTACCGCAAATGTGAATGTTAGCCGGAGGATGAGCCGACAGGATGTGGTCAATTTTCTCAGATATGCTCTTAAAGATAGTAACCCCGCTGTTGTGGGGGCGATAGAGGGCAAATATAAATGCAGTGGTGTAAGCTAGTGGAACCCGGAAGCACATATAAGGTAAATTAGGGTCTTCTCTGGAGATATCTCTACCAAATGGAAAGCCATCTTTGATGTAGGCACATATTCCATGCCCATGGCGATCTTGGGGGTCAGATTTTGATGTTAAGTTAGAGTATCCTTTAATTATGAATTCGTCTAGAGAAGTGGTTGGCCCTATGCCAGTTTCACTTAGAAAGAATATGTCCGGTTTTGTCTCCTGTAATTGTGTTTCAACTTCTGGAAGGTTGGAACGTAGACCCCTGATGTTGGAGAAGGAGACATGGTAGTAGGAGTCTACATTGGAGGATGGGGTTCTAGGTTTATTCGTGTTTCTTTTTTGGAGATTTGTCATCATTGTTGAGGTGTTGGGGTTTGTGGGGCAGGTCGGAAGACTTGGTTGGAGCAGGACAGAGAGGAAAAATAAGAGAGAAAAAAAGAAAAAAATTTTTTTCTGTAGCACATGATAAGGTAAAGCCGTAACAATTACCGACTAGTATGGCATCGAAAGGCTCTACCAGAAACTACTGTATGGTCCAGAATACATTCACCAAATGGCGATACAACAGCCCCGGTACTTTGCACCTGCTGATAGGACAACCTCCTTAGTGGTTAATCCAAGGTTCGGGTCCCTGACTATCAGGCGGATAATGTCAGCCCAGATGAAACGTTTACCTCCAGCACCCTTACTAGTGACATGACCACAAGGTAGTCATAGAAACAGAAATTTTGCGGCATCTCAGGCTACTCTTTACAAAGTACTACCGACCTGGAAAGCAGCTTTTTCTTCACCCTTTGTCAGAAAAATCATTCATTAGAAATGAGGACTGAAGGACAAAAAAGGAGAAGCGAGAGTTACAGGAACTGCCGATGACACATCCACATGCATTGTCTACTCTCCATATCTTATTGAAGAAAGCTACTTTTAAATAGGGAATCAAATATTTGTTCAAAATATAGGCATTTCTATGAGTTTAGATCTTGCACCTTTCTTGCAAATCTGTATTTACATAGATTAGAGTGTCCATAGACGTTATCATTAATAAAAAATATATCAAAAACATATAATTTTCATGGTTGCAAGAGATTTATAGACGTTATAGATCTATAAATGATAATGAGAAATTTGAAAAAAATAAACATCTGATTTATCCTGTTAGAATTAAACTGTGAACATTTAGATATAAAAATTGAGGATCGAATATTTATAAAATATTCGATAGAAGAAAATCCCCCCCTTTAAAATAGTTCGAATGCTACATAAAAATAGCATATGCCCTATATATATTTTATGGGAATATTATGTCCGAGTTTTAAAGAATAACTCGTATTATCATAAATTTGATAGATTTTATCTAGTTTAATAATAAGAATGATTAAACAAGATGGCGAAAAAATATTTAAACAATTAAATAAATCATTTACTCGATAATGTTTTAAATCATATCAAATTAACCAAAGTAGCTTAATAGAAAATCTCCAAAACCACATGAGTACTGTATATTTTAAAGATGTATATATCTAAACGATATATATATATATATATATATATATGCATGCATGTATATATATATATATATATATATATATATATATATATATATATATATATATATATATATGCATGCATGTGTGTATATATATATATATATATATATATATATATATATGTCTTATATATTTTTATTATCTAATATATATAGAGAGATAGTTTCGTGGCTTAAGAGACGTTGCGAGTCTGTCTCTGTTTTATCGTTATTTCCATGGTATGGCGTCTGGTCCGCCCTCGCCAATCTTTCACGAAAAACACTGAAACCACTGTCAATGATTTTCCCCACTCTTTATCCGTGCCTAAATCAAAACGTAGATTCCATGTTTCTTAGAACTGCACGCCTGTGGAATTCTCTGCCGCTTGCCTTCCCCCCCCCCGACTTCAACTTGGATGCCTTCAAGTCCAACACAAACAAATTCCTGATGAACCGCCCCTTTAAGTAATGACACCGTATCAAATCTCCAATACTAACTATTACTACGATACTATCCCATTGATTACTATACATACAATAACCCTTATCCCCGAGTGGCTTCTAGACCTTGATAAGTTGTGACCACGATGTAAAAAATAAGAATGTACATATATAAAAATAATACTAATTATAAAGAAGGGGGTGATGAGTAGTAGAATGGATTCAACCAAACACTATATAAAAACAGTAATTTGAAAATAGACACATTCCCTTGTAGAAAAAGGGATGGATGACACATACGAAATACTTTTTTTAAATGACATGAATTGGTAAGCCTAAATTTATCTGGAGGAAAAAAAATAGATCCAGTATAAAAAATATTTTTGTTCGTGTATTTTGAGGGAGGTGATGTTTGATCAACACTGTTGGGGAGCTATGATTTAATATAGTTGGCTTTTAAATCCCTGAAACAATGTTTACTGGTAAACCACTGATGATCCTTTTAAGAACAGTGGTACAATTCATGCAGTTAAAACTATTCAGCAATATGGGAGATTAATAGTCTTACTGACAAAATAACATTGCAACTGAGGACAATTTTTTATATAATTTGAAAGGTTTAAAAGAAACTTACAAGATTATATACACATGCATGCATATATATATATATATATATATATATATATATATATATATATATAAGGGATGACACGGTTATTTAATTATTGTAATAATTTTCCTCTTGAAATGTTATAAACTACCAACTGAGGAGACTTGATTTGGGAAATTTGAAAGCTATTAAATTACACTATTTATGCTTTAAAAAAACATTCCTTGAACTTAAACTTTATCAGTTTTGTACATAGATGGAAAGTTTTCTAATTGAAAAAAAAAACTAATGGAAATATTTTATATATATATATATATAAAATACTTTTTAATCTTTTACAATTGGCATATACATACTGATTTACTGTTCAAGTAAATCATAAAATCTCTCTCTCTCTCTCTCTCTCTCTCTCTCTCTCTCTTTCTTTCTCTCTGTATAGCTGAAGGTATAAATCAATATCTGTTAAATGTGTTAAACTTTTGCTCATATGATCAAACCTAGTGCACGTCTCTGTTTACTGTGTTATATAGCTAAAAGCCAGAGTTGATTTCTTTTTGCAGTGGTTACTTTTCATATACATGGCTGAAGGCCTAAGTATCATTCTGTTAATTGTGTTAAATCTTTTATTCTCATTGCTGAAGACGCAAGAATTCTCCTGTTAACTGTTGACTATGTTGCATTTTATATTATTGAAGGCCCAAGTAGCCCGATGTTCGTGGGTCATTGGGTTTCCTTTCGGCAACCTCATAACCTTCGTTATCCTTATTTTGTTCTTTAGTGTTCATTGATCGATGTTTCTGACAAAGAGGAAAGAATTGTTGTTTTCGGGATCATAATCTATTCCACTAAACATTTGTCATTGGCAAGTTCTGAACCTTGAAGTGGTATTTTTACTCCCTTATATCAAGTGGCTGCATGCCTTGTCTGGAGGGATTTCCATAAGAAATGGACATTTGTTTACTGTGTAAATCTATTATTTCTATGCTTACAAATCAAAGAGTTCCTCTGTTTACTGGCTTTTTATTTATTTAGCTTAAGACCCAAGTATTCAATTTATTAACGGTGTCAAACCTACGTTTATATTGCTATAGTATTCAATCTATTAACGGTGTCAAACCTACGTTAATCTTGCTATAGTATTCAATCTATTAACGGTGTCAAACCTACGTTTATATTGCTATAGTATTCAATCTATTAACGGTGTCAAACCTACGTTAATCTTGCTATAGTATTCAATCTATTAACGGTGTCAAACCTACGTTTATATTGCTATAGTATTCAATCTATTAACGGTGTCAAACCTACGTTAATCTTGCTATAGTATTCAATCTATTAACGGTGTCAAACCTACGTTTATCTTGCTATAGTATTCAATCTATTAACGGTGTCAAACCTACGTTTATATTGCTATAGTATTCAATCTATTAACGGTGTTAAACCTACGTTTATATTGCTATAGTATTCAATCTATTAACGGTGTCAAACCTACATTTATCTTGCTATAGTATTCAATCTATTAACGGTGTCAAACCTACGTTTATATTGCTATAGTATTCAATCTATTAACGGTGTCAAACCTACGTCTATATTGCTATAGTATTCAATCTATTATCGGTGTCAAACCTACGTTTATATTGCTATAGTATTCAATCTATTAACGGTGTCAAACCTACGTTTATATTGCTATAGTATTCAATCTATTAACGGTGTCAAACCTACGTTTATATTCCTATAGTATTCAATCTATTAACGGTGTCAAACCTACGATTATTTTGATATACGCCGTAATAGACATTTTTTATGTGTTAACCATTTCTATATGTTGCTGAATGCACAAGTATCTCTCTATGAAGTATGTGAGCTTTTTATTTGCACGTCTGAAAGCCTGTTCTAACTGTGGTAAGCCTATATTTATATTATAGGATCAAGTATGCATCTGTTAAATGCGTTAATGATTAGTCCATATGACTAATAAATCAAGTAGTCTAACTCTTATACAGGATATAAAAGTCTCAAATGTAATAGGTCGTGCACATGGGTCAACTCCGACCTTTGTCCATTCGCCACAATATTGGATTTCTGTACCTTTTTTACAAGTACTTTAATGGAATATGCTCTTATTAACTAATTGCTCTTGTGCTCCACTAAATTACATACTTGTGACTAATGTGATAGCAGGAAAATCCCACCCCTTCACTGTTTAGGTCCCTAGATGCAGGACAACCTTTTTTTCCTTTGAATTGTTAGACTTTGAAATTCCGTCCCTGTTTTCTGCTTCCCTAACTGTACTACTCTGCATAAGTTTAAATGTAATGTGAATAAATACTTTGTTGCTCAACTTCGCAGAGTTCACGGTTATACCCGATCCCAAATCATAGTCACATACATTGCAAGTGACTTCATATCTTATTTGGGATGATAAAATGTAAAAGGAAAAGTTTTTTGTTATCTGTGTTAACCGTTTTACTTCTATGGCTTAAGATTCATGTATCCAACTTATAGGACTTGAACTTCATACGAACGGTGGCGTTTGAGTTTTAGTTACTGTATTTGGTATTCTTCTTATAGCATGGCCAGTTACTTACAGTGACGCAGATTGCTATAACAATCATTTAAAACTGTATGCATTTTTATTGATTTTTATTATATTTGATTGAGAAACCAGAAAATCGATATCGATTTGGCATTTACAATCCTTTTTTCAATGCATCTGTGTTTTGAAAGGTCAAAATATTTACTGAAAAATATTCTCAGATTTTCAAAAAGATTTTTAGATGCGTCCTTTCATCTGTCTCTAATGCTTCGTACGTTTCTCGGTCTGTCATTTTTAAGCTTGAAATAGTTTATGTTGTGTGTCAGGATTACGTTTGTAATAACAATTTCTTTTGTGTCAAATATCATTTTGAAATATTATTTGTTATGATCTGTCATGATTAAGGCTGTGGCAATAGAATATTGTTTTCACTCTTGAGTATATATCCGTTATCTTATGTTTTTATGTAGACTGATGTGGTTCTCGGTTGCTTAACTGTGTCTAACTGTATCGGATATATACTCGAGAGTCAGAAGAATAAAAAGAATATTCTGTTGTCACAGCCCTAATCATGATCCAGTTTGAAATATCATTTGTTATGATCTCTCATGCTGAAGTTTAAGATAACATTATATTTGGTCTATGATGATTAAGATTAAAATTAATATTTGGTATGTCATAGTTAATTTTCAAACATTATTTTCTTTAGTCTGGTGGAAATGAAGACCAAGCATCAGGGTCGCTGCGACGCACTCATGATGGCTAACTACTGTTGGAACCTTAAGAAATTCCCTGCAACTGATCATTTCAATAGTCGACAGAAACCAAAGTTCAAGACCTGAAGTTTGAACAATGGTGAAGCAGCATAGAATTTACATGTACTTACCTTTATCAATATCCGCCATTCAGTTTAAAGTAATCGATGTTTCCATTACGTAATTAAGGTATCTTTTTGGCAAAACATTTTTTTCTCTTAAAAACATATTTAGGACTATATGTGCTGACAAAAACCAGCTACTAATGCCACAAAAATGTAATTAATTTTGTCACAAGAGCACAAAAACCTCATCTGATGGAGGAAAACTGGTGAAAGTTCCTGATTCAGCTGTGCAAAAATACTCTAAATTAGTTGTAGAAATCTAGACAGCATTCACAACGTAAAAGAGAATTGTTGCCCAGGGTTGTTGTTGTTGTTGTTGCTGTTGCTGTTGTTGTTGTTGTTGATGATGATGGTGATGAAGATTATGATGATGATTCTATCACTAAACGCACATATTGAATGGATGTATATAAAAGAATATCCATTTCTCGTTGGTAATTGAAACCTGTTTTCGTTTTCCATTCAAATAAATTTTCTGATTTAATAATTGATGAAATTGGCAATTAGGAATAATTGTTGATAAGTTCTTTGAGGTAAATGAATTTTATGTCTTTTATAAATTTATTTTTTTCTTTTTTTTAATATCCTCGTAGTAAGTTTCCCGTATTGGAATGCAAATGTTAAACTAATTATGTTTTGCATTTATATTCAAATATGTCTAAATTGGAAAAAATTGTTTACGACTACAAGTTTGAGAAATGTCGATTTATTGAATCTATACTAATAGACGCGATGCGTGAGTTACTCTGGCTTTCAACAATTTTAAAAAGACCAACAAATTTTCAATTGAGTTATGTATTAAAATGATTGATTCCAAATCGATGGTTTCGGAAATGGAGAAAAAGTTGCTCATATCGTAGACAGCTTTTTGTTTAAGTATAAATCTATTAAAATATTATTCTAGCATACGTTCATTTCTTTTTCACAATTTACCAAGGCTAGGAGTTCCTTAAGGACAAGGGTTAATGAGACGGAGTCATTATCAGATCAAAGATGAGAAACACTATGAGTACACACGTTGACTAATAGTATGAATTGCATTTGATTAATTACTTAACACACCACTCAATGTGAATGTCTTTGATAGCAGTGTGGTAAAATGATTCAAACTGCATTTTGAGTAATCCACATCGCAAGCTAATGGTCCGAAGCAGGCATTTTCCTGGAGCAATTTTCTTTGTTTATATAATGGGTTCGGTGGATCTGTTTATTAATAAACATATAATTTAATATATTTTATAATTATAGAACATGCGATATGGATTACTCAAAATACAGTTTGGATCATATCTGAAAGTGACACAATATTCAATGATCGAGATTGAAAATGCTCTCTACCGATCCAAGTTATGACAACAGAACCATTGCCAGCATTCTCAATATACAAATCCAGATCGTTCACCGCTTGAGGACAGCTCAATGCATCAGATGATCAACGGCTATGGTCTTTAGTGCAGTTTCAAGTGTGAGCCACATCATGCCATCTCACATCTTCAAAGTCAGCTTGAAAGTCAACACAAAAGTGTACCTGGGTGTACTGGGTGATGATCCCCTTGTGTAATCAGATAGTCGCTGGCAGACCCTGGGTGTGGCAGTAGGACATTGTTTCATCCAAAGAAACGCAGTCTTGGCATAAGAAGGGATGCTACGGCTTTGTACCCTTCACTCACTACCCCATTCTCCCTCAACCTTAAACCGCTGAACTAATTCATTTGGTCATACGTCAGGAACATAACCATCATGACCTCCCACAAAACCAAAGCCAGCCTGATCGCAGTGTATTCGCTGAGCTCCCATTGGCACTTGTAGAAAAGACATGTTCTCAGTTTCAGACCCGTATCAAAGTGGTGATTGAAGCTGAAAGTGGCTACATTGAATAGATGTCAGCTCTACTACAAAAGCATGTTACCTGAATTGATTTTTTTCAATACAAGTTTTAAAATGAAGCTGTTTTCTTTAAGGTGGCAATTTTGTCATTCTACGCTGTAAATATGATGGACTCTTTCCCCCGTCAATTTCAACGTATAAGGTTCCGCCATATTAATTAAATTTCTTAGAAATCCACACAGATGATTTGCATATAGTGGTGAAGACTTTTGTTGAACCAACCACACTTGTTGGCATTACTGCTAACCTTTGTCGGTGCAGATGACTGCCACAGGACAGTGTAAACAGTAGACAGCAGGTTTTTACACCAGAGTTGTGTGTATACATATATATATATATATATATATATATATATACTAGCAGTTCAGCCTGGCTTTGCTCGGGCCTTATGTACTGTTCATAACTTGCCCTATGTGTGTATATTTATGTAAAATTTCCAATGTTTAGACCAAAAATTGCCTGAGTAATTTGGTAGAGACCGCAGCGGTAAATTTTTTGTTAACTTTGACCCCAATTTATTGTTTGGTCTCAACTCAAATTAAAAAGTTTGACCTATGTCTAAGTAACCCACATTTAAAATTTCAAGTGTTTAGACCTAAAATTGGCGGAGGAGTTTGGTAGAGTTTTCAAAGGACAAATCGTTGAACTTTGACCCCTAGACAGCCAAATTTCGAGCCGAAAACGGATTAAAAAATTTTTCCTAAATCTCAATACCCTTTATGTCAAATCTTGAGTCTCTAGTCTGAAAATTGACAGGGTAGTTTGGTAGTGAAATGCACACACACACACACACTCACGCACACACACTTTCACTTTTATAGATATACTAGCATGGGTGCCCGGTGTTGCCCGGGTGTTTGGAGGTGTATGCTGAGCAAAAAAAAACAAACAAAAAAAACGGTAATTTTTTTAACTTTTACCCCTATTATGACCCCTTAATATTTATTGTTTTGAGCTCAAATTAAGTTATTAAGTTAGATCCATGTCCAAGGAACTAATATCTAAAATGTAAAGTGTTTAGACTCAAAATTGTCGGAGGAGTTTGGTAGAGTTCTCACAGATCACATCGTTGAACTTTGACCCCTTAACAGCGAAATTTCTGGCCGAAAACTTATCACATAAATTTTCCCAAATCTCAGTACACTGTATATCAAATTTCGAGTCTGTAGACTAGAAATTGATAAAGTTATTGCGTAGGGAAATGTACCCAGACACACACACACACGTTCACTTTAATAGATAGATAGATAGATAATTCTGGGTTTTGTTTGGCAGAAAGAAATTCAATTGAGTTATTTATTAAGAGTTTTTCTTTTATTACTTTAAAAGCAGCGATTTACTTGGAATTTCATCATAAGAAACTCCACGGATCATTATATTGTTGACAAAATTTGAGAAGTTGTTTATAATTTAAACTTAAGTGATTTTTTTTTTTTTGCCTGAGTCGTCTTCTCCATTTTTAAATCCAAGGTAAAATGTTTTTTTCTGAATTTCTGAAGCATTATGAATAAATTACACACATACGCACATTAACACACACACATTAACACACATACACACTGGTATCCGTTAGATCAATAAAGGTAAGCAACGAAGAGCTTGGCAAGTATCAGATGGGTTACCATTTTAGAATTCTAGACACTGTATATACTGTGCAGGGATGTAGAAATTCCGAGGTTTGAATCTGAGGGCGCATTTAAAACCACTGGGAGAGATGCACCCTTAATCTTCGTGAATATATACAAATAGGAGAAAGAAAACTCTCATATAAAACCCGAGGACTACTGTCTGGTCTGACCGTGGCATTCAAGTGTACCGACTGAGATTAGCTGTTCTAAAAGTGTGAGTGGTTATACACAATCCTTCACCACAAATCATCTGTGTGGATTTCAGACAACTTAATAATTGTGTAAACCTCATTCTTTGAAATCGATGGGAGAATCCATTAACTAGATATATATGTGTGTGACATTGTCTGTCTGTCTGAGAACGGCCTCTACCAAACTTATTTGTCTATTTTTGATTTACAGACTTGAAACAGGTTATATAGGGAATTTTGGCCTATGGAACAAATTCGATTGTATTCTTAGCCGGAATAAACAGCTTCTAAAAGAGTTAAAATTGAAAAAGAAATCTTTATTTGACAGGTGAAAGTCGACTTAATATAGTCTTGTTTGCATGCACAAATATACATTTATACGTTAAGACCAGTTAAATTGTAAATTGTTCATAATATCTCAAGAAGTAACGACTAAAATTTTGGTTTCAATGCTAGATGATGGCACCCAAGTCATTTTTTTTTTTTACTCTTGAAATCAATAAATATATTTTTGGTACAATATAACAATCAATAGAGAATTGGTTGTATAAAAATAAATAGGAAGTTTACATTAATTTTAATATAATATTAAAACGTATTTTATGACAGTGCTCCCTCCTGGCGGGGCCCTACTATATATTTGGTACAATATATTATTCAATAGAGAATTGGTCCTATAATAATACTAAATGTCTAGTATAGTTTTATTTGTTAATCAACTATTCTGGTCACAAAATATCATTGCGTAGAATTGGTTCTATGTTAGCTAATTCTTTATAAATTATAGTTTTGGATGAGATTAGACTGAGTGCCTGATGGACGAGGATTTTTTTTTAAGTTATTTTTGTAGTCATATATATGGAGTAGGTTCACAGGGCTAAACTGGAGTCATTCTTCACTCGTATTTACGATATAAAATGTTAAAATATTATATGCCCACTGAGTGGATATGGCCTAATAAAACAAATTGCACATATGCATTTAGGTGGAGACAATGAAGATCATGCAACTAAAATGAAAAGAAAAAGATCTTTCGTGGTAATTTATTTATTGAGTGTTTCAGTCTCGAATTACTTTCTATGATTTCATGGGAACAAGTCTTCAAAATTCTTGCTACAAAAAACAAATGAATGAGCCAAATAGTAACTCTCTGAATATTTCTAAAGGTAAATTAAGGAAAAGAATGAAATAAATACTTAGTTGAGGCGCAGATATTGATCAGCCTCCTTCCACTAAAAACATTAGTTTACTTATCCCATAAATTCAATCATCGCGATATTTGTTTTCTTACTCAATAACCAACAACAACAAACAAGGGAGTTCACTCTGAGAACTTATGACTAAAGAACAGAACTCCCATATCTTAATACAAGGGGGGGGGGAGGATAACGTAAAAACAAATATGGAGTCCAATGCTAGAGAAAGGTCCAAAAAGTGCAAGTATCAAGCCATTATTACGAATGACATGATATTTGTTTACAAAATCACTTACAGCTTATCATATTATAATTTTGTAAATCATTTCCTAACATTCCTCTGAGTTTTGGATCAAAGTTTGGGGGACACAGTTCATATTAGGTTGGCAAGAAAGTAATTGCAGTTTTTAACTTTTAAATTCAAATGAACATATCTCGTCTCAAACATAATTTGTTGATCGAAATAAGCATTATCAGAATCAACACACTTTTGCCAACGCAAAACAAGCGTATTTATGCCAGTAATGCATATTGGTAACGATGAAGTCGCTGAAGGCTTTTTTGACATTGCTTAGGTGTTTGAAGCATTTCTCACACAGAAAGTTGTCGACATGCTTAAAAAAATAGTAGTCGATTGGTGAGAGATCTGGAGAATATGGCGGATGAGGGAGTTTCATAGCCCAATTCGTTCAACTTCCGCAGGGTCGATTTGCCAACATGCGGTCAGGCATTGTTGTAGAGGAGAATTGAACTTTTTCTGTTGACTAATGCTGGGTGTTGTTGTCGAAGTTTCTTATACATTTCATTCATTTGTTGACAGTAATTTTCTGCCACAATGGTTTTCCTGCATTTAAAAAACTGTAATGGATGAGACTGGTCACCGACCACCAAACAAACATGACCTTCTTTCGGTGCAACTCTGGTTTCAAGAAGTGTTGTGGAGCTTTGTCAGCATTGAACTATTGAGCTGAGCATCGCCGGTTGTCATAAAGAACCCACTCCTTATCGCAAGTCACAACCCGGTTGAGAAATGGGTTGTTCTTGTTGCGTATAAAAAGGGAAGATGACACTTCATAATGGCGTTTCTTTTGGTTTTTGTTCAATTCATAAAGTACCCATTTATCGAGTTATTTTTATCTTTCCAATCTCTCTCAAATGGTTGGAAATCGTCGTATGCATTACGCCTGATTCAAAAGCAAGTTCTTGAACAGGTGTGCATGGATTTGCTTCGACTAAGGCTCTTAATTAATTTTTGTCAAAATCCAATAGCCAGCTACTAGACACCTCATCTTCAAGACTCTCATCGCCGCCAGAAAATTTCTTAAACCTCCATTGTGCTGTACATTCAGTAATGGTTCCTGAACCAAACGCTTTGTTGATACCTTGAACTGTTTCAGCAGCTTTTCGGCCTAGCTTGAATTGAAATCAGAAAATTGTGTGAATTTGATTTTTTTTATCTTGTATTCAACATTCTGAAAAGAAGACATAATTGTTTTAAAACGATTATAATTTAAACTGTTAGATGAAGAGAAACACGCTATTTAAAATGATATATAAAGTAAAGACATTATAACGAGAACTTGTTAGAAAATACATCATTTGAAATAAAAATTAAAAATTCTGCAAGAACTTTCTTCTCAACCTAGTAATATCACAATAGTGCAATTGTGAATTGTTTTAAGAGTAAAGTGGAAACACTCGATCGAGGTGATTATAGTTGATGGATTATGTCTTAAAAATTATTGAGAGAAGAACAACCTGTATTGTGCTTTTGTGTATCTGGAAAAAGCTTTCACATAAACAAATCCTTAGTTTTCTTCATATATTTTACGTAACAAGTAGGTCTTGCATCTTTTCATACTAAATTTTAAGTATGCAGCATCTCTTGTGTACCACTCATTTGTAACGTCCTGGACAATGCGCTTAAGAAACAAATAAAAAGCAACTGATTCGGCACAGAACCCCGATGTACTCATACTTTAACATTAACTGTATACTGAAAATTTAGTATGAAAAGATGCAATACCTACTTGTTACGTAAAATATATGAAGGAAAATAAATGTTTAAAAATGAATATTATCAAGACCAAAATATGATCAGTGTTAGAAAACCCGCGAAATAGGAAATTGATCTGTTAAGTAAAAAAGAGTCAGATACTGTTCAATCTTTTGTGGTACTTGTAAGAATTAGGTGTATATGAAATTGGGATCGTGTTCTATTAATTCAACTGTTTCTCAGGATCGTGTTGTCAATTCGATAGTGTCCCTTTGGCAGACGTGTGTTCTGTCAGATGTGCGTTGGATTTTCATAATACAAACGTATTTACCCACAAGCTATTTTGGCAGAGAATAGATCATGGAATCTGGGGTGCTGAGGTTGGGAAAAGATATGATACCATTTTTTAGTGGAAAAGATGATGTAGTCGTGTGAATAAAAAAAATAAAATTGGTTGCTAAGCTACAACATGTACCAGTTTTATTCCACTTTTTCTACATGGAAATGCGCTCGACCTTTGTCTTGAGACCTAATGTAGAGCGTACGGACGTCAACAAACTGATACCAACTACACGGCTTTTAGTCAGCAAAAGAGTTTGAGAGACTGGGACATTGGCAGCGAGTGCACAAAGTAATACGCTGAGAAATAATGATGAAGCCTTCAGTGATTTCGATGTCAAGGATCACACCTGAAAAGAAATTGCACAGAGATACCTAGAGCCAGAGTAACGCACTACAATTTTGGAAAGTTTGGCCACATTGCTAGGTATTGTCCTTAGGTTCAGGGAAACGAGCAAGGAGGAGCTTATACGCCACAAGCTATCCCAACGACAAAATCAGGGCGCAATACTGGGCCTCTTTCTATAATAGAAATTGTGGTGGATGATTCAGTAATGACAGCATTTTTCGAGACTAAGAGCACCACCACTTTAATCAACTGAAAACTCGTGAGGATGAAAACAAATACAAACCTAATTGAATACAACACGTAATCATTTCGTGATAAGCCTCTGACTTTTAATTACTTAATTGCTTTCGTAAGTTATTGCTTATTCACCAAAACATGTTTTCCTGCTCTTATTTACTTATACTGCTTCCCTCTTTTTGGAAATCATAAATTACCATTCTATGACTAAGTGTATGTTTCAATGTAAGGCCTATATTGGCCGTACGTATATGGTTACTGATGTATAATATTAAAATAACTGGCACAAATGATTTTTCTAGATGTCGGATTTAAAGATTATAAGGAAAATTAGATCATATGGTATGACTGGAAGAATGCATAATGTAATTAAATCAATAAAGTAAGAGAAAAATCCAGGTTGTCCTCGACGGTCGTATATCTAAACAATATGATATAAATGCAGGAGTACCTCAGGGGTCTATCCTTGGACCTTTATTTATTCTGATAGTCATAAATGATCTCCCTTATAAAATTGTTTCTGAGATGGGTATATTTGCTGATGACACCATGCTCTATAACAGGCACGAGGGGAAAACAAATGAACACATATCTAAAGAAATGGCAGAAACACTAGAGGATGACCTCCAATCTGTAGTGGAATGGGGACAAAAATGGATGTCATATTCTATGCTGCCAAGACTAGGCTTGTTTCCTTCAATAATTACAAGAAACCTTCACTACCACCAATAGCAATGACCAAGAACACATTACTTGAAAGTAATTTCTATAAACTCCCCAGCCTAACATTTACAGGGAACATGAACTGGAAAGGATACATTGAGAGCATTGCCAAAGCTGCTGCGAAGAAGGTGGGCTCTCTCTACCGTGCTAGAAAACTACTTATGCCTGAAAGTATCCTGTACCTCTATAAGGCCACCATTTGCCCATGTATGGAATACTGTTGTCACATTTGGGCTGGTGCATCTGCTACTTGTCTCTCACTCCTGGACAGAGTTCAAAAGAGAGTTGCCAACCTGAAAGGTCCTGAACTGTCATCTAAGTTTCAGCCTCTGTCCCATCAACAAAATGTTGCATCCCTCTGCCTGTTCTACAAGTACTTTAATGGTGAATGCTCTGACGAACTACAAGCACTTGTATCTCCTCGACGTGACTACCCCCGACAATTATATATCCTTATATTAAATCCACCCCAAATCTTTGTATATCCTAATTTTATATTAATACTGTATTCTTGTAAGTTATATTATCTCTCTTGTTCCAACTGGACAAATAACCAATTGCTCTTCTTCCCAAGCTGTGATAACATACTTTGCACCTACTTGGGAGAGGGTTTTAGCTTCCGGTCCTTAACTTTAGTAGGCTGCCTTTTAAAAATCGATAAATACTAAACATATATAGCTTTCTATTGCTAAGGCATGCATTACCTTAACCTATTAGCGCGAGCTTATGTATAAAATAGATACTTATTAACCACAGTTTGTACTCAGATATAAAGTAATCTATATTAAGTAACAACGATATCTTTCTTTCCCTTAGATGGGTGAAAGTACTGGTGATTATCTTTACATAAAAACTAACACCTAAAACACATTTCGAATCGTACCCTAGCTCTTTGTACTATAATTTGTCCAGTTTATTTATTAATCCACAAACGATATTTAATCTTAGCTGAACGCTAGTAGATATGAACCTTAAATATACACCCCATACCCATACATACCTCCATTCAAATGTAACCAAATCTCCCAATCTTAATCCTATCCTGAGAAGTGTAACTTCAAAGCAGATACTAATTCTCTTTTATACTAACTTTATTAATCCTAAATACCCATGCAGGGGCATAGCAATACCTGGCTTTGAAACCAGGCGCAGGCTAACCCTCTCGATATTGATGGATCTATAGATCTGGTCAGGTAATCCATATAGGAGAAAGCAAATACCAATATGTAAACCTGTGCCACTGACCTCATATATCTTGACACTAAATGGGGGAGGGAGGTCTCCTCAGTCCTGGACGACAACCTGGTGACTCGATTAAATAACTGGTTGTCAAACCTACTTCAGGATTTGCCTATTGTCTAGCTTCCATACTACTTCTTTGTTTATTAGCCAGGAGCATAGGTGTGGTAACAGGGACTCATTAGAGACGCCCAATGCTTAGCCTTGTTTCTTGATTAGGGCAATGAGTGCTGTCCTCCACATCTGCCTCATTCCCTTCCCTATAACTGGGCATCTTGGGGTGCTTGTTTACCATGTATGCTAACATGATTGGACTGGGTCACTTCTATCTGACAGCTTTGACAGTTACTGGCTGCTGTTTTCGACTGACAATACAAGAGGCTTAATTGTTTGGTAGCGCTTAGAATGGCTGCTCTATCATCAGATGCATAATATCGGGATATTTTTAGTGCCATAATGCACATGGAAATAGATCCTGCAATCATCTCTGGTGAGCATTCCTGAGGCCACATTCCTGTGAATGAAGAGTCGGCTGATGGGCTACTCATGCTGCATGATAGTGGCTATGCACATCCGTTTTGTCTAGCCTCTTACCTTAAATCTGAAACTACGAAATAAAATGAAATGACAGCTCAATTGAAAATAACGTTCAAACCAGACACACAGTCGAACAACAATTCACCTCCTCCCTTGAAGCTTGCATTTACAAATATCCAAGGACTTAGAACTAACTTAGATGAAGTAGAATCATTTCTTCCAGCAAACTTTCCGGATATCTTAGCACTAAGTGAAAGTATTTACACTCATCCAGAATCAGGTTACAAGGCCTTCATGTGCTTCAAACTAACTTTACAACTTAGTGTTAGCTACCTATATTTTTATCGCTCCCCATCGACCCAGAACTGTACTCTAATCAATCATGTCTCTGACAGCATAGATGTAGCAATCTCCCTTGACGCTAGCGCCCAAATCCATGTATTTGGTGACTTTAACGCCCACCACAGTAATTGGCTTAGCTTTTCTAACTATACTGACACAGTTGCTAGCATCATCCATGACTTTTCTATATTCCATTCTTTGACACAGACAGTAACATTCCCAACCCGTCTCCTAGATTGTCAGAACTAGCAAGCCTCACTTCTGGATTTATTTTTGACAAAAGTTCCAGAGGATTGTGTAACAAATGCTCATTGCCCACTCGGGAATGCTGATCATGTTGTGATAATGATAGACATTACTCTAAACTCTCGACCCCAAGTTGAAGTTGCTCAAAACGACAAGTTAATACCATAAGGCTGACTGGGATATCATTTGAGATCTTATCAGAGACGCCCTATCTTTTGTATTTTTGCGGAACATGTGCAAATGAGACCACTCAATGGTTCAAAGCAGCAATTGAAGGACATGTTCTCACGGGGAAGTTCTATAGCAAACTCCACTGTCCCCAATGGTTTACTTCTATTTGCACAGCTGCCATTGCTCAGAGGCAACATGCATACTGCAGATTTATCCAGCATAAGTCCTGTACAACCAGATAAAATTATAAAGAAGCTAGAAGTAATTGTAAGAAGTAGCGACTGCTAAGAGCGAATATACTGAAACCACCAGGAAACGCATTAAAGTGCAGAAATTAGGAACTCGTATTTTCTGAAAAAGCTACAAGAGTAAATAATGGGAAATAAACAATTTCCTCACTATCCAACAATCATGAGGTTGTTTACACGGTAACCAAAAAAGCTAACATGCTTGCCCATAAGTTTGCCTCAAACTCTACGTTGAACCCAACAAACCACTCCCTCTATGATTTTCCACACTAGATGATCTGAAAATCATCCTTTCTTAAGTACATGATATCATAAAAAACCTAGAGACCTCAAAAGCATGTGGCCCTGATTACATCTCGGTTGTACTATTAATAAAATGCTCCGCTGAGGGTGCTCCAGTTTTTTTCAAAAATGACTTAAAGAATCTTGTTTTCCTAACTGCTGGAAAACTGCTTCAGTGGTACCAGTTTACAAGAACTCTGGCGAAAGTACTGACCCATTAAATTAATGCCCTAGATGTGCTAACACAGATAAAAAAAAAAACAGTGAAAGAAGAGACCCCAAATATGCTCTCTATGAATTGGTGATCTGGAAGAGTTGCATGGAATGCACCAGATGGGAGTGGAAAGAACATTATATTTGGTGCAGAAAGTTGATCCACATATGAAACAGGAAGAAATGTGTTCAGTGTCGATCCTGCTCCAAATATACATAATCCTGGGGGTTCAAAGAATTGGACAAGATTGGTTATTGACATTTTTTTTTTTTTTTAATTTTTTTTATTACATTTTCACCCCAAACAAGGCACATTGCCACTTTGGTGTAGGGGGCTACTATCAGGGGAAACATCTACTGGGGTACTATGTAGGGATTAGGGCAGCGAGATGTTGGTTCACGTTGCACTTGAACTTCTGCATGTCAGTACAGTTGGGGAAGCAGTGACCTGGAATGGAATTCCAAAGTCTAGCAGTTCTGGGGAAGAAACTACTGGAGTAGAAAGATCTTTTACATCTAGGGATCTCTACAGTGTGGGGGTGGGATTTTGCAGCTTGTTGGGTCTGTCGAGGGTGTTCACGTCGTGGGGGCACAAATGTCTGCAGTTCTTCAGAGCATTCACCATTAAAGTACTTGTAGAACAGGCAGAGGGATGCAACGTTTCGACGATGGGACAGAGGCTGAAGCTTAGATGCCAGTTTAGGGCCTATCAGATTTGCGACTCTCTTTTGAACCCTGTCAAGGAGCGAGAGACTAGTAGCCGATGCACCAGCCCAAATATGACAGCAATACTCCATACATGGGCGAATAGTGGCCTTATAGAGGTACAGGATACTTTCGGGTGTTAGAAGTTTTCTAGCACGGTAGAGAGAGCCCACCTTCCTCGCAGCGGCCCTGGCAATGCCCTCGATGTAATTGTTCCAACTCATGTTTCCTGTGGACGTTAGGCCAAAGAGCTTGAGAGACGTACTCTCAGATAAAGAGTCGTTGGCCATTGCTATAGGTGGTAGAGAAGGTTTCTTGTAATTATTGAATGAAACCAGTTTTGTCTTGGCGGCATTGAACGTGACCATCCATTTTTGTCCCCATTCCACTACAGATTGGAGGTCTTCCTCTAGTGTTTCTGCCATTACTTTAGATGTATGTTCATTTGTTTTCCTGTCATGCCCGCTATAGAGTGTGGTGTCATCAGCATATATACCCATCTCAGAGGCAATTTTGTTGGGGAGGTCATTTATGAATATTAGGAACAGCAGAGGTCCAAGGATAGATCCCTGGGGCACTCCCGCATTTATATCATATTGTTTAGATGTACGACCGTCGAGGACAACCTGGATTTTTCTCTTATCTAAGAAGGATTTAATTATGTTAAGTATTCTACCAGTGATACCGTAAGATCTAATCTTCCTGAGGAGACCCTCATGCCATACCCTGTCAAAAGCCTTAGATATATCTAGAGCTACCGCTCTGCCCTCTCCCGCTTTGTCCAGTGAATGGTATATGCGTTCAGAGATTACAGTGAGGATGTCTGCCGTGGAACGGGCTTGTCTAAATCCATATTGTTGGTCGGTCAGAAGTTTAGCATCTGTAAGGTGCTGGACTAGAGCATGGTTAATTAAGGTCTCAAATATTTTAGCAAAAAGTGGGAGGAGGCTAATAGGGTGATAATTTAATGGGTCAGTTCTTTCGCCAGACTATTTAACCCACTATTGTGGAGGAACATACTTGTCAATGATTAAATGATTAAACAAGTAGCCTGGTGATATGAACGGAGTTACATGCGGAATTAGAAAATTAATTGCAGCCGAATTAGAAAAAGTGATGCTTGAATGAGGTCCAGTAAGGGAAGAGATAATGGCACTGCTTTTCACTCAAAAATCTTCCATCTTATGCTAAAAAGTGAAAGTTATTACTGGGCAGCCTATAAACCTGGGGAACTGGAATAGTAGAGTGGCATCATCAGGCAGTGAAAGCAATAGCTGAGAGAGGAAGTATATTACCTGAAGAAGCCACATTCTTGTACAACATGGCCCCTAAGTTCGGACAGAGAAGAGGACCCAGTGCCACACAGATCAATTTTTAATTATGAATGGAGGCACCCAAGAGATATGTCCCTAGAAAATGATGAGCAAGGACCAGCCAGAATCCAAATACGAGAATAGGTTTAGGTGAAACCTCGTACTGCATGATGCACCATTCAATGGGGGCAAAAGGTGATTACGGGAGTGCAATCTCCTAACAACTTGAGTGTCGATGGAATGCCACGACATATTTTAGACTTAAGGTGTGTGGTCCATGTAAATGATGAGGATGTCAGTGCTGAGCCAGAGAGTAATTAAGTTGAACCGGTGCCGATGCACAGACCACAGAGAGAACACAATCTGCTTATCTGAGCACAGGATTATGTAATGTGAAATGATATTTAATGATCATGGGGGCGTGTAGTCTGAATTATAATTAAAAATAATTATAATAATTAATACAAACCAGCAGCGAGGAGCGAACCTGAGATCTTTCGGAAGTAAATTGGGAGTCTGCCAATGGACTACATTGGTTCTGCCTACGGTGACGAGCGGTCTCATCTGATGGCTATAGAAAACAGGTTAATAGTTCATTTGATGTCAGTTGAGGATTGCTCTAGTTGTGTGTTGCTGCGTTCATACTCAGGAGCGTGTTCTATCAATTTGACAATGTTGCTTGGGAGCGTATTCATTCAATTCGATGGTGTTTGTCAGAATCGTGTTCAGTCAATTTGATGGTGTCTTTTTGGCACACATGAGTTCTGTCAGATGTGTTGGATTTTCATAATACCAACGTATTTAAACACAAAAATCCAGTGGAATTATTCGGAGACTGAGAGAAGATAACGTGTTTATATTCAAGAAGTGTAAAACAATAGAAATGAATGAACAATTTGATGTTGACAAAATATATTTTTATGGCGAAACTATTGAGGTTATTGAGAAGCTTTGTTATCATGGTGATAGCGTACATAAATAGGTGCAATATAATTTCAAGAATTAAAAGTGGATGGAGTAAGTTCATAGAACTTCTTCCATTGCTAACTAGTAGAGTTGACCAAGGGAAGAGTCTATCGCTATATGGAAGTAATGGCCAGTAATGATTGATGCATGGAAATAAATTATATGAGAATGTAATGAAAGTGTTAAATGCAGATTTAGTGTTGACTTGCTGGCGTACTCAGCGTTGCCCGGGTGTTTGTAAAAGAAAAAAAACGTGTTAGTAGAGAGGGAGACTCGAACTCGCGATGCGAAGGCGGAAAAGAAAGTGAAAGAAAACGTGAACTTTTACCTCTACGCTACGAAGCCATAGGAAGTGAAAAGCGATCAAATTTAGTGATGTCAATCAAAAAGTTAACTTGCTAGCAGGTGCAGAAACGAACGTTGGCTGAAGGCCAGTTCAGTTTTCCACCGTTTCATTTATTTGTTTCTCCACGATGTTGGGGAAACCAAGCTCCCCCGAAAAAGAGGGAGCTCTCAAATGAATAGCAATTGTCTGATATGAAGGGTAATCCCCAGACTGATCAAAGCTAATTGCTTTCAAGACATCTCGGCACAAAAGGCCGCTGACGCCTTGGCATATGTGACTTTCACTTTATTTATACGAAAAAGACCAACAAACAGCTGAGAGGAAGGAATAGCGTGAATTTTATAAAATTCGATCAAAATAAATGCAGACACGACGTCCCTTCGCAAATCGTAGATATTATGATCTAGAGAGTATATAAAAAGTTGAAAAAAAATAGTAACCCTCTTGAGACCCCCCCCCAAAAGCTTTTGCTGGACATACAAAATTTTGCCTTTTATATATATACACTAGCGAGGGTACCCGGCGTTGACCGGGTGTTTCGAGGTGTGTATGCTCTTAAATAAAAAAGAAACCGGGGGGGGGGGGTAAAAAGTTTTGGTAAGTTGGTAGGATCGAACCCGAATGTGAAAAAAACATGAACCGTTCGGCCAGCCAGAATGCGTTACTGAAAGATGTTTGAATTTATTTAAGTAAGAACAAAATTGACAGGTGCCCGCACAGAAGTCGTAGAGTTAAGATTTTGTGCGAGCGTTACAACAACATAAGCAATAGCTATTCAGTAAAGAAGTAAAAAAAGAAAACATAAAAACGAACGTAAAAACTTAAGCGGGGGGGGTAATCAAAACATCGAAAAAAACACAAAAAAACTAACGTAAGGCAAACGAACGATGTTAAATGTAAAAATCTGAAAAACAAAAACAAAAAAGAAAACAGATAAACGGAGGTTTTAAAAAGAAAAACACGTGAAAATGGCTCAAATAAACCTGTTTCGATATTAAAATTTAAAAAATCGGTCGGTACCCGGGTGTTTTTGGATGTGTGGTCGGGGTTGGATAAGCGAAGTAAAAAAAAACAGAAAAACGAACGTTACGTGAAAACTGGCTTGAATAACACTGGTTCAATATTTAAATTTAAAAAATCGAAAAAAAAAAAGGCATCTCACACCAAAATTCGGACCCAAAACGTTTAGATAACGAACCAACGCGCTAACCAACTGAGCTAATACGACATACATGAAACTCAGTCAGTTCTTCAACTATTTAAAGTAAATCGGGTCATGACGTCATCTGACGCATGCGTAGAACCGGTTGTCGTCACGAGACGACTGTTTTTGTTGACCCCCCCCCCCCCTTGTCGAAAATTGTCGATTTCGGGGTGAAAAAATTAACGTTTTTGGCCAATTGTTCGATATTTTTCGGGCGATGGATGGGGCTTCAATATGATACCGAATTTGTGAATTTTTATTCTGTGTGTCGAAAGTTTTTAGCGAACACACACACATACATACATACATACATTTTTGCTTTTATATATATAGATAGCCGTAGAGAAAAAACTTTGAAGGTATGGCCACGTTGGAAGAATGGATAAGCGAACTTGTAAAGACACAGATTCAGTTCACAGAGTAGGGCTGAGAAAAACATGATAAGAAATGAGAAAAATGACCTTGGAAAAGTATACGTTACTTCTTTGCACCTAATGCTTACAAGTACCACAAAAGATTAAGTTGCACCCAACTCTCTTGTGAGATGAAGGAAAATTAAAAAGATAAAGAGAAGATATTTACGAATCTATTTATCTGAGCATTGAGAGTTAAAATTTAAAAATAAATAATTTTTTGTTCATCCAGATGAAGAATTTAGAAGTTTCAATTTAGCTTGTCATAAATCTGGCTTTTACTAAAAGCAATAACTGCTGGAATTTATCAAATATTTGTTCAGACATCAAAGAAATCAATATTTAATTTAATAAAAATCTAAGAATATAAATAAATTTATTTGTGGATTTGAAAAGTAGACACAATGGACATTAATCACATCCTTTTTTATGCGAAATTTTACTTTGACATGCAGCGTTTCATAATAGCTTGAAACCAAATCGAAAAACTCATATTCTATATAATCATTTCTATATTTATAGTATATAATATATAATATATAACAACCCACATTTTCGTAGTATTCAATAAATATGATTTTGAAATAAAAAAAACGTTATATTCGTGTGACGTGGTGGAAGCACACACATATATATTTTGAATATATATATATATATATATATATATATATATACACACAAAGGAGTCATCCTAATATCCAACCACGCACAACATTACATAAACTTATCGAACCACAATCTTATAAAGCCTCCAAAAGAATTTCTAAACCTTGGACCAAATTACCACCTATTCAATCCGTTCGACCACCAAACCAAAAAAAGCCGAAATAGAATTGCTATACGGAAAGATAACTAAATTAGAAGCAAAAAATAAAATTACTGCACACAGTTTTCATGATCGACTAAAAGCTGAAACTATAAAAAAAAAACAGGCATGATAACAAAAATCAAATGCAATATTAACTCACAACCTTTTAATGATCTCCGTAACCACATGATAAAAAACGCTAATAAAACAAACATATTTTAGTACTCAATAGATCTGAATATCACACAAAACCATAAACTATTATTAACGATTAAAATTAAAAACATCAGCAATTCTATGGATCACAAATAACTCATCACTGCAGATAAATCGGAAATTATCAACATCTCAGCATTAGTAGGGACTCTAACAATTATAATGCATAAACCTAACTCTCCCTTCTGAACTATTATATAACAAGTCACCACTCTATTCTATTCCTTACAAAGCCCTAAATAAACTTATCAGTCCATATTTACCTCGTAAATATAGTGTTAAATCAACACAAGAACTATTACAAATCCTATAAACAAAGCAGCCTGACAATAAATTAATTGCCTCTCTCGACATTGGAAAATTATTCAAAAATATCCTCAACAAAACTATACATATAATCCCCAACAATATATATAATAACTCGTCTTTCCTTTCCTCTTGAAATCAATTAAAAATACTTAAAAAGTTAATATTAGCCTGCAGTTCTGACTTCAAATGCAACATTTAAACCTGAATTTATGAAGTTTCATTTAAACCTGAATTTATGAAGTTTCAATAATATCGGTTCTTGGGACGAGCTTTAGCGAATTCTTTATGGGTAAACTGAAGACAAAATATTTTATAGTAAGCCCTCTATTTATGTACGGTATGTTGATGATATACCTATTCTAGCCGATGATAATAAGCAAATGCAAAAACATCAAGAACATTTCCAAAATAATTCTATACTCAAAATCACTGTAGAACTAAACGCTACTAACAAAATTCTATTCCCTGTTGACATCCCTATAACAATATATTCAACACGTCCAATTACAAAGGAAGCAAGTTGCGTAAATTTTTGCCTTTTAGATTACAAGAGCACATGCCCTCTCTGTAACAAGATAGTCATTGTCAAAAACCTACTAAATAGCACAAAACAAATCTTCTCCATTAAAAACATTACCCCTCGAACTAAACGATATAAAACAGATCATTACCAATAATGGATTTCCTTTCGTGAATGGACAAATAAAATCGATGCTTTAGAACTTTAAAACTATCACCAAAAATAATATCATTCAGCATTTCATCCTGAAATCTTTTAACATATTCTACTGCAATCAAATGCAACCAAACTTTAAATTAGAAGAAAATGCAATAAAAAATATCATACACAGATACATGACAATAGCAATAAATTAGACTCATTAATTCACATGAAAAATCTAGGACCTAAAACCTTATAGTAAAAAATAATGCCTGCTAAACCATATAATTTAAATTTAAATAGCCTTGGGAGAGTGTGAATCTTATAAATACCTTGAAACAGATAGTTACGTTGGTTACACAACCACTACCCTATCCCACTGCCTCACCCTGAATAATATAAAATCAATTTCAGTTTTTAGACATCTACAAAAAACATAACTGCTCTTTTCCGATGTAAAACCAATCGTAGTCTGTAACATAAAGATAACACATCATAAAACAAAATGGGGGAAAAAAATCTTGATTAAATCTACATAAATAAAACAAAACTGGAATAAACCTTTCAAGCAAATCACAATATTCTAAACTGCCTGCCGTAGCCTAAGAGAAACACCAACTATGTAGAGAATAAAACTTCTAGCATGTATAAATGCAGGTATATATGTATAAAGACTTTTATTTTATACTAGTGAGACCGGTGGGAATTCCACAGCAGCATCTTTGACATGCAATATATTGTTGCTGTATATACTGTGGATGTTTAACATGAATAGAGATCCCGCGATATTACTGTAGCTGCTTTAATAAAACTGTAAAAGTATTTATCGAAGTAATCTGGTTAATGTAGTGTCAGAATATTTTTGGTTATTACGGTTTCTCTCCAATATCTTTATAAAAGTCTATGACATATTTCCATTTTCTGGACGCCTGGTGCGAACGAAAACTATACAATATCATTATACCATCTTTAGACAGAACAGGTACTACTCTTGGATCCTAGCCAGAAGACCAAGAAGGTATATTTTAGTTTCACGTACAGCCCCAAAATGATATAATTTTTGTTTTTAACATTTTTTCATTACATCTTTGGTGATTGGGAGATTTTATTTATCAAAAGGGAATAAAAAGTGATAACATACTACAAACATTAAATTAGCCTATCTATATACTAATCTAATCTTCGTTGTATGTTATCGTTTTCTATTATCCTTTCTAATAAATAGGATCTCCCGATCGAATAATGTATTATCTAGAAACCGTGGCACATGTACGTACGTTAAAGGTGCTATGGTATTAATATATAGCTACTTTCTTGATGAGAACGTGACATGTACGATTCTGCCTTCATAAAAATATACCACATTGTTTTCTGAAAAACCTCAAAGGAGATGACTAGTCTTGTTGCAGCAAAAACAACATTGTCAGATTATCTTCTTCTTCTTCTATGTTTAGTCTCTTGCAAAATGATTAGAGCAACGGCATTTGTAGCAGTTATAAGCTCATGCCCACAGGTGACTGCATAATTCGAACTGGCTCCATTGCAGTCATAACTTATTTCCCTACTTTAGCATTGTCTTTCGTCAACACTTGAGCTCACACTAATAGCTCTCCTAAAGTCAGATTATCCTGTTTTGAAGAAAGCCTCACACAAACATTCACTCCATCTCATGGTTCCTTACAATATCAATGACAGCTTCGGCAAATCTGTGAAATGCACGCTTTGAACTTCTCAGATGCCATAAATGTCTTATTCAAAAAGGCAATAAAGAGTGCTTCTTTAATTCGTCTTGGATCGGATTCCTCTTCTTCAGTGAAATTTACTGACGTGTAATTTACTCCAGATTAAAAAAATTATTCACTTTAAGCAGATTGAACTGGCTTTGTTCAAAAGAGGAAGTATCTAGGGAATACCAAATCCACAAATGGTGCGCAGTCGCATATATATCTCAGTCAGGGGAGATGATAACATTATGTTTTTGCAGTTCTTGCAGAAAAATTTTGAAGTCCTTTTACATAAAGTATGCAGTATTCTCAAATAACCACCAATCTGGTGTTGGCCAGACTCAACGACTGCATGTCCCATCAGATTCATTAATGGTTTTTACGGCAAAACCAGTGTCTATTTTAGGTTGACATAGCTTGTATTAATTAATTGTAAAAAAAAACATCATAATGGCAATCCAAACTTTAAACATAATTCCAGTTCCTCAGATGCTGAAATAATTTTTGATAAATTTCCAGCAATATGCTCTCTCCAAAAACCAATTGGTTGATTTCAATTTTTTTTATTTAAATTGGTTTGTTTCTAGACACACACGTTAGTGTTTTTACATTTAAAAATTAATTCCAATAATATATCTTCATTTCTATTGACACAAGTGTTTAAAAAATTGGGATAATGTATGCTAATCGAAATGGAATACCGACACAGTTAGCAATAATGTTTAACATGTAGCTGAGAGATAGAGATGGTATAGACAGCAGAGTTTATTCTTTAATAGTTATTTTATTTTTAAAATCTAACTACCTTTAAACCCACCAATCTAACCCAATCTAGACGGTTGACTCAACGGTTTCATTTTGTCTAATATATTTCTTAGTAACAAATATAAATACACTCTATTTTTATTTCTTTCCTACCTTAGTTCATTCTGCCAGCTGTTGTATAGGAATCACTTCCTAATGCAAGCCCAACCCTAGACTAGTTTAACTATTTTCTGTACGTCCTGAATGTATACATTCATTTACTGTTGTCTGTATGCTCCCATTTTATCTGCATAGGCATATGCATAGCCACTGAATGCATCAACATGAATGTTTAATTCATGATGGTCCAGTACACGACTTATTTTTATTTGTCTACTGTACGTTTATCATTTCTTGAGGAAAAATAGTGCAGGTGTAATTTCCCTAAAAAATAGTCCAGATATGATTTCCATAAGAAGAATAATCCAAAAATAATTTCACTTTAAAAAATAGTTCAGATGTAATTTCCCTAAAAGAAATAGTCCAGACGTAATTTCCATAAAAATAAAATAGTCAAGGCGCAATTTCCATAAAAATATAGTCCAGATGTAATTTTCATTAAAAAATAGTCTAGATCTAATTTCCATAAAGAAAATAGTCCAGATCTAGTTTTGCTATGAAAACTAGTTCAGGTGTATTTTTCTGTGAAAATAGTTTGGAGTAATTTCACTAAGAAAAAATCGTTCCGATGTAATTCCCCAAAGAAAAAAAGGATCAGATATAATTTACCAGGGAAAAACTAGTTCAAATATAATCAAGCAGTGAAAAAACAATTCCGATGTAATTGCCCCCAAGAAAAAATTGTTTAGATGTAATTATCATAAGAACACAATAGTCCAAATATAATTTCCCTAGGAAAAAGTAGTTCTGATGTAATTTCCCTAACACAAACTGGTTCAGATGTAATTTTCCTATAAAAAATAGTTCATAAATATTTCGAGTAAAATTTTCCTAACATAAATACCACCCAGACGAATTCTTTTTCTTAGTGGAATATTAACAGAAGTTCTGACTTAATAGTACACTTGTTTCCTTAGTCAATTACTTACTTAGTTCATTTGCCGACGTATTTTTAACCAATCATGTCTTATTCTTGGCAGTCTTAAAATGTTTCTACAAAACAAAACTTTTATCATTACTTTGGCAAGATGAGCCGAGTCAGCAAAAAATAAATTAAAGGGAAAACATAAAAGAATAAAGCGAAGATTAATGGGATACATCAAAAACAAAAAATAAAGAGGACCGAGATTTTTCGATTATATCAATACAAAAAAACCTTCCAAATGAGACTCCTGTCTGATTAACATCTTGGAATATCTTCGGCAGCCAACATCGCAGAAGATAAAATCATGACAGGCCCTCGATAATGTACGAGACATTAGTTGCTTACATCTTAACCCTATCCAATTTAAATTCCGTCTCTGATGTGTAAAGTAAATGAAAAGTTTAATACTTTTTGGACCTTGAATATTTCCTCCACCATGAAAGTTCTGCTTTTGTCGCCAATAATTCGCTTTAACTGTTTGTCCCTGTGAAGGTTTGGATAGAACTACTCACTTGCTTTGTCTACTCTCTTTATAGTCTGTCGCAGACAACCTATTAATAAATGAAATGTTTAATTTTTACACACGTATAGCCACTGTAAATTTTATCCCGTATGCGTATGGAATATATTAAATTCTTTAGCTACAGGTTGCAAATCTTTAAAAAATACAATATCAAAAAGTCTAATGGATCAACATAAACTTGCAAAAAGATAGACTACTATCTCTGTTTTTATGAAGTTCGTTATGCAGTTTTATTTTATAATGCAAAAGAATTAGACCTAAACAAATAATTCTATCATTATGAAGTTTATTTTTTTATTTATATATTTTTTTACAAGGTAGTTACCACTTATCAACGCAGATCACGGATAAGGGTTATTGCGTATACGGTACATTAGTATTGGAGATTTGATAAAGTGCCTTACTTAAGGGGCCTCTTCATCAGGAATTTGTTTACATTGGACTTGAAGATATCCAGATTGTAGTCAGGTGGGAAACAGGCAACTGGAACAGAGTTCCACAGGTGTGCATTTCTAAGAAAGAAGCTTTGCTCATGGAATCTACGTTTTGATTTTGGCACAGATAAGGAGTGGGGGAAATTTTTGACAGTGGTTTCAGCTAGACGGGTGTTTTTCGTGAAAGATTGGCGAGGGCGGACCAGAGAATGGAGCTTAGACGCCATGCCATGGAAATAACGATAAAACAGAGACAGGCTCGCAACGTCTCTCCTATGGAAGAGAGAGGTTGGTGAGAAGAGAAAAGGGCATCACTCACTAGACCACAAAGCCTATTTTGTACTCTGTCAAGGCAGGATAGGCTGTTTTTAGCAGCTCTTGCCCAGATGTGGCAACTGTACTCCATCCTTGGACGTACTTGGCTTTTATATAGATAGAGAATTGCATCAGTAGTGAGATATCTTCTGGAGCGGTAGAAGCATCCCACCATCTTTCCAGCGACCTTGGCAACTGACTTGATGTACGTGTTCCATTTCAGGTCACGAGTAAAGGTCAAGTTTAGAAGCTTATCAAAACACAGAGCTTCCACTAGACGAGAACCATCCATTTCAATTGATGCCAGATGGAGATCAGAGTGTTGATGATGTAAAGACAGCAGCTTGGTTTTAGATGCATTAAAAGTAACCAGCCACATCCTCCCCCACTGTAGCACGCGCTCAAGATCGGAGGAGAGAGAATCAGAGAGAACTTTGTCATTTACGGCCTTTGATGTGTTGCCATAGATGGTCGTGTCATCAGTATAGATGTCAACGAATGATTTAAGTATGTGTTTAGAGAGATCATTGATGTATATCAGGAATAGAGTTGGGCCTAGGATGGACCCCTGAGGGACTTCAACATTAATATTGATGGGGCTCTGATTTCTGCCCATCAACCACTACTCTTATGAGCCTATCAGAGAGAAATGATTTAATTATAGAGAAAACATTTCCAGTTATACAGTGGCTGGAAACCTTGTGAAGTAGGCCCTTATCGAAGGCCTTTGATATGTCAAGACCAATTGCACTAGAGAAGAAGCCTTTGTCAAGAGATTCGCTAATCCTATGAGATATAACATATAATATATAAGAGAAATTTGATGGACTATTTGAATATCTATTTATCTCATAGAAAGATCCTTCTGAAACAAAATGAAAAAACTAAAAGGAAAAAGTGGTTACATGATTTTATTTATATACAAATGATTTCGCACAGAAGAGACGTTGATAGCTTCTCTCTATTGTTATGTTAATGCTTTTCTAAAACATCCAATTTGTGCCATAAAATACAGCAAGGCTGCTTTCCAACTGGCTACAACATACTCGTCTTCAAGTCTATTATAAACAAATACTTATTGAGTCGTTGTCTTTGAAGTACTTTTAAGTAATCTTTTCTAAGTATTGATTTTGATCCTATCATAGTCGTGATTATCTTCCAACTGGCAATTTACTTAACTCTTATCTTTGAGTAGCTGCTAGGCCTTGATAAACGGTGACCCATTAATAAAATAAAACAAAATAAACCTATTATTCTTCAAAGTTAACATAGTACATTAAGTACATACTTGTTAACACCAAATATGGAATAAATAAAAAACCTATAGAATGCTGGATTTAACAAAATTATTGAATACTATCCTGTTAGATTAAGTTTGGACTGTACTCTAATGTAAAAACCACACTTATGTCGCTAAAATTATGAAATAGTAGAAATAAATTGACACGTTTGGTCACCTATTGAGTTCAGGTTAAATTGTTTACATAAAAATGGTGATCTTGCAAAGCGAGTTACATATAAAAAATAATTTTAAAAATTTGACTCCTTCTGATCTTTCATTCGTTTCCTATTTGCTTTTCTCTCGAACAATCAGTTAAATACTATTTTTGTTTGCTGTGATCAAACAACACACAGCAAGAGAGAGTGAAAATGTAAGACAGTTTGGTGATTTAATTGCAAATTATATTTCCAAACGTACGGCATAATCACGTTGACACACCGGTTCCCATCAGATTACCGAATTTAAGCAATGTTGAGCCTGGCTAGTACCAGATGGGTGACCGTTTGGGAAGTCTAGGCGATGTATGTACTTTCTGCTTATCTCGGCATTGTTTTCCGTCGTTCTGAACCTCCACTTGCCACTGGTATTCAACAAATATCGAATCAGGAGGGGTGTGGTTGAAGATTGTGCAACTCTTGCCACAAAAATTTCATGCGCAGGCACCCTTATTCTGGGTATCCATAGTCTGTCAAGACGGAAGAAAACCTTGCATATTTTCAAACATAATCCAAAGATGAGGAATATTTTAACATGCATGTTTTGTGATTAACTTGTATAACAACTAGTCTTGGAGCAATTAATCGGAATCGGGCATCAGAAAAATCAATAACCTTTAAATATCATGGTTCAATTGTGCTCTAAACAGAAACATTTATTTCGAACGGGCCCCTGTCATATCAAAGAATCTTTTGTTGATTTTCTATGAAAGGCCTTTATGCTTGTGCGGTAAAAAAAACTTCTCAAATACACTTGTGATGTTAGATTGTATAATCAAAATCGTCTGTTCCTTCTTTTATCAGACTTTTTCGATAATCAATTATCAATACTTATTGAGAATATTCCAATACAAAACCTATTTAAGAACACTGCCAGAGACATAAAGTACAGTCGTATGATATTTCATAAAAATGAGCCTAGCCATTACAGAGTCTATAGGAAATGAACTCACACTCCAAGACACACACACACACAAGGTTCGTTTTATATAATAGTACATATATAAATAGTGAAAGGGAGAGTATGAGAGAGAGATATAGACAGTGCCACCAAAAAGAAGTCCACACTTGTAATTTTTTCAAAAACCGCAAATTTTAGCTTAAATGGATATAACTGTTTAAAAAACATGTACCTGATTTGATTCGCCTTTTATTCCTCCATAATTTTACCTGTTCATATTTGATTTTTAATTGAAGTATCCTAGTGTTCACATCAATTTAAAAAAATTAGCTGTAAATTGAGAAGGCAAAAGAAACTGCAATAACGAATGAGCTTAAAACTAGCTTACGATATCCACGTTTTAGCATCTCTAATTGTAAAATATCCACTTTTTAGCATTTCTAATCATAATTGTTGTTGTTCCTAGGTTATACAATGTAACATTTAATCCATAAACTTCGAGTCTCTGAAAATGATCGTCAGGAGCACATTAATCTCCACCTTTCTCGTTTATCCAATCGAGAAATCGGCCACAGATTGAGAAAACGATACGAATGACTGTGCAAAAGCACCAAAAACACCGGCAGTGTTCGTAATGCCCCTAAATGTGGTCGTCCAAGAGTTATTTCTTACAGGGAAGACAATGTTATCAAGATCCGCAGCCTCAGCAACAGATTTGAAATGGCTTCCCAAATCCAACATTAGTGTAATCTTGTTAAAAAGTCCTCTCTCTATGCAGTTAAGAACAGATTAAAGGGATTTAATTTGCGAGGCTGTGTTCCTAGACGCAAGCCAATGATTTTGGTAAAGAACAGAAAGGACTGCCTGGACTTCCGCAGATGCAATGAAAGTCATGACTTCATATTGATCGAAAGTGATTTTTAGTGACAAAAACAAGTTCAGTGATGGTAGGAGAAGAATTTTATCCTATGTGCATAGTTTCAACGCTGCAAGGTTATGAAGGTTCAGTTTTGGTGTGGGGCGTTATTAATGCCAATGGTCCAAGGCCTATAGATTGCTTGCAAGGTCGAATTAATTCGACCAAGTACAATAATGTATTGACTGAGCATTTTCTACCGTACTTTGGCCAGAACTTGGACAATAATCCCATCTTCATTCAGGATAATGCTCCCATTCACACAACTAGCAATGTAAAGAGGTTCCTTGAAGAGCAGGATATTCTGTGTTTAGTTGGTCCACACAATCCCCAGACCTCAATCCTATCGAAAATGTAAAGCATTACATCAAGCAACATCTACGCAATGATATAATTACAAATCTGGAAGAACTTTGGACAAAAATTAAAGAGAAGTGGGATGTCCTTTCATCAGACTGCAGACTAGTTCAAGAGAATGCCCCAAAATTTGCAGGCTGTCAAATTGCAGAAAGGCTATGCTACTAAATAATAACTAGTTAATTATGTTCCTGCTGTATTTGTGTTGCATTAATGTTCTAAAGTTACATTTCCAATTTTCCATTGTGTGGAGATTTTTTTTCCTTCTCGATTTAAAGATTTTTTTTTAAATTGACGTGATCACTAGGATACTTCAATTAAATGTCAAATATGAACAAGTAAAATTATTGATGAATTAAAGGCAAATCAAATGAGGTATAGGTTGTTTAAACAGCTACATTCAATTTAGCTTAAATCTGCGATTTAAAAAAAAAATGACAAGTGCGGACTTTCTTTTTGTCGACAAAATATATCTGTCTGCATAAACTCAACTTAATAATTTAGTTCAGACTTCCAGCTAATTTGAAAAAAAATGTTATAAATAGATAATAAGCTTAACAGTAAAAGTTATAATTGATTTGAACTGTTTTTATGAGTTGATCACCTGTTCAGTTTCAGAGAGTAATTTTGTTTCATTCTGTTAAATGAAGATATCAAAAAAGACATTCACTTTGAGGAGGGTTGGCTGCCCAGAAGTATGAAATTCTTTCTGTATTCGACTGGCTCTGATGATTTTTTTTAGTCCTCAAAGTAAAACTAGCATGATGGGCCCATAAACCAACAAAATCATTACCTGCTACGATGCACTATTCTATTCTATTATCATCTCATTAAAAGTTCTTATACATGTCATTATCAGAGATTGCTCACTGACAACAACCATACTTTCCACCTCTTTCGATAACCTGTGCAAATAAATTTGTGTTATCGCAACAGTCGTTTGTCATTGACTTCTCTCTAAGAATGACCTGGAATTTTGGTGGCAATAAGCCTAATCAAGATCCCAGTCCTCTTTGTACCCATCCAGTAGAAATCTGGTTCGTGTTTTTTTCCTTGGTCTTTCCATCCTTCTTTAACCCTTCTCGACTATTTAGTGTGGCACTACAATTTTTTTTGTGTAGAGAGTGGTTGTTAGCAATTTACAAGTTGTTGCAATTTCAGTTTTCCTATTTGCGTCTTTTTGTTTTACTTCTTCACTCATGTAGATTAGTTTCTGCACTCGAGGGTTTTCCTTAAGATTTCAGCTGTTTTCAGCATTACCGTCCATTGCATAGTTTGAGTCTTTCCTTGATTCTACGGTCAACAAACATGGATTAATTCAACTTTAACATAGTCAGAGATTGTACTTTGATAATATTACTGTTAACAGATGTTTTTATTTATATTATATGTTTCAGACTGTTATGCTTAGTGTTGGTGCTACATCTACAGCGTTTTCGTTGTTGTATTTATTAACTTGCTGAAATATGATGTTGCTATTTAATAGTATTAAAGATATCGGACTCTTATCAGTGATTGGTTTTCCCTCAGTTCCAAAGCCATCAGAGTCTAGATTATTGTTGAGATGGCTTATTCCTTGTTTGCTGAGGTATGTACTGGTCTTGTGCAGTTCTAGGAGTTCACCTTACAAGGATTTGCCTTCTTGTAAGAGAGCACAGATACGTGCATGCAAATTCCAAGCCGTGTGCAAAGAAATAACATTAGAGACGTCATGCATAGCAAGAGAATGAGGAAATGTTGATACAAAAAGAAGAGGTAAAGTTCTTACTTGTCCTATGTTCTCTTGCGATGTAAACTGCATACAACGTGTGGATCCCATGTGTAAAGGTGTACAATATTACATTCTCACTCTTTAAGAAGTTAATTAGTTGCTAATCGCCTGGTGTGCCCTTACCTTGCCAATGGAGGTGTCCGGACATATTTTTTGCAGGCCAAAGTGTTGTTTTTCTACAGTGCTGACTTCTGAAATCCCACTTTCCCGAGCTAGACACATCTCTACGCTGTGAGACAGAGCCAAATAACTTCAGACTCTTATTTTCATTATAGATCTTTTCTTCTTATACTCTTTTTGCATACCAATGTATAACGTTGTACACTTTTTAACCGTTCAGAATAATCTTTTTTTATAAAGATTTTTAACAAAAATATATATACCTTTTAATGGTTCGCCTTCTAAAAGTCGTAAGTATCAGCGTCAAATCATTAATTTGGATGATAAATGTAGTTTATGAATGTTAGAAAATGCTGATATATATAAACTTTCAAAGGAAACGCCAATGGAATAATATTACCAGTTTGAACGCATTAGTAACGCTAAATTTGAAATCGTTTGAATTAAAAAGGGAGACAATTATATTCAACTAGAAAAATAAAGGATTTAACAGTTCAAAGGGAGATAACCACTAATTAATTATAAGTTTTATTTTTTATATAATAAATGAATTCCTTCATATATATATATATATATATATATATATGGCATGGCATGAGGGTCTCCTCAGGAAAATTAGATCATACGGTATCACTGGTAGAATACATAACATAATTAAATCCTTCTTAGATAAGAGAAAAATCCAGGTTGTCCTCGACGGTCGTACATCTAAACAATATGATATAAATGCAGGAGTGTCCCAGGGGTCTATACTTGGACCTCTATTGTTCCTGATATTCATAAATGACCTCCCCGACAAAATTGTCTCAGAGATGGGTATATATGCTGATGACACTACACTCTATGGCAGGCACGACAGGAAGACGAATGAACATATATCTAAAGTAATGGCAGAAACACTAGAGGATGACCTCCAATCAGTAGTGGAATAGGGACAAAAATGGTTGGTCACGTTCAATGCCGCCAAGACTAAACTAGTTTCATTCAATAATTACAAGAAACCCTCTCTACCACCTATAGCAATGGTCAACGACTCTTTATCTGGGAGTACATCTTTCAAACTCCTTGGCTTAACGTTCACAGGAAACATGGGTTGGAACAATTACATTGAAAGCATTGCCAGGGCTGCTGAAAGAAAGGTGGGCTCTCTCTACCGTGCTAGACAACTACTAACACTCGAAAGTATCCTGTATATCTATAAGGCCACCATTCACCAATGTATGGAGTATTGCTGTCACATTTAGGCTGGTGCATCTGCTGTTAGTCTCTCGCTCCTTGATAAGGTTCAAAAGAGAGTTGCAAACCTGATAGGCCCTGAACTGGCATCTAAGCTTCAGCCTCTGTCCCATCGACGAAATGTTGCATCCCTCTGCCTTTTCTACAAGTATTTTTGTGGTGAATGCACTTGTGCCCCCAGGACGTGAGCACCCTCGACAAACCCGACAGGCTGCTAAATCCCACCCCCACACTGTAGAGATCCCTAGATGTAAAAGATATTTCTACTCCAATAGTTTCTTCCCCAGAACCGCTAGCCTTTGGTCCCTGCTTCCCCAACAGTACTGACGTGCAGAAGTTCAAGTGTAACGTGAACCGACATCTTGCTATCCAAATCCCTACATAGTACCGCAGTAGTTGTTGCCCCTGATAGTAGCCCCCTACACCAAAGTGGCAATTTGCCTTGTTTGGAGTGAAAATGTAATAAAATATATATATATATGTATACATATATATATATATATATATATATATAAGAGAAAGAAAATTTAAACTTTAAACTGTAAGTTGAACTTTACAATCAAAATTTATTATTCGACTGAATACTCCCAAAAACAATTTACAAAGTCCTTTTCTGCAGAGTTTCAAAGAATGCTATTCTTATTATTCTCCTGATCAGAGGACATAAAGAAATCAGCAAATTATATTTGCAGCAATACTAGAATTTGCTAGTAAAGGCACTAAGTGAAACCGCAATTTATTGTAGTTATAAATTGCCAAATGTAAAAATGAAAAAATATTGGATATGTAAAAAACTAATATAAAAACGAACCGCGCATAATATTTCAGCTTGAATGAAACTCCTCTAGAGTTGATCCAAAATACAAAATAATTCTTTAGATAGAATGTATTCCAAAATAAGTCCAACGTGACAATGTATATAATCCGATTGGAAAGTTTTCAAAACAGCTGAAATAATGAAAATTGTTTTTTTCCGGCCAGTGCAGTAGTCCAAAGAGAAGTCTGTCCCTAATCAAATGGGATCGAATAGTAAGAAGAGAGAAATCCGAAATGAGAACCTTCATCCTCGGCTTAAAAAGAAAAAGTGATTTCAAGCGGACAAAAAACCGTAAAAGCTCGTAATTACTGTGACCGGAAATTGTCTAGACAGAATGAAAGAGATCTTTCTATAAAGAATTCGATGTCATTATTAAAAGCAAAAGTGTAGTATTGATGATTATAATTTTTTAAGCGTTGGCAGAATCATAGTTTATTAAGACTGTCAACATGTCATGATGATGATAAAGGTAATAAAAAAAATAATAATAACAATAATAATAATACATCCAAAATAATTCTAATAATAATATAGTCAATAATAATAATATAGTCAATAATAATAATAATAATAATAATAATAATAATAAATAATAATAATAATAACATTAATAATAATAATAACATTAATAATAAATAATAATAATAATAATAATAATAAATAATAATAACATTAATAATAATAATAATAATAATAATACATCCAAAATAATTCTAATAATAATAATAATAATAATAACATTAATAATAATAATAATAATAATACATCCAAAATAATTCTAATAATAATATAGTCAATAATCATGGATAATAATAATAATAATAATAATAATAATAATAATTTAGTAATTATAGTAAAAATAATTATTAATAAGCATAAAAAACTAATAAAGATGTCGATAAGAATAATAGCAGCAACAAGGATAGTGACAAACATGATTATGTCAATCATATAGCGATATTGATGAAAGTAAATACGCAAATACACACACACACACACACACATATATATATATATATATATATATATATATATATATATATATATATATATATATATATATATATATATATACTAAATATGAAACTATTAGGAAATTTAAAATATTTATACATTAGCTACAGTATCCGTCTATGCTGGGTTTCTCAGTAGTTTCTGAATTTTATGGCCAGTTGTCATCCATTTTGATTTTTATTTAAAAAAATTATTTACGTTTATGATCATGATCTATATCGGCTAGGAATTAACTGGAACGCAAGAAAACATTTTTTAAATGTTATATTAGAATCCATGACAACATAAACTACTGCAGAATGTATGCCCCCCGATTAAACAAAAATATTTTGTTTTTTAACTTACTTATATGACTTTGGTATAGGAATACAAAAGTAAAAATCTATTGTACATCTCTGCATAGATCGGAGAAATAGTTCAATTATCTAAATTAATAAAGAAACCTAAAGTCAATAAATGCAGAGAGTGGAACTAAAGTTTACTGTCTTATAAATATTTTTTCTCGAATGATTTTCCAACTTTATAAGCGGTTACTTTATAGTAAACAATATTTTTCAATAAAATAATGCAATCTGATTCCATGCATTGTCCATTATTTGTCAGCTTATAAACATTGGTGACATTCAGTATCTGAAGAGAATGAAGCGACTTAAACAAAGCTCGCAGATTTGTGAACAAGTTTCAAGGCCACCTGATCACACTCCGTTTGGCAATGATTCAAACCAGCATAGAATATCGCCATAAAAATATCTATTATTCGCTTTATTCTAGATTATATTTGATGTATGTACTCTTTGTCTAAAGATGAAATGGAGCCCTATTCTATGTGCAAACACAAGTATCCTCCAGAAAAATTTTATAACGAATTCTATGATAAAGGTTAACGCATAAAATAAAATTTTAAACAAATTGAAATGTTTAGTATTATGAATAGTTGATAAACAAATTTACATATTTAGTATTGAGAATAGTAAATAAAAGGATTAAAATGTTTAATATCATGAATAGATGATAAATAGATTGAAATGTTTAGTATCATGAATAGTTGATAAAAAAATTGAAATGTTTAGTATCATGAATAGTTGATAAACAAATTGAAATGTTTAGTATCATGAATAGTTGATAAACAAATTGAAATGTTTATTATCATGAATATTTGATAAACAAATTGAAATGTTTAATATCATGAATAGTTGATAAACAGATTGAAATGTTTATTATCATGAATAGTTGAAAAACAAATTGAAATGCTTATTATCATGAATAGTTGATAAACAAATTGAAATGTTTATTATCATGAATAGTTGATAAACAAATTGAAATGTTTAGTATCATGAATATTTGATAAACAAATTGAAATGTTTAGTATCATGAATATTTGATAAACAAATTGAAATGTTTATTATCATGAATATTTGATAAACAAATTGAAATGTTTAGTATCATGAATATTTGATAAACCAATTGAAATGTTTAGTATCATGAATATTTGATAAACAAATTTAAATGTTTAGTATCATGAATATTTGATAAACAAATTGAAATGTTTAGTATCATGAATATTTGATAAACAAATTGAAATGTATAGTATCATGAATAGTTGATAAACAAATTGAAATGTTTAGTATCATGAATATTTGATAAACAAATTGAAATGTTTAGTATCATGAATAGTTGATAAACAGATTGAAATGTTTATTATCATGAATAGTTGATAAACAGATTGAAATGTTTATTATCATGAATAGTTGATAAACAGATTGAAATGTTTATTATCATGAATAGTTGATAAACAGATTGAAATGTTTATTATCATGAATAGTTGATAAACAAATTGAAATGTTTAGTATCATGAATAGTTGATAAACAAATTTAAATGTTTAGTATCATGAATATTTGATAAACAGATTGAAATGTTTATTATCATGAATAGTTGATAAACAGATTGAAATGTTTATTATCATGAATAGTTGAAAAATAAATTGAAATGTTTATTATCATGAATACTTGATAAAAAATTTAATTCTTTTATATCATGTATAGTTGATAAACAAATTGAAATGTTTAATATAATGAATAGTTGATAAGCAGATTGAAATGTTTAGTATCATGAATGTTTGATAAAAAATTGAAATGTTTAGTATCATGAATAGTTGATAAAAAAAATTGAAATGTTTAGTATCATGGATAGTTGATAAACAAATTGAAATGTTTATTATCATGAATAGTTGATAAACAAATTGAAATGTTTAGTATCATGAATAGTTGATAAACAGATTGAAATGTTTAATATCATGAATAGTTGATAAACAGATTGAAATGTTTATTATCATGAATAGTTGATAAACAAATTGAAATGTTTAGTATCATGAATAATTGATAAACAGATTGAAATGTTTATTATCATAAATAATTGATAAACAGATTGAAATGTTTAATATCATGTATAATTGATAAACAAATTTCAATGTTTAATATGATGAATGGTTGATAAAAAAATTTAAATGTTTAATATCATGAATGGTTGATAAAAAAATTTAAATGTTTAATATCATGAATAGTTGAAAAACAAATTGAAATGTTTAGTATCATGAATAGTTGATAAACAAATTGAAATGTTTAGTATCATGAATAGTTTATAAACAAATTGAAATGTTTATTATCATGAATAGTTGATAAACAAATTGAAATGTTTATTATCATGAATAGTTGATAAACAAATTGAAATGTTTAGTATCATGAATAGTTGATAAACAAATTGAAATGTTTATTATCATGAATAGTTGATAAACAAATTGAAATGTTTATTATCATGAATAGTGTATAAACAGATTGAAATGTTTATTATCATGAATAGTTGATAAACAGATTGAAATGTGTATTATCATGAATAGTTGATAAACAGATTGAAATGTTTATTATCATGAATAGTTGATAAACAGATTGAAATGTTTATTATCATGAATAGTTGATAAACAGATTGAAATGTTTATTATCATGAATAGTTGATAAACAGATTGAAATGTTTATTATCATGAATAGTTGATAAACAGATTGAAATGTTTATTATCATGAATAGTTGATAAACAGATTGAAATGTTTATTATCATGAATAGTTGATAAACAGATTGAAATGTTTATTATCAGGAATAGTTGATAAACAGATTGAAATGTTTATTATCATGAATAGTTGATAAACAAATTGAAATGTTTATTATCATGAATAGTTGATAAACAGATTGAAATGTTTATTATCATGAATAGTTGATAAACAGATTGAAATGTTTATTATCATGAATAGTTGATAAACAGATTGAAATGTTTATTATCATGAATAGTTGATAAACAAATTGAAATGTTTATTATCATGAATAGTTGATAAACAGATTGAAATGTTTATTATCATGAATAGTTGATAAACAGATTGAAATGTTTATTATCATGAATAGTTGATAAACAAATTGAAATGTTTATTATCATGAATAGTTGATAAACAGATTGGAATGTTTATTATCATGAATAGTTGATAAACAAATTGAAATGTTTATTATCATGAATAGTTGATAAACAAATTGAAATGTTTATTATCATGAATAATTGATAAACAAATTGAAATGTTTATTATCATGAATAGTAGATAAACAGAAGATTAAAGTACAGACGCAAATGTGTCAAACAACCTCCATCTCTCGTAGATGGTTTTATTGAAAATAAACTAATAAATAAATAAAGCTCTTCTACACCAAAATGAAGTTTATTTAGCACAAACAAAATACTATTTGGTTTTAAAGATTGTTTTTTTTTAATTGTCACAATTGTCTATGTATTATTATTCTGGGCCTAATATATCATAGTGAGATGAAAATTAAAAATTATATACATGACTTGGGCCCCATCAGTTAGAATCGAAAGAAAAATATACAACTCTCCACCCTCATTCCTTACTCTCTGAGCTAGGCACACACACACACACACACACACACACATATATATATATATATATATATATATATATATATATATATATATATATAAGCTAGGCAACGTTGAACCAGGCCAGTACCAGATGAGTGACCAGTTGGGAAGGCTAGGCGCTGTATGTAACGTTCCGAATCGTAGAAATTTCCAGATTGTTATCATCTGAGTGGACATTTATTCACTGAAAGAGATACAACATTTGTTAAGACGTGTATCTGGAAGAAGGAGTCTCTGATGTAAAAACCTATAGTCTTCTGTATACTCTGTCCAGTGGAAGTCATCTGTACCGATAAAGGTTAGCAGTAATACCAAAAAATGTAGCTGGTTCTACACAAAGCCTTCACTTCAATCATCTATGTGGATTTCCGAGCAACTTAGTTGTGGCAGGAGCTCATATATCGAAAACGACGGGAGATTCCATCATATATATATATATATATATATTACAAAAGGAATTACCACTTATCAAGGCCAGCTCCTGACCAGATGTAGCAACCGTACTCAATATATTCACCTGCCATCCCTTTTTTTAAAGATGGAATTTCCTGATCGTCGAGAACAAGGTTAAAGCAAGGTCGGTTGTGCGGTCAACAAACTTTTAATTGAATAGATTTACAAACATATTAAGTCTTAGAAAGTATTTGATCTGACAAGGGAGACAATTCGCAATATAGCTTAATTAAACACGTTTCATATTTCTCCCAAATATATGTGTATATATATATATATATATATATATATATATATATATATATATATATATATATATATATATATATAAATGGAAATGTATGAAAAAGCATACAAAAAGTATAAAAAGTTATAACTTTTTTTTGTTCATTTTCAATTGGGGACGTGCAGGAATACAACATAATATTATGAAATAAAATGAAAAAAAACTTTACGTTACATTACAAGATATAGAGACAAAGAGAAGTATTATCAGAGACATAAAAAAAACATAAATATAGACAGAATTGCAAAAGGAAATATTGGTAGAAATACATGACATCTGGGGAAGAAAGGTTGAAAACAACATAGGCATAAAGAGAAAAACATGCATATACACACGTATATATATATATATATATATATATATATATATATATATATATATATATATATATATATATATATAAATGGAAATGTATGAAAAAGCATACAAAAAGTAAAAAAAGTTATAACTTTTTTTGTTCATTTTCAATTGTTGACGTGCAGGAATACAAAATAATATTATGAAATAAAATGAAAAAACTTTGTTTTACAAGTACATGATTTTCGACCGATCCTTCAGTCTTCATCGGTGTAGTGAAATTGATGAGCATACACGGGGAAAAGGGGAATAGAAAAGGATGGAGGAGGAGGTATAGCCAATGTGAAGGTGCCACGTCAGTTTTAAATAAATACACATATAAGTACGCAGTACATATACACATATAAATTAAAAAGTAAATGGTAAATAAAAATGAAAAAAACACGCCTTTAGCTGTCCAATGTTTTGGATTCTAACGACATTATTTATTTCAAGAGAGAATAAGAATTCAAAGGATATAAGACGTTATAAGGAGAAACGCCATGATGCTCATTTGTAAATCAACGGCTATTTCTCGTGCGAAAAAGAACGAAAACCTCGTTTCCAAATTCAACTATTTAAAGACAGAAACGAAACGCTCCTTTTTATTAATTAATATATTGATATGTACATACACATACGTATACAAACAAATACTCACATGTCCAAATATATACATATATATTCATATATACACATATATATCTACTAACAAATACACATGCACATACATAAATGTTTGCGCATATATTTACACGTAGAGACAGCTATACATAAGCGAACGCAGGGAGAGAGAGGTAGAGAGGGACGGGAAAAGAGGTATAGGTGTGAAAGAAATGAAGAAAATTAACACTTAAAGAAAATATGTTTTGAAAAAACACACACATACATGCACACACATACACATATATCCACATATGCATACATATATATACACATATACATACACATACATATATACACATATAGTGACGTGTACGTACACTTTCATGTGAATATACATATACACTCGCATAAATACATACATATATGCGTACATAATACACACACACATACACATACATAGACAACTGTGTACGAGAGTATAAAGAAGGAAAAAATAAGGGAAAATGTGAAGGTTTGGAAAAGAGTTAGCAAGAGAGGAGAAAAAGAAGATTTACCCCATCGTAGCGGGCATTTCAGTCGTAAGGAAAATGTTTATGGAAAATCAATCTCTCTCTCTCTCTCTCTCTCTCTCTCTCTCTCTACATATATATATATATATATATATATATATATATATATATATATATATATATATAAGAGCTCGAAAGCAAGACACGATAAACCCTGTTAATATGATTAAGGCATAATTACCTCTATGCTTTCAATTAAAATATTAGTAGAGTCTAGATTTAATATATTCGTAATTTTGTTGTTTTAGGTATCAGGTTAAATAAATCGGATTTTTTACGTTTTTCAGTCCCTCTCATATATATATATATATATATATATATATATATATATATATATATATATATATATATATACATGGATTTATATATATATGTATATATTCAAATCATATATATACATACACGTGTGTATGTTATTCAGAGATCGACTGTTTTGTCTTATTGTAATACATCACGGACGCGCGTATGGCAGCAGCAGCAGTAGCGGCAGCTGTACGACAGCAAACGTATCACCGAGTTGTGTGCGAGGTGACGTCATAGCGAGGGAGAAAAGCAAAATATCATAAAAAAGAAAAACGTGGCCCGAGAAGGGGAGAAATATGTTAAACATGTGGTTCAAGAGCTACAGGAAAAAAAACTATCCTAAACATGGCTGGACGAAGAGAGAGTTCCATGTGTTTGACAAAACAGTTGTAAAGCGAATTGGAGTATGAGAAGACTTTTGTACTAGAGACAATGTTTTATTCTGGAAATACCTGTAAATAAATGTCTGTTATTTCAACGGAAAAAAGGGTGAGTCGAATTTCTTCCTTGTTTTGGTTTCCTTGCGAATACCTGCATAGAACGTGACAGTATAACACCCCTTCTCTGTGATTAACAAGAGCATAAACTGAGATATATACCATGCTGTTTGGCTGACTTTCGAATCCATACTATCACTAGCAAAAGCAATATAAGGAAGATATATCTTAATGTTCATATAGGAATTATCCTTTATCTAGAGACCTTTATTTTTTTATGATAAACTATATACATTTGAACATTTAATTACATTAATTTTAAAGTTTTGATATGCATATGGACTCTGCCCAGATGGTAACGTATAACACCGAAGAGATACATGTTTCAGTTTCGATTATAGATGATGCCCCCTCCCAAAGTCACCTTTTAACATCCCTACTATATATTAGGTACAATATAATAATAAATATGACATCTACATAAATTAAAATATATTTAAGCAGATTTCATATCTGGACCACGCCTAGTAACCACGATTATATATTGAATATAATAATCAATAAAGGATTGGTTCTAGGAAATCTACATAAATGAAAATATCATATATAAGCGTATTTCACAACTTAATAACGACGTGCAACCTGCTAGTATATAAATATTAATATCATATTTTATTTTCACTTACATTATATTTGTTCCAAATGACACCTGAAAGAATACCACAATAACAGGAATTGCGAAGCCTGGATGTTTTGCTATAATAGAATTTTCTGAAGGGAAAACTGATGCCAGTATCACAGATAATTAAAATAAAGGCCAGCCAGGGCTTGGTGCTGCCTGCTGAGTATAGCTTTGTGGTTGGCGACTGGTAGCGGTGCGACGTGTCAGGTTAACGAGAGCTCTAGTTATAACGTGGAGCGAGCCAAGGAGTGTAAATGCACCTTGATGGAAGGGGCGAAAACAAGGATGCTTGTTGGTAGAGGTTGGAGGAATATGGTGAGGGGAGAGGGTTCGCTGACAGCCAACTGACAAATCTTTTCGACTGACACAAGGTGCAGCTAGTGCAACGTCCTCGCTTAGCTTAAACCTGATACAATCAACGAGAATTAAAATAAATGCTTCATAAAATATAACGAACTTCAGTGATAAAGAAAAAATATATAAGAATAATGATAACAATGACAAATTGTGTATGCATGATAAATACACACACACACACGCATATATATATATATATATATATATATATATATATATATATATATATATTAAAATAGAAGGAAGAGAGAGCGGGGTATTATAGAAAGTTGTCATAATGCAAGAAATGCAAATATATTCGTGTTAAAAATGAAGAAAAAAGTTATATTTTTTTAAATAACTTTTTTAGTTGAAAATAATGATTGATATGTTTTTCTATTTTTTATAATTTTCTAATTTGAAAGGCTTACTATTTTTTTTAAACTTTAAAACTTTACTTTATATGATTATGAATTAGAGTTAAGGAGTAGTGAAGTATTTTTTCATATTCTTTGTGCGAAGTTGAACACTCATATTTTTGTAATGCACATATTTCTGTCGATAAATGTGAAAAAATATTCATATATATATATATATATATATATATATATATATATATATACAGATATATACATGTTATATATATATATATATATATATATATATATATATATATATATATATATATATATATATATATATATATATATATATAGTGTTATAATGGAATAAATCCAGAGGAAATCCGGGT
>NC_136489.1:11842587-11902587 GCF_053919585.1 Euprymna scolopes
TATACCTGTATATCTATGTATATGTATATATGTGTCTATTTTTTCATATATATGCATGTATATATTTGTAATGTTCTACTAAAGCAAACTTATAATTTAAATTCAAATCTATATTTTACTCTATTCCTTTTCTATCTCTAACCCATATTAATTTCTTATAAATTTTAAATCCAGACCTTTTATTTCAATTTTTTTCAGATACATCTGCCTTACTTTTAATGCTAGGTTTATTTATGGTGTCTTTTAAATTTAATAAAAACCCTTCAAAATTTGCTGACGAGGAGACCTTGCTTATTAAAAAACTACATGTAATAATTATTGTACGTAACTTGATGTCTACCACAATAAAAAGCATTGTTTTCCGAAACGATCGTACAGATAATTGATTTTGTTGTTGTTCCTTCTTATGAAATGGATTTTTAATTTAATTATAATTTGATTTTTAAATTTTAAATTATCAATCACATTACTTTATATATATATATATATATATATATATATATATATATATATATATATATATAATGTGTGTGTGTGTGCATATATATATATGTATATATACAGGGTGTCCACAAAGTCTCGCTACATTATGTAGCCAGACTTTGTGGAAGTCTCGCTACATAATGTAGCCAGACTTTGTGGACACCCTGTATATATATATATATATATATATATATATATATATATATATATATATATATATATATATATATATATATATATATATATAACTGGTAATGGTTGGCCGGAATGAAAGGATTATATTTCTGCAGATTACATAAAGTATTCTGTTAGAAATTCAATACAAATTCCTAATTTCGACAAGATACAGATAAAAAAAAGTAGGAACGTTGTGCAAATAACACTTGAAATAATACAAATTATCAATGCTCACCTCCAAAATTCAGAAACAAAAGTTAAAGAGATCATCAATTTGATGATGATCACCAGAAACGCAGAAACCACTGAGTGGAATGGGCAAAAGATTACTTAACAAAAATTGATTTTCCAAGTATTTATTAACATTAGACTTGAAGATGACCATGCTGTAGTCGGGAAGCAGATGCGTAGTTCCACATATGGGATATTCTAGAAAAAACTTAGTTCATGGAATTTCATGTTTTTTGTACTAAAAGAGAGAAAGAAATGTTTTTTGTTGTAATTGTAGCTTATAGAATTGTTGCTGTAAACTTTTTATAGGGAAAGTGATAAAGATTAGAGCTCAGTCAAGCATCTACTATGATTATAACGATACAATAGAGAGAGACTATAAACATCTTTTCTATGTTAAAGGGGCTGTACAGGAGAAGAGATTATGCCCTCCTACTAGATTGTGAAGTCAATTTTTTTTACTCTGTCAAAACAAGCAGCAGCACCTCCGAGATATGATAGGAGTGCTATCTGGCTCGTAAATAAGTAGAAGATTGCAGCAGTAGTGAAGTACTTATGGGCACGGTAGAATGATAATACGATATTATATACGGTTTATGGAAATAAACAGGTATTAATTACAATATACAAGTGAGCAGGATTTTGGAGGGGGCACCAGGTGTAGTTTTGAGAAATTTGAGATGTGCGACGGTTTTGAGATATGCACCGTTTCGACATGAAGAATGCTCCCTGCTTCACCAATCCTGGATATGAAAAAATGTTTCTAAAAGTCATGGAAGCTGTATTCACTTATCAAAGCTCTGCAATAAAAGCTAAATGAGGTTGAAGTATATGGTGGCACAACACCACTGATGATTTGTAATGATTGTTATGATTGGACAGAATTTGTTCATTTACAGCGCGGCTCAACAAGTATTTGTTTAAATTGAACTTAAAAATGACCATGTTGTAGTCAACTGAGAAGCAGCTATGCTCTGTTGTGTTTCATGGCTAGGCAGTCCTAGGGAAAGAAACGTTGTTCATGGAAGTTTCCTTTAGTTTTAGGTAGAAAGTAAAAGAAAGGAAATCTATTAACAATTGTTGTAGTTGGACAAGTTTTTTTTTTCTGACTTTCATCCACGTCAACCTTTATTAGACATGAAGAGATAAAAAAAAAAGTACTTAACAATTCTATGTATATTGTTGTTCTAGATCAACAAATCGAAAAGTTGTCACGATTTTTTATTTGACCAATTATATTTGTTTTGTGTGTTCGAATCAGGAACATTGAAAATTATATTTTCCATTATTAATCATTGTGGATTTTTTTCTGAATTCAACTCAACTTGAAAGAATGGTTTTTAAACATGCGTTAGAGCAGAAAGAAAAAATAATGCGCAACACTTGTTTGCGGAATGGTTAGTAATTTTGTGGACATTTGTGAGTCAAGATTCAAATAACCCAAGCCAGAGAAGCAAGATATCTGATGGACGGTATTCGCTAAGAAATGTTTTGTTATTTCTTTTACTACAAATTCGGCTGCAGACAAGTTTATCTAGCTTTAGGGTTGAAACCCGTCTATAAAACCAACTACTCTTGCAAACATATTATAAGTAACAAACCTATTTTACTTCTTTTGAAAGAGAAGTGAGAAAGGATGTTATTTGTATTCATTTTAAAAAATATGATAAAATAAAAGTATTCTGAAGGCAGAATTAAAGCACTCGAGGATATCAGTCATCTTTTTTAAATAAACCTCCAATATATTTCTCTTAGTTTGTTATCTGTTCCACATTTTCACGGGAACTACTGGTCCTATCTAACCGAAATTTTGTAAAAACCTTTGTGTGAAGCGAACTAAGTATTATGTTATCCATTCGATGCCCAATTATTGATTAATAATGATAAATATTTAATGCAAAAATAATCACAAATTTAGCCATATTCAACCATCAATTTGATATGAAGCACTTGTTCTAGATCAACAGGCTATAGCTTTTTTCTTATTTTAATGGCTGCCATGTTCTGATGTAAAATTTTGGAAAATGGTCATGATTGCTATAATAAATATTAACTCAGACTATGAACTCGGCTAAACAGGATGAAAATCTAATCAGATCTGTTACAGTTACATAACATAAAAAACATTGGAAACGATATGAACATACCTCAGCTGCTTTTATATAGTAAAACGTGTTCAGTGAAACGTTTTCTATAAGTATTTCATTTCAACGTAATATAATATATAATAATAATATAACACGAAAAGAATACAATCACTTGTGAAGCTGCATACATTGATTTTATAATAACGATAAACTGATCATATTGTATGAAGTATTTCCAAAGTTGTGTAATATGAAACTTTGAAAACTCAAAAACTATTTGATCAAGCTGACAGTTTACATGTTGATTACTATTATCAAAAAGCATCTGATGCATTAAACCTGGGAAATTCAGAAGTTGATATCTTATCGACATTTCGACCGTGACCGAACTGATCAAAATCAAAATAGTGAATCCCTACAATGAACGCAATACTAAAATTGTGAGTTTAATCTTTTTCTGTGACCTTGACCTCTGAGTTAGATATCCAAAATTAGAAAAGTTCTAAGATCGACTATGGCGAAGTTTGGTGAAGATTGATTAACGATATGGACCTTAGTCTGTACATAAGCAAACATAATGACAAACTTAACTGAAGATGTACCACCCATCTTGGCGGTTGTAATACGGGTTGTGACATATTACAAAATGATAACACACACACTATGTACTACTCCTGTCTTAATGTGTCATTCGTCTGGTTGTTTAAGCTAGCTAACTCTTACAAGGATGAAGTTTCTAGAGAATATTCAATTCGCAAGCGCGGTCCTGATTTTCACCATGAACGAATTTATCAAAGTAAAAATAACGAGTCTCTACATTAAACAGAACCGAAGTTAACACAAAAAGTGTGATTTCACCCTTTTCTGTGACCTTGATTTTAATTTAATTAATTTCTGTGACCTTGATTTTAATTTAATTAATTTCTGTGACATTGATTTTAATTTAATTAATTTCTGTGACCTTGATTTTAATTTAATTAATTTCTGTGACATTGATTTTAATTTAATTAATTTCTGTGACCTTGATTTTAATTTAATTATACGCATCAGTTCTAAACGAGATCAGGAGGGATATTTTGACCAACTGTGGTGAGGATTGATCAAGCGATGTGGACACTAGGTTGTACATAAGCAAATGTAGTAAAAAACATCACTAAATATATAATTTCCACCTTGTCGGTTGTTATAAGGGTCATGAGGTAGAGAAAACGAGTTAGCAGTTGCAACTCACATATTAAAAAAATCACACAGTCATATTTTCTCCTATTTTACTGCACCATTCATTCTGATTGGTTGGTTTGGCTTCCTCTTTCAAGAAGAAACTGATACTTATGTATCTATGTTACTGCACTGAAATAATAACCTTATTATTTAGAAAGCTATTCTTAACATGGTGAGAGGGATGTTTTGTAACTATTATGTATTTTCACTTAATTTACTAAACAAACATATAAAACTTTTTTGGTGTTCATGCATCTTTGTTACTGCACGATTTTTAATAGTGTTCTTGAATTATCAAGAACACTATTTACTAACAAAGATGCATGAACACCAAGAAATTTTATAGAGAACCGTCGTCTGAAATTCTACCAAAGGCAAAATAAAAAATGGGTACAAATCTGTGTTTGTGTACAGCCTGTAGTGTCATGTGCAGACAAATTGAATAAAGAAAAAAATGTCCGTTTTTTCTTTTTATATGCTTGCGAAATTATCACCTAATATGCAAATAAGACACTTCCGGTTCGATATAAAAAGCCTATGTAGTGAATTTACGATCCTCCTTACTGATGGGGATTTGATGGTATGCTGATTTAAGATCAAGCGTAGTGAAAACATTATACCTGGCTATTTCCTCGACAATCTTTGATATACTTGGTATCGGATAAGCGTCTAATTCAGTAAATCTGTTGATTGTGTCGCTATAATCAATCACCATTCTTTTTTTTTCGGTTTTCATTCGATGTTACTAGAACTTGCGCTCGCCAAGGTGAAATTGAGGGTTCTATAACATTTTCCTCCAACAATTTTGCAGTCTCTGCTCTTATAAATTTGCTATCAGCAATTGTGTGGCGACGTGACTTGGTGCTGATTGGTGTTATTTTCGTAGAGAGATGAGAAAATAATGGGGGAAGAGAAACGTTCATGGATGGAAAAAAGGTATTCTTGGTGACTGCCCCGATAATAAGTTCTTCCTCCGGTCCATCGAATTTGAAAGTTACCATCTTGTATCTGCCGAGAATATCTTTTCCTATGATTAAGTCGACAAATAAATTTTTAATGACCTCCACTAATATGTTAGAGTGTACATTATTATTTAGAGAGATATCGACTTTAGTTTCTCCCACAATTTTCGCACACATTTTAGGGTCGGCTAATGATATTTCTTTGTGTTTGGGAATAATTTCAAGGTTCATTTTTTTTTTTTTTTTGCAATATTGTCGTTAATGAAAGTCCCCACACTACCAGAATCTATCATGGCATTGATAGTGAATCTATTTATTTTACACTTAGTAAAAGTAATGTCTTTTTTCCTTCCTAGACATGCGAGACTCGGGAAATCAGTGTCTTCATTTAACACCGCTGACACGGAAGATTTGCAGACTTTGGCCCAGTGTCCTTTTTTCGAACACTTATTGCAGTTCGAGTCCCGTGCTGGACAAAGGCGACGCGGATGACGAGAATTCCCGCAGAAAAAACAAATTTCCTTCGGCCTCGTTTTTTTTTTGTGTTGCAGCCAGACTCGTATTTTCTCCTGAAGTGATTATTGGCGCAGAAATCACACTCTCCTGGTTGTAACACGCAGAGTGTTTTTCTGCTTGTTCCAGAGATCTTGCCATCTCGTATGGTTCCCGAAAAGTTAGCGAAGATTTCTCGAGAAGTCGTTGCCGAATTGAGGAGGAGGAGATACCGCTAATAAAAGCCTCCTGCATATACTGGCTTTTATTTGTTTCAGCACTCACGGCTTGGAAGTTGCATGTCTTAGCTAGGTTTTCCAACTGTAGCCTGAAAGAATCCACTGTTTGCGCTGGTTGTTGTTTCATGGTAGTAAGTTAGTGTCGGTTGTAAACGATATTAGTAGGCCTGATGTATGCCGCGTCCAGAGCTCTCATGGCAGATGCATAGTCGCTTGTGTCACTGATTATTTCGTATACATCAGCCGATATGCTATTTATCAAAGCATAGAAGTCAGTTTGGGTGTTTCCAGTTTCTTCAGTGCCGTTAACCGTATGTAAGTAATTCATAAACGTGAGTTTCCAGTGTTTGTACTTTTTTCTGCATTGAAGGCTGTAGACTCGATGTCGAATCGTTCGGGACGAAGTACTCGGTCCATTTCTTTTGTGAATAAGGTTGTAGTGAAAAACGAAGAGCCGAATACCTTTATAAAGATTTTATTCACAAAAGAAAGCAAGTCACAAATAGCGTTAATTACGCAGCATTTATAGTTAACGGAAGAGTTCATTCAAGGGATGAGGGGTTAGGGATATTACAGCCTGATTTTAAAGAGACTGAGTTTAGATTTGGATTTGGATGTTGGAGTAGCAAGTGTTGTCAGCAGTGCGTCGTGTTTTAGAGTTGAGTTTTAATGGCAGAATAACACGTTTTGACAGCAGAACATCAAGATTTAGAATAGTGAGGTTTTGGCAGCAGTGTGTCGATTTTAACCCAGGAAATTGTTACTTAGAAGCACAGCATAATTAACAAACCATCAGAGCAAGTGTAGAATAGTTAACCCTTAATTATTTTAATCACTAGAACATTAAAGCGATTCTTAGTGGCCTGTGTATCCCAGTTAGCAAAATGATTTTTCTGATTTTTGCAAAGCAATGCTGTCATCCTCTCATATTCCGTGCTTGATACTAGCCAAGTTCCACGTTGCTTCAATTCTTGGCCTTCGGGTCAAGATCGAAGTGTAGTATCTGATAATCAGATGCTGCACTTGAATTTCTTGTTCTCTGTCAGTGGAGGAGAAATCCTTCGCGACTGAGACAATTTTTATTTTTGTTCCTTTTCTCCACATTAAAAAACGATCCTGGTGTCAAATTCTGTCCCGTGAGGAGACATTGTAAATATGAACTCTAGTGATTTAACAATGCATTGATATAATTATACCATCCTACATGTATGCACTAACACATCCACTAATAATTGCTGTAAGGTGTTATATGAGAAAAAAAGAGATAAGAGCAGAGTATGATTCTATCATATGTACATTCTATAGTGGATTGTTTTCCTCATCCCTCTCGCTAGCAGCTACATTAGTTAACTACTCTTATTTCATTTTTCACAAAATTAAGTCAAAACATTTTACATTCATCCACAATTATAGTGGACATTTTACCTATAAGCACTTATTTAAATACTTAATAACACAGCTAATGTTGGGAAATATAAAATAAAAAAAAAAATAAAAAAGTGTTGCTAGCAATAAAATAATCCAAAGTGTCTTCAGTTTTTTAATGCTGTCAACACAAATAATTTGCTTTTCTCCAATTTGCATTCCTCAACCTTGATAACACAACTACATATTTAAATAATTGCATGGAGAAATCGCCAGATTTTCTTAGCCAAAACTGATTAAAAAATATTTGATTTCTTTATTTTTTTGTTAATTAAAAACACATATCATGGTTTACTAAGAATGAAAGGTTCATTAGAAACATAGCAGGAATTTTCCTAGCGCTTCTTTATCACCATAAAAGTGAAATTCAAGACACTGACATATACACATTTTACCCACCACGCCCAGCATGCAGCCCAGCATCGGAAATTTTTAGGGCATCGGAAAAATTATGGCCAAATTTCCAATTCTAAATCGATTCCTTTAATTTTTTTTTTTGACAATAACAAATGAAACAAGCACATTTTTTTAAATTATTATTAGAAGTTGTTCATTTACAACATAAGAGCGAGAAGGGCCACATAATAGGTTATATATCTCATTTACAGTTAACATTGATACACAGAGTTTAATTTTTTTTATTTATTAGTCATTTATCGAGAGATAACTTTCAGCATCTATTTGCTAAATGTCTATATGCCCTCATCCGAGAGAGTTCATTTGAATATTAAAAGGTTTTAAATGCTCCGAATGGGGTTTTTAAATTTCGTTGGCACCGGCTGTACATTGGCGGTGTCTGTCATTGGCTTCTTTTGAAATAATTAAAGTCTTATGGCGCTTCTCTTTGGACGCAAGGGAAAAATATAAATGAAAATCTCGATGAGTTTATCAAAATCTTGGATAAAATGCATAAAAAGAAAACATTCTGAAGATTTTCTGAATTAAAAACGAAATTATATGTACATTTAAACTTCATTGATGATTAATAAATTTTCACTAAAAATAAAAGCAATAGTATCAATGTTTAGTGCATTTAAGGTCAGAATAATATGAGACAATAACCCTCCACCTTTTAAAAGATAGGATCGCACGATTGCTGAAGATATAATGCAAAAAATGTAATATTTTAAATTCAATTTGAAGTTGCTATTTTATTGACCATTTAACTTGAATTTTAAACATATTTCCTTGGCTTTTAGATTAGAAGTTAGGTGTAGTATCTGTTCTTGCCAAAAATGATATATTAATATAGTGGGTCTCTGTGTTGGATGCCTCTAGTATGGCACGAATTCCTATAGAAATTTCTGGATCGAGCCCCAGTAAGCAGTTATACTCTAAAACTATATTTCAGCAGGATACAACTTCTTTTTTTTTTCATTTTTCTTAAACTTTTTCTTCTAGGGGATGGGACATCCAACCAGATGTCTGACATTTACCCCTATTTTAGTGAGTCCAACCAAGAGATCTTTTCAGGATTCTAGCCGTCCCTTTCAGTGCAATCGTTTGTATTTCACTTGCACTTGGTTCACCGGGTATGCTTGCTATGTACTTTTTAAAGTTCTTTTTCATAAGCCCAGTTGCTCCTATGATGACTGGTATAATTGAAACGTCTTTTAATTTCCAATTTCGTTTCATGTCATACATAAGTCCTTGATACTTTGTTATCTTTTCCCTCTCAACTCTGTTAAGCCCTGTATCATTGGGTACACTGACCTCTATTACGGTCGCTTTTTTTTTTGCTCTGTCCCAAATCACTATATCTGGTTTAACAGCTGCGTTTTCTAGATATGTAGCAGTAGGGATTATGTAGTCATAGTGAATAGTGTAGTTGTCATTCCCAACTGTTCGTTTGGGTATATGTTCCCAGGATTGTTTACTACACTGAATGTTGAGTTTCTTACATATCTTCCAGTGAAGGTATTTGCAAACTCCGTTACATAATCATATGCTACGCCAATTTAATGTTCATACATACGTTATCACCTTTCACGCATTAAAAAAAGATTGTTCGATCAGCATGTTAATTGATGATTAATATATTGTCACTAAAGTAAAAATTCCAACTTCACCCATTTTAAAATGAACTGTTTCAAAATCATAGGTCATCATTTTGTTAATTAAAACGGTACAATTTTTAATAAAAAAATCATAAAGTGACAGAATTGAAGAATAGTGAACTGATAATTATTTTTACAGAAAACAACAATAAAAGAATATCTTTTTAAATTGACTTAAACTGCGACAAATAAGAAGGAAATGTGTGTAGAACAGGAGATTCCATTTGTTTAATCACTTTGAAAGAATGGATGAGTTAGGGCTAGTAGATGTTGAGGTATTAGCGTCACTCCACAGGAGAATGTCAACAAAAAACATGGGAAGAAGATGGAATTGAAGAGAAGGGAGATAAACACTGGTTTAAATTAGAACATGATTTCTAAAAGTCGTCCAAAATGTGCCAGCACATAAAACAAACATTAAAACAATGATGACAACTATGCTGATGATAATTTGAGAGATGTTGCAATATTTTTTATATAATTAATTTGGGTATGATTAAAGAAAATTCGAAGCCACAATTTATAAACACTGGTGATATGAACTGACCAATCAAATGGAGCCACGCTCTGCTAACAACCAATCAGAAATCGGAATCATTCAATAAAACACACTGGATATTTTTGAATTCCCACACTTTTTGTATCCACAACAGAAGAAATCTTGCTCTTCGTCTGCAAACTTTTACAGTTCAAGACTTATACAGATTAGCTACCACCTCGAAAATCTATTTTTTCATTTCAGGACTCATACAAATTAGCCACCCATTGGAAACTCTTCTAAAATCAAACGTGGATTTGTAGCGAAACTAAACAACACTCCGTTAGTTCTACTGAGGTTACAAAATAGGATGCACACAAGAACTACCGCCATTCGAACCCGGAATCCGTCCAGTACAAAGAGAGATATGCAAATTGTGGTACTGTCGCGATTTAAAGCCTGCATATAAGGATGTGTTTGTGTGTGTGAGCGATGGAATGTAATTGTGACTTTGTGAAGAAGAGAAAAAAGGAGAAGGAGAAGAGAAAAAAGGAGAAGAAGAGAAAAAAGGAGAAGAAGAGAAAAAAGAAGAGAAAAGAGGAGAAGAAGAAGAAGAAGAAGAGAAAAAAGAGAAGAGAAAAGGGAAAAGAGAAAAGAGGAGGAGAAGAAGAAGAAGAAGAAGAAGAAGAAGAAGAAGAAGAAGAGAAAAAAGAGAAGAGAAAAAGGAGAAGAAGAAGAGAAAAAAGGAGAAGAGAAAAAGGGAGAAGAAGAAGAAAAAGAAGAAGAAGAAGAGAGGAGACGGAGTTATTTTTTGTATGCGTCAGTGGGAAGAAAAAGAACGAAGGTTTTTTTTTTTGTGCACATGCTTTTTGTAACCTCAGTAGAACCGATGGAGTGTTGTTCGGTTCCGCTACAGGCTTTCAATTAAAAATTTAAAAACAAAATTATCATTCACAGTAAATTATACAGATTGATATACACAGCAGCAGGGAATTCTCATTAAGTCTGGCTAGTAATATGTAATTATGTAAAGATTGAGTTGAAAAGATGTTTTTGATTCATTAGTGATTAAATTATAATTTTTTTATGGAAATCAAACAAAGTATGAAGCGACTTGATGAAAACAGCTAAACAAAACTGCACTTGTAACAATTAAAAAACAAAACTGCACTTGTAACAATTAAAAAACAAAACTGCACTTTTAACAATTAAAAAACAAAACTGCACTTTTAACAATTAAAAAGCAAAACTGCACTTGTAACAATTAAAAAACAAAACTGCACTTGTAACAATTAAAAAACAAAACTGCACTTGTAACAATTAAAAAACAAAACTGCACTTGTAACAATTAAAAAACAAAACTGCACTTTTAACAATTAAAAAACAAAACTGCACTTGTAACAATTAAAAAACAAAACTGCACTTGTAACAATTAAAAAACAAAACTGCACTTGTAACAATTAAAAACAAAACTGCACTTGTAACAATTAAAAAACAAAACAAGCCATAACACATAGATTTCATGCAAGTGGTCTTTTTACTTTGTTGTAATATTCTGTTTATTCCTCGTGTGATTAGCAAGAGCGTTTCATCAATGAAGATCTAACACTATTTGGTAAATTGCACAGACATTAAATTGGATAAATATTGTATTGAGGCTGCAAATAAACCGAAGAACATCCTATTTTTCCTTCATAATAAAAACTGAAATAAGCAAAAGTTACAAACTTGCCGAAAGTAAAAAAGCTTCATTTTCTCCTATTGCTGATTGCATATTAGCTTGATTAAAATTGAGTATTAACATATATATAGAAGGCACTGGAATTACCACAGTCTTGTTGGTCTAAAGTAAGATTTTGCATCCTCAAACTAACACATTCATTTGAACATGTTGCCTTAATAATTTAATGTGGCCTCGTTTTTACTTTATTATATTTTCCTCTCATTTATCTATTGTTTATCCAACAAACGAATGCATTTCTTTCCACTTCATGCCTTTTTTTACTTTGCTGCAATATCCTGTTTATTTCTCGTGCGATTCACGTTTCATCAATGAAGATCTAACATTATTTGGTAAATTGCACTTGTAACAATTTAAAAAACAATACAAACCTTAACACAGACATTGAATTGGATAAATATTGCTTGACGTATTTCTCTCGTTATCTCACCAACAATACGTATCGGTAGAGAGTTCAGTGACTGGCTACTAAATTCATGCAGTATCCGTTCTACAAAAACTGAGTGAAGAAACTTTGCCTTTCTCCCTTAAGCGCTGACGATTACGCTATGACCTCATTCTAGCCTACACTTTCCTCAATGTTCATTACAATCTCCCTTAGAACTTATTATTCAATACTACACTAAAAATGGCTCTATGCGAATATCATCAGGTACTGTTTAAGCATTGATTTTGGTTAGAACCAGTCAAGATCGACTTCCAGAAATGCACTAGCAACACATCAATTCAATAAGAAATTGGACAGATGCTGGGCTACTGTATACACTTTCATGTAAATACGTACCTCTGGGACCCTACGCCAGCAAGTAGAGATTATGTTAACTAGTATTAATTTCAGGAATGTTTTATTAAGTACATGCTAGGACAACATGACGGCAAACGGAAAAAGACCGAGTGCATCTAGTGAGACGATAGCAGTCAAGAGTCAACGTCTTAGACAAAACACGCTAGGAGCAGGTGTCACTGATTACATAAGAAATAACATCTTCGAGAATTGGGACAGTTTGGAGCAGTTTGAGATGAGAAAACAACCACACTAAGTGTAATCATGTAGAGAGCTAAGTGAATTACCCGTTTGTATTTAGATTTAAGAAAATTAAATAAGAAGGAATTAATTAAGCATTTCTTTTATAAGGAATTCATTTTGGTCTCTCCCCTTGCAAACGAGCTTCTCTCCCCCAATAAACCTTTAAAATCGACAACAAATCTCCTTGTGTTTCCATGTATGAGTTTTATTTGTCCTTAGTTGAATAGCCGATCGACAGACGAGGCATTAATACAAGAAACGGCATACAGGGAAAAGCAACAACAAAAAAATAAAGGGGAAACAACCAGCATAAATGATTTTTATTATTTTTTCTTTGATCGCTCACTGGCACGCCCCCCCCTCTCACATGAAGCTAGTATGGGTTTGTTGAAAACGCATTAGTACGCTTCTGAATTTTTGAGATGATGATTAGTTATTCGTATTATTTTGAATCTTTTGACTACTGTTCTCATCTTGAGTGTGATTTTCACAACGGTTCTGGAAAGAAAAGAGAAACCATCTACCATTATGGGACGAAGTAAAAATATAGAGAAAAGAACGGTGGAGAGTGAAATATCTCAAAGAAGCAGCACATATGCTGGGAGACAATCAATTATTAAGTAGACCTAATTTAGAATTTAACACTATATGTGAACTGTTAATTATAAATAATATATACTATAATATGCAAACAATAATATCTATCTATCTATCTATCCATATATATATGTATATATATATATATATATATATATATATATATATATATATATATATACTAATAATAATTGGTTATAAATAGTAATATTCACAACTAGAAATAAAATAGGTTTAAGACTCCCAAAATTCGTACTACAAGCTGGAACGATAAAATTGACGCCCCAGATAAGACGATATGATTCCATTTCCGTTTGATGAAAACTAGTTTTCTTTTTTGCTGCAAATCATCTACTAGTTGGCCAATTGTGTACACATCTCATGAGTGTGAAGAGCCTTCTATCATATCTGAAAGCGACACAATGTTTAATGAGTGAGGTCTGAGATGTGTCACTGTACAAATCATGCTATCTACCGATCCAAGTTATGACAACAGGACCATGGCCAGCACCCTCAAAATGGAGATCTAGGTTGTTACGAATAACAGGGACGTGTACAGGCTGATGAAACAAAGTTTTCGGCCACAGTTATTGCCTTTGGTGTAGTTTCATGAGAGGACCACATCATGCCACCTCACATCTTCAAAGTTGGCGTGAAAGTTAACACCAAAACGTACCTGGATGTACTGAAGAGTGTGGTGATCCCTTGGTGTAATCAGGTACCCGCTGGCAGACCCTGGGTGTGGCAGCAAGACTCAGCGCCGGCTCACCTCCAAAGAAACCCAAGCTTGACTTCAGAAGGAGTGCTACGGCTTTGTACTATTATTTCACCGACCTCCCCTCTTCTCCCGACCTGAACCCACTGAACTACTTTATTTGATCATATACTGAGAACATCACCAACATGACCTCCCACAACACCAAAGTCAGCCTGATCCCCATAATCTGCTAAGTGTCCACCAAGTTCTTGATGGTGCTTGTGAAAAACTCAAGCTCCCAGTTCCGGACCCATATCGAGGTAATGATATAGGGTGAAGGCGATTACATTGAACAGATATCAGTTCTACTGCAAAATCAAGTTTCCTGAATTGATTATTTCAATAAAAGTTTTAAAATAAAGTCGTAGTGTTGTTTTCTTTAGGGCAACAACTTTATCGTTCCGCCCTCTAGAACTGCTCGCAAGTGGTTAGAGTACTTGGAAAAATCAATTGTGAAAATAATATTATCCTGAAGACTGAAGGTTCAATTCTCAGCATGGGCAACAGAAAAATACAATTGTAAATTACTTAGGACGTCTATCCAATCATGGTTGATGGAAGCATGCTACCCCCATGAAATAAATAAAAGGTTTCGTTCAAAATTCCGTCCAAATTCATGAGTTTGACTGAAATTTTTCTGAGTTCAACAATGTCTGTGGTTACATCAACCAAAACATTATGAAAATGCCACTCAAGATGAGACGATAGCTCCAAATAATCACGTTTATATGCTCCACATGTGTTTAAGATGTTGCTAAATATATTGAATTGAATAATATTTTTGAGAATATTTACAATATATATATGTCATACTGGACACGCACATACACATGTATATACTAGTGATAGGACGATTCCAACATTTTTACTGATTGTGATACAATTACCCATTCTGATTCCGATTCTTTATAAATTTCTTAATACTTAACTATAAAATTGTTATTTTTTCCAAAATCAATGTAAAAACACATGTTAAATGTGGATATATTTTCTCAAACATAAAAACACTTATAGGGGGGGGGAGGGTGATTTTAGTTTTACTGGTAGTTTAAAATCAATAAATATTTATTATTTTATTATTATTAGCAGCAGTGGAAGATTTTGTTTTAAACAAAATCAAATATAAAAAAAGATGATTAAAGGAATCGTTTTTGGCATTGGAAAATATGGACAACTTTTTGCCTGATTCCGATACCAATTTCGATTCCGATACTTCAAAAAGTTCTGATTTTTCTGATTCTCAATTCCTATTAATCATGCCGACACTAACATATATATATATATATATATATATATATATATATATATATATATATATATATGTATATTTGATGCCTCCGTTCAGTCTCGAAAGACAAAAAAATATCCCCCCTTACAGGGACAGCTGCATGTGTGATTATGAGGCAAGGGTTGCGCAATCTTTAACCACACCTCTTTTGAATCAGCCCTGTTTGAGTCCAGTGGAAAGGAGAAGTCCAGGACAACTAGAAACAATACCGAGATAAGCTATGATATATATGTGTGTGTATATATATATATGTACATACATATATACATATATATATATATATATATATATATATATATATATATATATAATATAAAGCTGAATGTGTGTGTGTGCGTGCATGCGTGCACGTGTGTGTGTCTGGTCACGAATAGGCTCCTACATGGTTGACTATTTTAAAACCTGATTACATATAATGATAGAAGATGTATGGGTATGTTTGATTCTGCAGAACGGTGGTTCATTAAAATTGTGGGGTCTGCGTACGCGCCTGGTCCACAAAGTATGGAAATAAGAAATTTAAAAATTAAAAATAAAAAAAACGTTTACAAGTGTTTTTAATATAGATGTACATAGGAATACTTTGATAAGTATGTTTTAACTTAAATAGGGATGGTATAATAAAATTGCGGGGTCTGCGTTCGCGCCTGGCCTCCATAGAATGAAAATAGGCACAAACTTTAATAAAGACTTTTTATATCTATCTGCGTAAGTATACTTTGATATTTATGTTTCAGTTTGAAGAAATATGGTATAATAAAATTATGGGGTGTTCGTTCGCACCTGACCTCCATAGAATGAAAATATGTCACAAAGTTTAACAAGGTTTATAGTGTGAACAGGTATGGTATAATAAATTATGGGGTTTATCTATTTTATTTTTACTTTCATCATATTTTGCTTTAGGTTTGATACCCCCAAATTCGAAGCTATCTCTTTATAACCCTTCCTTTTCATAACCTATCATACTTTCATAAATCAGAGTCCATTTTCTGTAGGCTGTTTTTGAACTCAGCCAATGGCGGGTACTTTTGCTAGTATATATATATATATATATATAGCTTAAAGAAAAGAAACTTTAATTCCACAAAGGAGACTTATCCGGATGATGCCAAGCTCAACAATAATTATTGGAGCTTATACAATAGGACAACAATAGTATGAAATGAAGACACAAAACTATATATTGGTAGATATAGAATGGATCATTTATTTAATAATGGAATACAGGAAAAATTTAGGGGGATAGAAGGGACTCTTTAGGTCAGGGCATTTCGAAGCCCAATGCTTCTCATCAGAAGAGTAGAGAAGATGCTAGGTAGCATGGGGAAGATGCGGCGTCTAAACATCCTCAATTAAAAACAAGAGATAATTTGCAGTTGCAGGCACAAGAGAAAGTTCAGGTACGTAAATGCAAATAACCCCACTGAAAATGCACCACCGAACAGGAACTAGCTTATTGATCTTCCTCGCCATCCATAAAATGCAACAATATCCATCACTAACCGTTTCCCCTAGTATTGGACTATTGGACAACACCCCAAGCCCCAATTTTTTTTTTTAACCACCTATAAGCATTCGCGATCTGAAAAAAAATCAACATAAGAACTTCAACTCTTTAATATAAAATATTAGCACACCCTCTGAACACACAACCATTACATAACTTTAAATAAATTACCAACCTAGAATCGCCTGCATCTTGGCAAGGCCTAAATAACTACATCTGCTTTAAACATAAGCCCACAAATAACTTTGCTTAACAAACCCTATCCCCGTAAATATGTACACTAAACACCACCTGTTAAATTGCAACCAAACCACCAACTAGCATACGACGTAACGAGATGATAACCTAAACAATATAAAACCTAGACCCAATTGAAAATATAGCTTAGAAACCACTTCCCAGGGCTAAAGCCTTAAAATCTAAATTTAGAACCATCTAACTACCACCCTTAAACCCACTGGCGAGCCCCCCCCCAAAAAAATATAAGAAATTATTAAAAAATCAGCGCATTTGGTCTCCACTATAAGATTTACACTAAGCCCTCCACCCAGTAATATTTACATTAAAACTTTTAAATGTACCGAAAATATGACCTAAGAAAAGCTCCTCCGATTCAACCCAACCCACCCCTGTCACCTATACAGACATATCCCCACCCCTATCCTCCCCCTCCGACTACCAGCTAAGCGCGTTCCCAACCGCTTACAAGCAAACATGTGTATTTTCCAATTTCCTTCTAGATGCTACTTCCTACTGATAATATAACTTAGATTTGAACACAGTTGAACTAGTCCAGTTTCGGGTAATTTCCATCACAAGAGTCTCCGTTGAAAAAATATAGTTTTTTTTCCATCCAAATTAGGAGGAATAAGATTTCACCAGACCAACACATCTACGAAAGACCACCTAACAAAATATTTGGAGAAATATGGAGCTTTAAAGGACAGCTATAAACTATGCTTCTTGTATCTCTTCGAGAGTGGATGAAATGTGGAATATTCAGTTTAGCTTAATCGCCATATATATTTTATAACTTACTAACTAGATCTACCTACATATTGAGCACTTTTGAAGTAAATACTTAAAGTTTATGCATAAATTTATACTTTCGTATATTAATTTTCTGTGAGTAAATTAAGTAGTTATATATCTATATGTGTGTTTTTTATCTGTGTTTGTATATATGGATATATGTATATATATGCGTATGTGTGTGTGTGTGTATATATATATATATATTCTTTATTTTTCTTTATTTTGCACGGGATCACTTACCCCTCACTCCACAACCCCATTTCCTGCTATTCTAACCCCCACCCCACCCCACTTGTCTGTATCCCTTTCTTTTACGCACCCCTAATAATTAGTATTAACAGTATTTTCATAATTATTATTATTATTATCCCCTTTATTATCCCCGTCATTGCTACCATAACCGCTACCATTATCTCCATTTTCACTGTTATTAACATTAATTTTGAATTTACTTCTACCACAACTATTGGTACTATTATCTTTAATGTTTACCTTTAATTTTGTCTTTATTTCATCTTTATTTTTATCTTCAATTTTATTTCTATTTTATTTTCATCTTTATTATTACTACATTATCTATTATTATTATAATTTTCCTTACTATTATCTTTCGTACTATTATAATTACCCTACTATTATTTGGTATATTTGTATCACTCTCATAAGTAGTAATGGTTTCCTTACTCCTCTACTTTGACATCAATATGTATACTTAACCTTTTGCATCAAGTTAAACACACTCATAGTCAATGCCACCCTAATCTCCAACCGCCCCCTTATGATCATACTCCTATATCATAACAGTAGAAACTTATAAATATATTGCTGCATATTACCTTTCAGTTTTACAACCCCCCCCCCCCAAATTATAAGCGAATTTATAACCGCCATTTGCTGTTTAGGGGGCACCAATCAAAATTAAATTTACCCACACCATAGAAAATAGACACCCCACAAACTGTTAAAATAAATTACCACGCAGCAACAATGCACCCCCTATTTAACCATAATACATATACCCCTGAATCTCAACACTATGTTAAAGACCATATACAATCTTATATATCATACTATATATAACAAGCTTCTCCTTATTTATTTAGAATTCAATAAAGCTTCCCCAACATTCTATAATTCCTCTTAATCTCCTTCGTCCCTAATGAACCTTATGCTAGATGCTGCATCTTCCCCATGCTACCTAGCACCTTCTCTACTCTTCTGATGAGAAGCATTAGGCTTCGAAATGCCCTGGCGTAAAGAGTCCCTTCTATGTCCCAAATTTTGCCTGTATTCTATTATTAAATAAATGATCCATTCTATATCTACCAATATATAGTTTTGTATCTTCATTTCATACTCTTGTTGTCCTATCATACCCACTAGGCTTAACAATAAATTGAATAATATGAGGTATTTAAGGAACTATTTAAGCATTAGCCGATTGAATTTAATAAAGGCTTAATTTTGGATTTATTTTAGAAAGTTTATGATTATGACAAATAAATGGTTGTTAGGTTTAGTTGTTTTGTTTTACTACATATAAACTCTTTTGCGGTAATTTACTGCCAATTTTATTAATTGTGGTAAAAATTGCTTTCAAATGTATCATCATTGGATTCATGCGGATCAGTCGAGGACATCATGAAAGGCCATCATTCCTCTGCGTGGATCCGTTAAGCATTAGAAAATCTATCAAGCAAGTTTATTGTCAATAGAAATTGTCTTGTTCTTAAGGGGTCTTGCGGAGGTTACAGAAAAGCCTGCCATTTGTTTTTCGTAAGAGGAATTGGCAGTTGCTTTTCCTTTCGTAGGAACATTCTGAATAGCATTCTTCATTTACTAGTGATCAGATAACATGATTGATGACAATTTTCAGAAGTCAGAAACAAAGAAGCGTCTAGGAGAAAATCTTGTGTTTATTAAACAAGAAACAAATCTGTTAATTACATGGTTATTATCATTATTATAGGAGTTCTAACACATATCATCACCAGAGATTGCTCACTGACAACAACCCTCAGCGTTTTCCGGAGTTTAGGTGACAACAAGTCTCTCCAGATTCCCAATACTGTTTAACTCTTTTAACAACATTATAGCAAAAGCCATTTACCATTGATTTCTCTTTGGCAATAATTATTGGCCTTCATTGGAATTTGGGTGGCAATAAGCCTCCCAAGACCTTTTCACACTTATCCAGTGGACATCTGGCCATTGCTTTCTCTCCTCAGTGTTTTCATCCGCCTTGATCCTTTGACTATATAGTGTGGTGCTAGTTAATGCTGGCATCACAGATTTTGAGGGGAAGTAACTTAGGATTTCAGTTTTCTTGGTTTCATGTGGTGTTCCTCCATCTTTTTGTGTTACTTCTGTTACAGTTTTTATTTGGCCAGCTGGCTTTTGTAGCTCATGCGTATTAGAATCCAAATTTAAGAGTTCTTAAAATTTCAGCCATTTTCATTATTGTGATCCGATGTATTTTTCAGTAATCCCTCTGATTCCAATTTCTCCCATTCTTTATTGAATGTTTTTCGGTATTGTTTCTAGTACTCCTATCGGTGTTATCCTGACTTTTGTTCATCTTCTATATCCCTTTTAGCTCTCTAGTCAGTTCTGTGCATTTGCTTTGCTTCTTCATCTCCTCGATATTCACCCTGTGGCTTGTTGGCACGCCATAATCTACAATATGATAGGATTTTTTCTTCTCATTAACTATTATCACATAAGGTCTTCTTACTTTTTTTTTTTTTACACAGTGATTACCACTTATCAAGGCCCGGAAGCCACTCAGGGATAAGGGTTATTGCAAGTACATTACGTTAGTGTGGAGATTTGATGAAGTGTTTAATTAAGGGGGCGGTTCATTAGGAATTTGTTAACATTGGACTTGAAGACATCCAAGTTGTAGTTCGGAGGGAAGCAGGCAGACGGAACAGAGTTCCACAGGCGTGCAGTTCTAAGAAAGAAGCTTTGTTCATGGAATCCACATTTTGATTTAGGCTCAGATATAGAGTACTTGGATGGGTTTCTCTGTTTGTGCGTCCATATCCCATAAGATTTTATGAAAGGCTGGCTGAGGATTCTGGTCGTATTTATTAGCATCTCTCGTTCCTTTTTGTTTCTTGCAAAAAGTTACAGGTCGTCAATATACATCAGGTGGTTGATTCTTTCTTTTATATTAGTAAACTTATATCTGGCTTGGCATTTCCTTAGTATGCTGTTAAGAGGCATCATGACTATAGGGAATCTACTTGGAAAATATCTCTTTGTATTTTTGTCTGCTATGTATTGTCTTTCAGCTGCCTATGTTCTTAATGCTTTTTAATAAAATCGGTAATCTTATCTGGTATTTTCTACATTGTTAAGCATTCTATTATCCATGTTTGAGGAATCCTGTCGTATGCTTTCTATTATTATTATTATTATTATTATTATTATTATTATTATTATTATTATTATTATTATCTATTATTGTTAGTAGAAGAAGAAGAAGAAGAAGAAGAAAAGTCGGAATAAAAAGGAGTATAGTAATTATAAAACCAATAATAATAATAATAATTTCGAATGCGACAACAAACTGTCATACACTACAAACACCAACCAGCGACAAGGAAACTACAATAAAAGTATATAAAAAACATGGCAGGAGGAACATCACAAAAACTCACATAATTAATATATAAATAAATAAATAAGATATGAGTCTTGGCTGATACCACAAAATATAAATGTGAATAGTCAAGGATGAATGAAAACCCGAGGAGGGAAGGCAATAATCGGACCTCCTCTGAATGATTGCTGAGAGGATTGGTACCTTTGGAAGGCTTATTTGCCACTCAAATCCCAGTAAAGACTATTGGTCGTTGCCAGTGTGATATCAAGGTAAGCGGCTGTTGCAATAAAACAAAATCACTTGCAAATAGGTGAAATCTGGGGAGATTTGTTTTCACTCAGGCTCCAGGGAACACCACTATTTATTATCGGTGATTAATCTCAGATGATAACATGTGTGAGAATTTTTAATGAGTACAATAAAAATATCAGAAACGACAATGTCAGTTGTTGGCAAAAAAACCGAACTTAAGTGGAATTTTGTAAATTGGATTACTTAGGGCGACAGTTCATCAAGAACTTGTTTACGTTGGACTTGAAGACAATCAGATTGTAGTCAGCTGGAAAGCAGGCAAAGCTTTTTTCATCGAATCTACATTTAGGTTTATGCATAGATAAAGAGTGTGGGAAATTATTAATAGCTGTTTTTTAGAGTGTTTATCGTGAAAGTTTCTTTCTTATGTGCCAGTAGCAAAACACTCCCATAGAAAAAAAAAACAAACAAGCAGTAACACAATCGAAATATTTAAATAAAACAGAAATCTGTTGCACTAGCATCAGTAAATAAAAAATCTCTGACGTGATGCTGATGCTATTTATCACAAGTGAAAAACAATTATGTCTTTGCAACATAAATCTTGCGCATGAGACGTCTTCAATAGAGCCAGCATTACACAACTCTAAACTCCACTGGAAATTAACTTGGTGATACCATTAGGGCACAAGTGGATCAGCTACTAGTGTGATTTCAAGAGTTAAATGTGTATGCAATATGATAATGTATAAAAGTGAAACCTGACCAGTGAAAGTTGAGGACATGCATTGCATGGAGTAAAATAATATTAAAATTATACGATGGACGTGTAATGTGAGTCATATGAAAAACTTAGTCGTAGTGTTTGTAAGCCAAGTTTAATGTAATGTAATCACTGAATTATGCTGTATAATTATGTTAACATATCAGTTTTTGTCAATTTAAGCAACATAGATTCTGGCTACTATCAGATAGGTAACCATTCGGAAATAGCAGGTGTGTAAACACACTTGCTCTATCTAGAATATTGAGAACTTAAAATTCACTTACCATTATTTTATTATTTTTATGAGACCCAGGAAAAACCATCTACGTTATTAAGTGTACAATATAATATCAAGAGACAAATGTTCTTTCTCCTGGGCAATGCTGCACTTAAACACACCTGCTCTATCCAGCATATTGAGCACTCTTTCATTACTATATACCAGTTTCCAGTTATGATACTGCTTTATTACTACTATAAATCCCACTCAATGCTGAGTAGATTTTCTTGTATAGTGATTTTTTCCCCTGGTTACACAGACTTTAAAACATATCTGCTCCATCTAGGATATGGAGCACTTTTGATTGCTATCATATAGTACTCAGGTAAAACCATCTACGTTGACCAGCACACAGCATAATAATCATAGTTAACGAAACGAGAGCATGCTTCATCTGTAGATTAAATAAAGGTTTCCCTTCAAAATTACCAGCAGATTTTCGAGTTTACTAGAGACATTCTTGAGTTCGACAAGATACATCTGATAAAGGTCAGAGGTTACATCAACCAAAATGTTTTAAATATAAAGCTCAAGATGAGAACAGAAAAAACCGAACCATCTAAATTACAGATCATCATGTCAAAATTCAGAAATAATATAGTCAAAGCTCAATAGATGACTCAACGTGTCACATTTTTCTCGTGTATATGCATATACATACATCTGTTACAATATAAATTAAGTGAACCTGATGTCATATGTATATATATATATATGTGAACCTGATGTCATATATATATATATATATTCTTTTTTGCTAATTTAAGCGATGTTTTTTTTTAAATTTTATTTTATTTTTGTTTAATTTTGCGTCTCTGCTCTCCAGACAAAAACTTCTGTGAACTTTTCTCTAATATTCATAGCAGACGTGACATTTTTAGAAGCAACATAACCTGACGAAGATATTATTAACTAGATGAATGAAACATAGGCATGAATGTGTAGCGATACCTAAATGTTTTTATAAAAATAAATAAAAAGTATATCTTGTTCTTCTTTGGTATTGAGCACTATTTTATGAACCCTGTTAAACTCGTTGAATGTTTCACCTCTGAATAATAACCTCGAATAATTTATATTTATTCATGTGTGTGTGTGTGTGTGTGTGTGTGTGTGTGTGTGTGTGTGTGTGTGTGTGTGTGTGTGTGCGAGTTACTCCCATCCATTTCAGACACAGGTGCTTCCATTTCCAACATAGAAATTAGCATATATCCCCAGCTTCCACTTATAAAAGGATATTTTTTCTATGGCTCTGTAATTTGTTTTCGTTACTTTAATTGATTTCTACGCCACAGATATGGCTTCCATATCTCATCTCTGGCTTTCATTAACAGAACGCTGAACATCATGGCTGAAGTGTTTACCTTCCTGCGATTCCAAAAATAATTATATCACGAATTGCAAATATGGCGAGCATTCCAAGGAATGGTTAATACAGATTGTCGACATGGCAACTGAGAAAGATCAAATCATGGCTTTTAATGGAACCGATATAGACTTTGATGAATAATTATATATATATATATATATATATTTATATATATATATATATATATATATATATATATATATATATATATATATATATATATATATATATTAATTACATATCTGAATGTGTTCCCCACCCGCATATATGTATATATTATATAAAGCAAGTTGGGATATGTAATTAAGAAAGTTAGAATCGTATCTGTGTGTATGTATATATATATATATATATATATATATATATATATATATATATATGTATATATATGTATGTATGCATATATATGTATGTATGTATGTATGTATATATATGTATGCATATGTATGTATGTATGTATATATATGTATGCATATGTATGTATGTATGTATGTATGTATGTATGCATATATGTATGTATGTATGTATGCATATATATATGTATGTATGCATATATATATGTATGTATGCATATATATATGTATGTATGCATATATATATATGTATGTATGCATATATATATGTATGTATGCATATATATATGTATGTATGCACATATATATATGTATGCATATATATATATGTATGTATGTATGCATATATATATATAGGTATGTATTATGTATGCATATATATATATATGTGCCCATATATATGTATATTATGTCTACATGTATCTATGTCTTTCAATCTTCTCTCTCTCTCTCTGTCTATATATATATATATGTATATATATATATATGTATGTATGTATGTATATATATATATATATATATATATATATATATATATATATATATATATATATATATATATATATAATAGCAGGTCGCCTCGCATTGCCCGGTCGTAAAATATGTTTAAATATGATATTTTGATTAATGCATATTTCGTATTTATTATTATATTATATTGGACCCAACATGTAGTAATGGTTTAAAGAAAATTTTAGAAATGACTTTACACCACCACCCATAATTGAAGCCAAAACGTTTAGCTTACGATTAACTTTTTCCTTTGACATTAATTCTTAAGCTATCACGACATTTTGCTACGAGGGTAAAAATTAAAATATTATGCATATTCGTAACACCGTTGTTTTACGTTCACTTGGCAAATTCCATTTCTTTTATTTTCAGACATTTTGCATCAATTTTTTTGCTTTAATTTTCACACTTTCGCACCTGGTTAAAACTCAAATATAAAGTTTCGCATGGTGTCGAATACATTATATATTAAGTTTCATGTCTGTAGACCAAATACTGACAGAGGATTTTGGTAGGCAAAATGTTTTTAACAAATATATATATGCATACATAAATATATATAAAAAGATGTTTGTGTTTACTATAACCTTTCTATGCAGATATAAATCATGTAGAATATCTGCATGTAATAGTTAACTAAAAATGATCAACCCATAAGAAAACCGAAAAATTAATAGGGAATTAATTAAAATTAATTAAAAAAATGTCTTTTTTAACCTTGGGCGTCACCAATTATCAAGGCCCAAAGATCACTCGAGGATAAGGATTTAAAAGAATATGCAAATAAGCTAGAACATTTGAAGATGAATGCAATTCCATGACCCATATATAACAAAGTTGTATTTTCTTTTCAAATAAATAGAAAAACGAATTTTTAATATAAATATCAATACACAAAATACCGAAATTTATAGGAATATAAGAGTATAGGATATACCTCTAGCACATGCCAAGTGCATTCCTGGACAATAAAAAACACCGTTGAAAAACAACTAAACAGACTTGTCTTGCCTAACAGTACGACCATGAGGCACTATAGAAAAAAAAATCTTGATATGGGTGAGTTTCTCCTGCGTTGGATGGCTTTAAAACGTATTTTTACATAGTGTTTTATTTTGATTTTCTATTTACCAACGCCTTTAAAACAGGAAACCAACCAATTATTCCTTTAGCACACGCCACATGTTCTATTTTGCTATATATATATATATATATATTTTTTTTACAAAGGCATCACCACATTATCAAGGCCCAGAGGCCACTCAAGGATAAGGGTTAAAGAGTGTACAGTAGAAGTTGGTCAATATAGTAATCATTAGTAATGAAAATTTGGTAAATTTAATAACTTATATGGAACGGCTCATCAAGAACTTATTTACTTTAGACTTGAACAAAACCATATTGTAGTCAGCCGGAAAGCAGGAAAACGGAAGACAATTCCACAGGCGTGCAGTTCTAAGAAAGAAGCTTTGTTCATGGAATCTACGTTTAGGTTTAGGGACAGATAAAGAGTGGGGGAAATTATTGATAGTGTTTACAGCTAGACGAGTGTTTCTTGTGAAAGTTTGGCGAGGGGGGACCATAGATTGAAGCTCAGTTGAACACTTTCCATGAAAATAACGATACATCAGAGACAAACTCGCAACATCTCTTCTGTGAGATAGAGGTTGCAAGGAGGAGAAAAGGACATCTCCTACGAGGCTACGAAGTCTATTTTGAACTCTATCAAGGCAGGCCAAGTCCTTTCTAGCAGCTCCTGCCCAGATGTGGCAACAGTATTCCATCCTTGGACGTACCTGGCTCTTATATAGATAGAGAATAGCATCAGCAGTGAGATATCTACTGGATCGATAGAAAGATCCCACCATTTTTCCAGCGGCCTTGGCAACAGATTTGATATACGTGTTCCATTTAAGATCAGGAGTAATGGTCAAGCCCAGAAGCTTGTCAAAACTTGAGGCCTCCTGAAGACGAGAGCCATTCATTTCAATTGATGACAAATGTGGATTAGAATATATATATATATATATATATATATATATATATATAGCGATGCTCCTCGTGTAAACAAATCGAGCTTAGGTATTTCGGACGATGTTAAAACATCGTTAATTCACGACTTTCACAGCAGCCGCTGATTAGCGTAATGGTTAGGAGCCTTGACTGTTGTACAGGCGGTCGGGTTTCAATCCTGGCTTGAGGTAGTTGCCAGTCTAGCCACACTGATGAGCTGTGACATAGCGAAATGTGGATGATATATATATATATATATATATATATATATATATATATATATATATATATATATATATAAGTGTAATGATTAAAGAAATTCTTTAGATTAAAATATACATAAAAATATATTCAAGTTAAGAATTTATAGTTTGAAGCAAGGAATATATGGAGAAGAATTATATTTATTTCCTTAATCCATGGATTTTTAATAATGGCTCATATCATCAGCAAAATAAAATGCAATTAGCAAAATGTTCAGCTATGAATAAACATATATTTATTTATCAGCACATATATTGGAAATTTTATTTAAAAGTTATTTAAATAGTGTGTAAAAGTCATAGAAAAAGGATATCATACAACCTGAGAAGTCCAATATCAGAAAAATATGAACCAAGAAAAATCCAATTAACGTAACTGTTGCTACGTGGAATGTGGGAACTTTGTTAGATATCCTAGATAGTAAAAAACCTGAGCACAGAACAACTATTGTTGCAAGAGAGCTCGCTTGATACAGTATAGACATTGCAGTATTGTCTGAAATATGCCTGAGTGATGAAGATCAATTTATTGAAGTAAGTTCAATATACACTTTTTATCTGGTAAGGAAAACCATCGGGGCTAAAGCCAGAAGGTGGGATTGGCTTTGCAGTGCAGTCTGATTTGGTGAAGAGGATTGAACAGCCAAGTATGTAAGTGAGAGAATCATGATAATGCGCCTCCCTCTTACACACAGTAGGTATACGACGATTTTATCTGTATATGCTCCTACCATGGGTTATGATGAAGGCACCATCACAGTGTTTTATCAAGATCTCAGCCGTACTGTTTCTTCTATTCCTTTATCTGAAAAGATCTTAATCATGGGTGATTTAAATATAGGGTGGGTAAAGATTACCATACCCGGAACTCCATCGGCCAGTTTGGTGTTGGCAATGTCAACAGCAATGGTCTACATCTTCTCCATCTATGCACTCAGTTTGACCTTGTTATCTGCAACATATTTTTCAGCAACAAAGAAGTCCATAAGTTTACTTGGGGCCACCCTCATTCAAAACATGGTCACGATTGATTACATTATTTCCAGGAGAGCAGACTTGTAAGATGTTTCTAGTATGTGTGTCATGCATGCAGCTGAATGCAGCACTGATCACTTTATGGTGGAAAGCTGAAAATCTCTATAACAGGGAAGTGTAGGTCGGGTGGTGTTAAGATTCCCTGAATAATCCAAGAGTACATGAAAACTTTGACCTGCAGTTAATTCTATAATTTTCGATGAATCACGAGTACATTTTAACAATACACTTTACGATATAAATGTAGCTGTTATTGGCTTCCGCAAATCTAAACATCAGCATTGGTTTTATGATAATGATTCTGAAATAACTCAACTCTTAAGGGCTAAACGTGAGTTGCATCATAAAATGTTTTCTGCCTCTCAGGAAAATCAGGTATTCCTCCAACAGTCACTTAAAACAAATAAAGGTCTTCTCCAAAGGCGACTCTGCTAAATTAAAAATCAGGGGTGGGTTAAACTCTCAAATCAAATTCAGATGTCTTTTGATCTTAAAGATTCTAAGTGCATGTATCATTTGCTAAGAAAAGACTTTTGGTCCTCAAACATTGTCAGTATCTCCCCTACCCTCGAGTGATGGAACTAGTCTTATAAAGGATCCCAATAAGATTCTCTTTCGTTGGACTGAGCATAACTCTTATCTCCTTTACAACCCCTCGGATTTTGATGAAGATGTCATCAATAGTTTTTTACTAAAAACAGAAACTTATCCATGAAATGCCTTAGTTCCAATCTGAGAACGAAATTAGAGATGCAATGAAGGAAGTAAATATTGGGAAGGTCCCAGGGTTTGAGGTATTCCTGTGGAAGTCCCCTTACATGGAGATTATCAGCTTGTTCGTGAAATGATGCCTGAAAGGGTGATCTCGTTCATTAGGACTGGGTTGATACAATTCTTATATCATCGTACAAGAGAGGGGGGGGCCTAAGACAGACAGTGGGAGTTATCGTGGAGTAAGTTTTTTGGAAGCAGTAGGCAAAGTATTTTCCAAAGTTCTACGCAATAGATTGTTAAATATATTTGTCCGTCTGTCATTCCAGAAAGTCAAAGTGGCTTTCATCCGGACAGCGGAACCATAGATATGATCTTCTCTGCCCGGCTGTTACAGGAGAAATTTACTGAACACCATATTCAACTTTATCAGGTTTTTGCTGATCTGACCAAGGCATTTGATACGGTGAACAGAAATTCCTTATAGACTATTCTAGGAAGATTGGGATGCCCACCTCAATTTTTACGGTTACTCAGGGAGCTCCACACTAATATGAAGGTTCGCCTAAACTTCAACTGATATCTATCAGAACCCATATTAGTTGAGAATGGCGTAAAGCAGGGTGATATACCAGCACCCACACTGTTTTCTATTTATTTTGCAACTATGCTTTCCTATGTCTTTAAAGATTGCTTTCTGGGTGTTTATTTGCATTTCAGAACCACACGTAGTCTTTGATCTTCATCGTTTTCATGTTTTTACAACGATCTTTCAGCACCTGGCTCGTGAATTGCTCTGCAGACTGCTGATATTGTGGCCTATAGCAAGGAAGATATGCAGGGTATCATGGATTTGTTTTCACATGCATGTACATTTTATGGGCTTACTATTAGCCTTAAAAAAACTAAGGTCATGTTCACACCGCCACTCGGTAGTTTGTATGTGGGGCCAACTATTTATTTATATTTTTGTCAACAAGCAGAGGCTTGCTGTGGTTCACACCTTCATGTATTTGGGTAGCACTCTTGCCAGAGACAGAACCCTGGATACTGAGGTCAACTACAGGATACAGCTTGCTACTAAGGTAACTTAGAAAGACGAGTATGTTCTGACAGAGTTATAACTCTTCGTACAAAGATTAGTGTCTATCAATCTTGTATTTTATCATCCTTACTTTACTCGTCTGTAGTCGGGACAACTTATAGAAGACACATAAAAATTATGAAGAGAGTACACCAGAAATTTTGAGACACATTCTGGGCATCAAGTGGAATTCTTTTACAGCTGATATGGATGTCGTCATGCGAGCTGACGTGCCATGCATTGAAAACTTGATTATATGCAACCAGATTAAATGGGCTGGAATCTAACAAAGAGAGATGGTGTGAAATTACTCAAGCGCCCGTTTTATGGCGAAATTATACAAGGAAAGCGTCCACAACGCAAACCAAAGAAACGTTTCATAGACAACATCAAGGGTAATCTAAAAACTCTCCATATTGACCTGATCGTGAAGTGTGACGCTCCATGGTTTATCACGGTTGTGATAGCTTTGAGAAGAAAAAATATGACTATGCGAAAATTAAGCATGATATCCGGAAGAAAAATCTGTCAGATCTGTCAGAGGCTTTTGTGCTTAACCACGTCTGTGATTTATGCTGTAAAATGACTTTGTGTGGAGCTGGTCTGGTTAGTTATAAGTGATCACATGCAAATCAGTCTTTCTTGCACAGAGAAAACACTGTGGAGCACAGATGTTCTATTTGATCTATGGTCTGCTAATCAATGACTTTTCACAGTAAAGCAGTGCCAGTTAGTTTCCCTCAGTCTCAGCATAAGTGTGACTCTGCAACAGACTGTGTAAGAGCAAGCTGGTGTGAACAGTCACCTTCATTCCAACAGAAGATAGAAACCGGATCTCGATCACATTTCCACATGCATATATGTATATGTGTATAAATGTATAAAATAATAAAAAAAATAATAATAAAATAAAAAAATAAAATAATAAAATAAATGCTTAAACGAAAATAAATTATATAATGAATAAAATAAAATAACAAATAAATATAATAAACAAAGTATATGGAAATGGATAAATAAGGGAAAGATGTGTTCTTCTGTCAAAAAGTGACAATCGTTTACGATCGTTTCAGACGGTCGTAAACGATTTCAATGACTTAAAAACATTATTACAATGATCCAAACATAATTCTCAATGAAAAACCAAGACACGGAATAATAAAATAATGTTAAAAAATGCACATTGTTGGTGACTACTCCCTTATTTAAATATACATCTTTCTTTCGTTGGAATTTTATATATATATATATATATATATATATATATATATATATATATATATATATATATATATATATTAGTGATGGGACGATCGGAATATGTTTACTGATTCTGATACAATTACCGATTCTGATTTCGATTTTTTATATATTTCTAAATATTTAACTATAAAATAGTTATTTTTCCCCAATTACCATAAAAATACAGCTTAAATATACATATTTTTCTCAAACGTGAGTTGATTTATAGATGTTAGTTTTACTGGGATTACATATTTATTATTTCATTATTATTACCAGCAAACCAAAACCAACTGAAAAAAATAATTAAAAGAATCGATTTTTTTGGAACGTAAAATAAGCATACTTTCTTCTGATACCAATTTCGAAAAAAGTTCATATTTTTTTCGATTTCAATTAATCGTCCCAACAACAACAATATATATATATATATATATATATATATATATATATATATATATATATACGATGAAACATGTGATACATATAGAGCTAATTAAAATTGAGATATGTAATTAACGCAGTTCGAATTGATTTTCCAATATTGCAGTCAAGCGATAATCTGATAATTCTAATATCGATTATTATTATTATCATTATTATTATTATTATTATTATTATTATTATTATTATTATTATTATTTTTATTATTAGTTCTCCCCAATTAAAATGCATTCATTAAACTAGCGAAAAATAGATATACATAAAATCGATTGTAAGAGAAGAAATGTTTGTTAACTTTTAGATTTGACAGGAATGAGTATTGAAGGGTTCACATCTGTAGCCGTCAGCATCTCTTGGCAAAACACTTCTTAGCAATTAGCTGATACCAAAATATATGCAGCTCACTCCTTCTTTCTAGTGTTTACACACGTGTGAAACATCTTTTCCCTCCCATCAATTTCATTCATTGTTTCCTAACTTTCAGCTTCTCTCTCTTTATCCACGGCTTCTTAATATTATTCACATATTTTTCAAACGAACATTGACCATTTGTCATTGAATTGCAGAAAATAGACAAGCATCACGATTACACTCTCCCCTCTCTTTCTCTCTTCTTCTCTATCTCTCAACACTATTCCTTTCTTTTCTCTCTCTCTATATTAGCACTTTCTTCTCTGTTTATCTCAACATTACCCCTTTGCTTTTTGTATCTGTCTCTTTCTTTCAACACTATCCTTTTTCTTTCTGTCTTTTAACTCTATTACTTTTCTTTCATTCTCACTTTTTCAACACTATCCTATTTCTCGTTTTTGCTTTCTTATTACAGAAAAACCCCGGTATACGGTGGCCCTAGAATGTTTTTTTTTTTCAGGTTACGATAAAGAATACGATGTTTTCCCGGTCCCTGGTTACGGTATTTTCCCTGCCTTGCATACATGTGTTATTTCAAATGTTAATTGATTATATACAAGCTAGTGATGTATTATATTATTAATATTAGATATTAGAAGTGGAGAAGTAAGCTAGTGATGTATTGCATAATGCATATATTTTGAAATCGTGTGAGGATGGTAAGAATTTACTGCGATCGGTTAGACTAGTGAGGGATATCATTTTAAAATCTATTTTTTAATGTAGATGCATCACATGGAAAGAAATGAGTAAGCTGAGGTAACTCTGTCATTACTAACCAGCAGAGTATTACCACTGTCGAACAAGGAAAGGCATGTGTATGCACTGTACTGGTGTATCGAAATGAAACCTGTCTAGTAAGGGTTGAGGACATACGTAGCATAGCGAGAAATAATATGAGAATTATATTATAGATGTGTGTGTGTGGAACGGTTTCTACCAAACCACTCTGTTAATTTTTAATCTACAGAGTTAGAACTTAATATATAAGTGATTCAGGCATGGAAGCCAATTCACTTTGGCTTTTAGTCCGTACAAATAGCTACTAAGAAGTGAAAATTGAAAAATTGGTATTTGCAGGTGTAAGCCGACATTAAGTGCTCTTCTATGCATGCGCAAATATACATTTATACGATAAATTTGTAGTTTTGATATCCATGTGTCCTTAGTTTTGATAGTAGTGTAATGTTTTTATTTTGATTCCCGCTGATGGCAACTAAGTCATATGATTTTAAGTTTTGAAATCACTATTATATATTCGATACAATATAATAATCGATAGAGGAGTCGCTCAAAAATAATAAATACGAAATCTGCATAAATTAAAATATCATATTTAAGCCTATTGTACGATCAGGTAACACCGGGCGACTGCTAGTATATATATATATATATATATATATATATATATATATATATATATATATATATATATATACACACACACACACAGGTGCATTAATGTGTACACGAAGACTAAGGAAAACATGATAAAAATGGATTTGAGAGGAAGAGGAGTAAAGATATAGATTACTTTAGATATCAATTTCTGAAAGTCGTCCAACACATGCGATCATGTAAAATAGACGTTAAACTGATGATGCCGATGAAGATGCTTAGTTAATGCATCCTTTATTAATATGGATAACCAATAGAATGCTACCACGGTTGACCACGTTCACAAAAAGGTCAACGAAACAAAAAATAACGATAAAAATTGGTCTGAGGGAAATAAGGATAATTAAATACCTGACCAAAGACGGGGTAGTTTCTAATAAATTTCTAAAGGTTAACCGATGCATGCCACTATGTAAAACGGACGTTAAACTGATTATTATTATTATTATTATTATTATTATTATTATTGTTATTATTATTGTTATTGTTATTATTATTGTTATTATTATTATTATTAGTAGTAGTAGTAGTAGTAGTGGTATATGACTAGAGGGTGAGGCTGCTTTCGCCAGTCGTAAAATACGTTTAAATATATTATTTTAATTTGTCCAGACTTCGTATATATTATTATAGAATCGTGATTTCAAAAGTCAAGAAATAAAGTATCAGGATGCCATTAGCTAGAATCGAAATCGAAAGCAAAACTGTAGCATTAAAAACTGGTGACTTTACCACTGTACCAACGTGACACACATATGACGTGGCGCATGTATGAACTGATTAAAAATCAACTAAGATGAACGTATAAAATGTATAACGATTTTTTCAATTTTGAAAACAATTTTAACGGACTAAAGCCCTATAAAAATACGGTCCATAAAAATGTCAATCATTTGAGGCCCCTGCCTCCGCTCTGCACCTTTCAGTTTCGGAAGAGATAGAGATTGAAAATATAGAGACAGGCAGACATAATAAGTTTTATAAATTAGATGACGATTGTTCCTCTCTGGAAGTTTATTCTCACAACATTTCAGTCGAGGTAACATCCACATAGAGCCGTGTCGCAACAGATAAAGTGCAATAATAGTGCTTTGTAATAACCAGTTCTACGTGGTAGTCTTTTGGAAATTGAAGATTCAATCCTCACAACATGCAATATACTAAGAATGTAATCAAGTATTACTATAGATTCCACCCGATAAAATGAAAGCAACAACAAATATTTCGTTTAAAATCCAATACAGATTTTATACTTTGATATAAAGTTTCCCAAGTTTAACAAGACGCATATGAAGATGCACATTTCTAAAGGCTTTGATAGAGAATATAGTATTGCATAAAAGTCTACTTCACAAAATCGCCAGTTATGGAATAGCTGGAAATATCCTTTCAATTATTAAATTCTTTCTCTCTGAGGAGTCGTTCATGGGGAAAAATCAGAAACTCATATTATTAATGCTAGCATCCCTCAAGGTTCTATCTTGGGCCCAACTCTCTGCCTAATCTTCATCGATGACCTCCCAAATCATATTCTTAGATCATTCGTAGACATTTATGCAGACGACACCACAATCTATGGCAACACTTCAAAGACCAGCAATGACCAAGTCTTTCTAATTCTCTTTTTTCTGATTTTGAGAATGTGGTGGAATGGGGAAAAAAGTGGCTGGTTAATTTTAATGCACCAAAAACCAAGCTTATCTCCTTTCATCATAATCGCTCTGACCTCCATCACACCCCATTTGAAATTAATGGCTTTTGTATGACAAGCTTCTGGGACTGATATTCGCTTGTAATCTGAGATGGAACACATACATCAAATCTGTTGCCAAATTTGCTGGAAAAATGGTTGAATTACTCTACTGCTCCAGCAGGTATCTCACAGCTGATGCAATGCTCTATCAGTATAAGAGCCAGCTACGCCCTAAATTGGATAACTGTTGCCATATCTATGCAGGAACTATTCAATGCGCCATAATCAGCCTTTATAGATTTTAAAATCAGCTTCGAAACCTAATAGGTGATGCCCTTTTCTCATCCCTGCAACCTCTTTCCCACAGAAGAGACGTTACGTGCCTGTCTCTGTTCCATCGTTATTTTCATGGCAAGTGCTCGACTGAACTTCAATCTATGGTTCCTTCTTTACCAGACTTTCACAGCAACATTCCACTAGCTATAACCATTATAAACGATTTTCCCCACCCTCTATCTGTGCCTTAATCTAATAACAGATTCCATCAACAAAGCTTCTTTCCCAGAACTGCCTGCCTGTGGGACACTGTTCTGCGGTCATGCTTTCCGGTTGAATACAACCTTAGCCTTCAAATTCAATGTAAACGAGTTATTGCTGAGCCGTCCCCATAAATAATCCAATGATATCAAACTTTCACTATTATCGGTTACTACACTCCCACCTCACATTTATTACTCTCCATACTCGAATGGCTTTCGGGCCTTGATAAGTGGTGACACCCAAGTAAAAAAAAAATAGATCAGAACTTACATCGACCAAAACTTTTCGAGAATAAACTCAAAGATTAGAAAAGTAGATCGAATATTACAAATAATTGAAATTATCCTCATCTAAAAAAATTCAAAACATTCTCCCAATTTTAGTTAAGTTTTTACTTTATTTTCAACCAGTTTATCTTTCTCATCTTTACGCCATTATTCATTTTTCTTTGATCTATATTTTCGCCAGTAAGCAATTTTCTCTCCGTCTCGAAAACTTAATTTTTTTGTTCTCTCAATCAGCATCCATCTTTAATCTCGTTAAATTCCTCTTTCTATCAACCTATTCTAGGAAAGCCTCATCCTCTTTCAACACACTCCCCTGCTTCCCTTCTTCTTCATAATATTTCCATATTGCATTCCTTTCCGCATCTTTCATATTCTCCTCCTCATCCTACTCATCTTCCTTGTCTTCGTTTTCCATCTCCCAACCGCTTCTGTTAACTAAGCGGTCCTTGAACCTGCATTTTGCCGAAGGGCTCATTTTCCCCATCCTCTCCCTATGCATTGCCTATGAATTCTCAACAAGACAATAACAACTCTCCCTCTCTCTCTCTCTCTCTCTCTCTCTTTCTCTCTCTCTCTCCTTCTCTTCCACCGTTGTCTGTCTCTAAATTCCATCTATCCCTTGCCCCAGGAACAGTGAAACATCAACACCACTTGAAGGTCACCAACTAGCGAACCATTCTAGCAACATCTGCTTCTGCAGTGGACACTTCAGTTTTCAGCTTCTGGCAAGCAAAGTACTCAAACCGCATTATTAGTTGTATCAGGATAATCTTCATGCTAGCCTTAATACCTAAAGCTACATCGCTCCACTAGAGCAATGGACTGGTGGATGAGCGGTAAGAGGTTTCGTTCTGGGCAAAAATTTAGGTTCCTACCTCAATATAATAACCAAAAGAATATCCGTACCAGGGCAAGTGAAAATAATCATACCAGCTTTATTGCAAAATTCTTAATGATCTTTTAATTAGTTTAAAACTGATTACTGCAAATACAAATATATGGGGATATCCATATACATAGGCTCTACAATTATATAAAAGGAACTCTGTGTGTGTGAGTTCGTTCCCTATGGACTCAAAAACAGATTTTTATGAAATTTCACACAAGTGTACTTTATCTTTATATACCTGGCAGTGTTCTTAGTTAGCTTTTGTATCGAAATGTCTTCGATAAGTATCGATAATTGAAAAAATACGATGAAAGAAAAACAAGCGATTTTGAGCAACGTTAATCCATTACCCAGCCTTACATCACAAGTAAATTTGATGCGTTTTTACCTCACAAACCAAAAGGCTCAATATATACAATCAAAAGGAAGTTCTTGGATATGACAAGGACGCGTTTTAAATGAATGTTTCTGTTTAAAGCACAATTGCACTATAGTACTTGAGTTTTTCATTGTAAACTTAAATTCAAGTATTATCATCGCAAAACCAGTAAAAGCAGGCACATAAAATCAACTAGGTTCTTTGATATGACAGGGGTGCGTTCGAGAGAACAATTGAACCATAATACTTGAATTTTGTATTTTAAAACTTTAATTCAAGTCATGATATTTAAAAATAATTTTATAAAATCAACAGCAGGTTCTCGTCAATACAATTACTGTGGGGAGGTATGTGAAGTTTCCCACTGGTGCACCGGGATGGATTACCAACTCGAGCTGGCAATCAACCGATTTGATTGAAAAGTGGGCGATTTCACTGATTTTGGTGACAAAAAAATATGGGCATGTAAAACATTCGTTGATCATCATTCAATCCTAGACAAGGTCGGGTCTCCCTGCTTGTTTATATAAATAGACATTTAGCCTGTTAAGACGGGAAAAGGACTTAGAATGAGTACTTTATGCAAAATTTATAGTTTGTGGTCATTTTTGCATTAAATATTATTCCCCATTAATATCTTATGTGCAACGAATAGATACAAAATACTTAGTTCGGTGCACTTCATTCTATTAAAGGTCTATACAAAATTACAGCCATATCAGCTCAGTAGTTTATAAGAAAACTTCTAGAATAAATGTGCTATTGTGATGACGAATCCTTATTATTCTCTATTAATCCCTAACTGTATATCGGACGGATATCATAATACTTAATTCGCTGCACTTTATCATAACAAAGGTTCATACAAGATTTTAGCCAGATTGGCCCCGTGATTTCCAAGAAAGCCGAAAGACAACTAGACAAAGAAAAACACTTAATATTGCATTAATAATAAAAGGATAAGGAAATGTTCATGCATACGTTATCATTCTCCGCCCTTTTTGAAAGATAGTATCTTCTGATGAAATGTTTTAAATTTCTCACACCACTTTGAACGATGTAACCGCTGAACTTCTTCAGATAACTCTTGTCGAACTTGGGAAATTTTATGTCGAACTCTGGAACTTGCATGGAATTTTAAATGAATCCTTTTTGTTGGCGCTTTCGTTCTCTCAGCCATGCCTAGGTAGAAGTCTATAGTAATTCTTAATTATATTTTAAGTATTGTCTGTTTTGAGGTGTAAACCTCAAAATACTATCATTTAGAACTCATTTTCGCTATAGCTAAGTCCGACTAAATCTTTGGCACACATTTCTTGAGCTAGTAACATTCTTTGTTAAAGCATGTTATCATTAGGGCTATGACAATAGAATATTCTTATCATTGCTTTGACTCTTGAGTATGTATCCGACACAGTTAACCACAGTTAATCAACCGAGAACTATATCACTCTATCTAAAAGCATATAAGATATTAACTGATATATACTCGAGAGTAAAAATAATGAAAAGAATATGCTCTTATCATAGCCCTAGTGATTATACAACAATGTGTTCTGTTCAAAAATGGTACAATAATGTAGTATGGACTGTATTCGCACCGTGCGACCATAACTTGAAAATATTTTACAATATTTGCAATATAAAACAGATAAAAAATAAAAACTGTATTTATAAAATAAATTTTCTATTGATTTTTTTGAAAACTGAATTGCAGATATAGTAACAACTGCAAATTCCAAATAACGACAGACAAAATATAAATAATCTGAATAATCTATTATATAAAGTATAAATATCTGTCTGTATGTCCAATCAAAACTTGAAAAAAAAACACAAATCACCACAGAATTGGAATTTTTAATGGGCGTAAAACTGGATGTTGAATATTTAAAATTAACAAAATAAATTCATTATTCAGAGGCTTTATAGCCATTTATATCATTTAACGCACATCTTTTAATGTTATTCTCTCATCTGATTTTCAGCCACTAACTAAAAGGAAATAAGTCTGATTTTTTTTACAGAGTTATTTCCCTTACGTCGAATCGAGTTGTGTGTGCGTGTATATGAGCAGAGCTGGAATGGGCTGGGTGAAGACGAAAGAGATGGAGGCGGAAAGGGAAATTTATGTTACATTTTTGTCCCAGGCAATGCCTGGTAACCGTGTTTGTATAAATGTATATTATATCTAAGCCCTGACGAAATTCTCTGCCTTTATGAGAGCCAAATACGTGCTAGGATAGAGTATTGCCATCATATTTGGGGAGGGTTTTCTCAGAACACCTGTTTTTGCCTTAACAATGTATAAAACCGACTTTATAATCTAGTGGCAATTATTTTTGTTTTCGTCTTTCATGCAGAAGAAATCTTGCTAGCCTTTCTCTACTGCATAATTATATTCACGGTAAATCCTCGACTGAGCTCCAAACCTTCGTTGAAGTCAGTGTTGCTAATGAAGCTTACTTAAACAGAGCTGAGAGAGCGAATAATTAAATACTAAAATCTTTTTTACAACCTGAAAAAATTGAAATCTTAGGACTATTTTAATCATTCCAGTTATCATAGGAGTTTCTTGACTCATGAAAAATAATTTTAAAAACTATCTGGCAAATATACCCAGTGAACAAAGTGCAAGACAGATCCAAATAATTTCGCCTAAAGTGGCGGTTAGAATCTTAAAAAGATTTCTTGCTTGGGGTCTCTGCTATGAAATAGCAGATGATGCCTGGTATCCGGTAGGATGCCTCATCACTAGAAAAAATAAAACGATAAAACATGTTTAAATAAATAAAGATAATGCCCATAGTCTCGATGCTATAGACATATGGTTATCTTGCTTAATGGTTAACCAATTTAAGAAAGGAAAAAAGTGAATATCATAAAGTTATTAATATCGCTGACTAATTAAACACAACTTTTCCTGTCTTTCAAAAATTCCAAAACTAATTAAAAGTTACTAAAACTTCTTTTTTGTCTTTAGAATTAAAAAAAGAAAGCTTTTAATTGATGTTTTCAGTGTTTTGTGTCAAAAAGACAAATGTTTAAAATTAAGCCATACATCAGTCGGTATGAGATCGTAAAGAGTGTGTGTGCTTAAAATATTAAGAATAAAAACATATTTTGAACCTCACTGTGACCTAATACGGCGGACCGTGACTCTTATAAAGAACTGTTTTTTAAGTAATATTGAACGTGGCAGATGAACTCAAATAACAGTTCAAATTATGTATTATAGTTCAAAATTATGTATTATAGTTCAAAATTATGCATGGCACATCAGTGGAAATGATAGTGCAAATTTACGCATGAGATCAGCTAAGATAATAGTTCCAACGTATGTGACGTGGTGAGCAAATTCACTACGTAAATTATAATAAAAGCAATAATATTCAGCGACCAGGTTTTAAAACGAAGTCAGGAGATAAAATTAAAAAAAAAAAAAACAGGCTTTGAATATAATTAGAAACACACTCACTCACGTGTCATAAATCTGAGAAGAGTTGAGTAAAACAGTCACAGGGAAGAGGCTTTCCTTTTTCTGTTGTTCTTGGCCTTCGGGCCGGGATCAAAGTATAGTATCTGTTCTGCAGATGCTGCACTTAAGATAATTTGTACCAGTCAATGGGGAGGGGACCCTCTATACTGGGACAATTATTATTTTTGGTAACCAGAGTGACCCCTTTTTCCTACTTTTAGGGGAGCTGGTTTTTTACCCCACATTAAAAACGGCCTTGTGCCTAATATGCTTTGGTGGGGAAGCAAATAAATAGAGTAAAACAGGCAGAGTGTATCACACTGTCTGCTCCCCCCCCCCGCCTTACATAACGTTACCCAAAAGAGAAAAGGAGAGTTGGCGAGTAATCATTTACTGTGGCTGAGTGTATCGGCTGCTGATTTGTTTGCTTTCTTGCAGATATGATGTTGTCTCGAAAGTAAAGGTATGTAAACAAATAAGTGACCCTTTAACTAATATATATATAAGAGACGAATATTGGCTGAAGAGAGCTCGATAAGGATACCTTAAACGGGCCTTATTATCGGGCTTGAAACCGACGGTACCAATGACCTGTCTCAACTAACAACTTTCTGTACACAAAATATAAAAATATATATATATATATATATATATAACGTATATGTATGTATATATACAAGAATAAAAAAGCATTGGAAATGCAAAAGGATACAGGGATGGTATGCCAAAAAGTATACAAACAAGATAGCTATGAATGGCTAGGCACATGGAAATAGAATTGCATCCAAAGTATAGCCCTATAGATTTTCTCCAATCTTCATTCCGTGCCATCATTACGGTTGTAAAAAGCTATAGGGCTATACTTTGGATGCAATTCTATTTCCATGTGCCTAGCTGTTCATAGCTATCTTGTTTGTATACTTTTTGGCATACCATCCCTATATCCTTTTGCATTTCCAATGCTTTTTTATTCTTGTTAATTAGTATTTTTACTTACAGTCTTATTTTTAAACTTACATTCATGATAGTATTGTCTTTTTTAGGAGGCGGCTCATTGCCACCTCCATTAGTAGCAGGTCGCTTCCTGCTGGGTTTTAGGTCTTTGGGTTTTGGGCCTTAGGAGTTGCCTCTTTGTCCTCCATCGGTTCTATATTACATAGAGAGTGATACCGCCTCTCTGATAAAACAGTTAGAGTATTATAAAGTTCTAAAATGTTCATACCTTCACTATTACATTTTTCTTGGTTCATTCTTTGGCGTTTTGGCAAAGATTTGGCAGTTTTTGATATTTATATTTATAATAGTTTGTGCATGAGGCAGCTTTTTTCCCCTTGGGATCCCTGTTATACCGTACTTTTGAGTCAGCACGTGAGGCAGCCTTCTTTTTTCTGGTTCTTTGTTATAAAGAGCACGTGAGGCAGCTTTTTTCCCTTCGGAATCCCTGTTATACCGTGCTTTTGAGTCAGCACGTGAGGCAGCCTTCTTTTTTCTGGTTCTTTGTTATAAAGAGCACGTGAGGCAGCTTTTTCCCCTCGGAATCCCTGTTATACCGTGCCTTTGAGTCAGCACGTGAGGCAGCCTTCTTTTTTTCTGGTTCTTTGTTATAAAGAGCACGTGAGGCAGCCTTCTTTTTTCTGGTTCTTTGTTATAAAGAGCACGTGAGGCAGTCTTCTTTTTTTCTGGTTCTTTGTTATAAAGAGCACGTGAGGCAGCCTTCTTCTTTTCTGGTTCTTTGTTATAAAGAGCACGTGAGGCAGTTTTTTCCCCTCGGGATCCCTGTTATACCGTGCTTTTGAGTCAGCACGTGAGGCAGCCTTCTTTGCCTCAGGATTTGCATGATACTTAATTTTTATTATTTCAGCATTTTTCTGATAGTATTCTTTTTGCTCAGATAATACCTTGACTTTGTTTTTTTCATAGTCTATATTTCTCTGAGCTTTTTTACTACGTGCTGACTTTGGCATTTTTTATTAAATGTAAACATATAACACTTATGTGTATCTTACTATAATATCACTTTTCTTATAGCAAGACAACTCTCGTAGAATTGAGATACTGCCCCGTCACCAATAGTTAAAGTGTGGAACGGTATATACACCAATAGTGTAGTTGTTATCTTTATATGAAGTCCTAATCAGTGACAGTGTGAGGTTACTTGGTTAATTTATTGTAGTTTATTTTAGAAAACTTACTTGTTTTTATTAGTAGATTGTGTATAGTAGCCACAATATCTAGTTATTTTTGTGGCTAGGGCTTGGATTTTGATTCTTTTTGGTCAGCTTCCAGTGAGTTCTTAGAAGATGACTTTCTTGCAGTTTCTTTTGCGGTTAATTTAACTTATTTCCTTTGGCGTTTGGTGAGTTCTTAGAAGAACTGGTCTGATCTACTTTTCTTAGTGAGCGAAGAGATTCAGCTGCATTTAACAATGGTTGCTATAGTGTATTTTTGCGCATGCGTGAGAATTTCAAGTTTCCTCCTTATTTTTCAATAGTTTGACAGTAGTCATGTGTCTTTCTGCCAAGAGCGACAGACGTCAGTGTTAGCCGTGATCGTCTAGAGGTTAGGACCCCACGTTGTGGCCGTGCTAACCTAGGTTCGAATCCTGGTCACAGCATTGACATTTTGTACATATTTTACAGTCCAAAATCTGAAGAATTATTTGTTTTTATAACATTGTTTTTTGACGTCGTACTTGCTGATAGGTTACTCTTATAACAATTTTGATCAACTGAGATAAAGATTTCGTGGTTTCATTAACGCTGGTGGGTTACTGTTTAAAGAAAAAACCTTAACGTTCACCTCAAATATTCAGCGTCCAAGAAATATAGGCCACTGGCAAACTGGAACGTCTGTGAGCATCCGGTGTATTATTTGGAGCTGTCCCTTTTGAGAGAAGTTCCGTGTTCGAAGTGGTCTGTCTACATTGGGTATATAGTGTTTAAAACTTGTTATTACACGTAATCTTATTTAATTATGGAGTTAGCTAAAAAGAGATGGGTCACTGCACTTCTCCGTGTAAAGAGCAGTCGATTGATGCTTGAACTGTTGTCAGAAACCGTTTGTACACCGAGATACATCGTCTCAAAAGAAAGAAGAATAAGAAAGAAGAAAGAAGAACAATTGGCCATTTTTGTACCCTTTTTTTTTTTTTTGCTCTCTTTTGACATTTCAACCGACGTTCTGACACTCGCTGGATTCGCAAGACGCTTCTCTGTAAGAATATGTGATTTTTGAAATTTATAAGTTGATTTTAGTTGAGATTTGGATGGTTTTGTTTTGTAGGCGTATATAGGCGTGTACGGGCCATCCCTATATAGAGAGTGCTACCGCCTCTCTGATATATATATATATATATATATATATATATATATATATATATATATTTACAATTACACAATTATATTTCACTTTGCGTGTGTAAGTTCGTGCCTTTTATGTACTCGAAAACGGCTGAACAGATTTTCTTTAAAATTTGCTGAACTTTAGTGTATAAGTCTGGGATATATCTTAGTTAAGTTTTGTCTCAGAATACCCCCAATTATTACCGATAATCGATACCGTTATTTTAATTTATCTATCATCGGTAAAGCCATTTTTTCCACGTCGTCACTTAGCAACAATGATAGAACAACGGGCCGTGAAGATTCTACTCTGAATAAGTTAATCGCGTGTTTTTTTTTTCTTTTTTTATTATGCGTGACGTGGTTTGAGGTTCAAACTCCGCATATTAATTTCTTTGTTTTTTTTTCATTAACTGCAAAGAATTTTATAAGATTTAAAAATTTACGTGTTTTTTATCAGTGTAAAAGTAAATTATGTTTCTGGTTTTGAACGTCTATTCAACAAGCAATTGATCCTGAAGAAATTACAAAACAGTTTACACATATTTAGTGGAAATATGATTCAGAGATTTTTATATGTCGGTTTAACAAAACATAGGCCCCCAACAACTAAGCACAAGTAGTATGCCCGGCAACATAAAATAAGGAATTTTTTGACACAGTTGATTAATTGTAGAACTATACAGCGACAACCACATAAATTCTTACAAAGAATAGATAGTCGATGTTGATCCCGTGGTTTCTTTCGCATACGGTTCAAGAAATCATCGCCCTCAAAACCTCGCCAAAAGTAGTTGGTTTTGAGCTGGAAGAATAGCTGCTAAGGGAAAGAGAAATTGGATTGTTGCATCCACTGGGTTGGGGCTACGTTGATTAGTAAGGTGTCAATATAACCGAAATTTACTAAAATAATTTTAGGATAAAAAAAATATTGAAATTACCAAAGATACAGATCAAAATAAGCATAAAAAAGGCATCAAATCAACACCCCGAACAAGGTCGAATAATACTGCTATTACATATATATATATATATATATATATATATATATATATATATATATATATATATATATGTATGAATGTTACTGATAATGCCGAAAATTATAATACAAACTTACGCAAGGCAGATACTGTATACCTTCACTTGTTCACGGTTTTCCATTCGCAAGTTTAACTCTTAACCCTACGGCATCGTATACTGAGCTACTGTCCTTATGTTATAAAAACGAATACTCAGTAAATAATGTTGTTAATTTAGCGGTTTTCCCGCCAAATCTGGAGATTTTCTTTTGGAATATAGTGAGTGAATTTTGGACCTAACGACTACCATTCTTTTTCCTCCAAAATCTGGAAATTTCGTTTGCCAGTAAGATTTAAAGAATTTTAAACCGAAAAAAAAACTGTCCTCTTGTACTTATGTTTTAAAACTGCATGCAATATTCGTGTTTTTTTTTGTTTTTGTTGTTTGTTTGTTTTTTGTTTTTATTTGCTATTCATATAAAGGGTGAAAAACGTAATCCTTTCGAATAGCGAGTGGATATTGTCACTGCAAATTGTTGTTGAAAATTACGCATAAATACGCAACGAAAATACAAAATTTAACTTGCAATTGACAGATCAACGAAAATGATAGTTCAAACTTAAGCATGAATAATCAAATGAATTAATAGTTTGAACTTAAGCATGAATAATCAAATGAATTAATAGTTTGAACTTGCACTTAATAATACCTGAAACTTAAATGTGAAAAATAGACGAATGAATTTATCTTTTATAAAGATAATCAGGCATACCTAAATTTCTATTTACGCGTTAGTTGGCGCAAGAGCTAAATACATCCTAGAATAGAGCACTGTTGCCACATATGGGCAGGAGCTGCTCACACTCATCTATCCCGCCTTAAAAAAGTTTAAAATCGGCTTTGAAACCTAGTAGGCGATGCCTTCCCAGCTAACCTCAACATGGTTGTCTTCAAGCCCAGTGTGAACAAGGTTTTGCTATCCAATCCCCTTAAATAATCCAATTTTGCCTAATTCCTACCAAAAATGATTCCTGTGCTGTTGTCTCACTGACCACCTTACACTTATCCTCGAGTGACTTCTTGGCCTTAATAGATGGTGATTCCCCAGTAAAAAAAAAATGATCCTTTGTATCAGTATGGAGTTTCCTCACAACTAAACGTAACACTTGAGTTCATTATGTTTACTACTCCGTTTTCTTACTCATTCTCTTTGATATTGGCTTAGAACATGACGCATATTCACGCCAAATCTCGCACAGACGCGGGAGTTTGATATCGCAAGTTTTTAAAACATTGCGTTGTGGCAAGCATTTTTATTTTATATCCTAGAACCCCGCATTCGACATGCCAGACTAGTGTGCTGCTACTTTCGTAAGTTATTCTTCTATTACATCTCCTGATACATATGTATGGACGCATCCTAAGAAAGGTTTTAATCAATTTTTTTAAAAACCGTTTACGTTTACAGCATAAAGAATTTTATAGCATAATAAAATAAATAAGAATGCTTGAAGAGTGAAGAAAATATTACCCAAACTTTTCTATTGTGGCAATTAGAAGGTTAAGCTAGACTCAGACGGTTGGTCGCTACAAGAAGCAATAGACGTGCTTTGAAACAACAAGTTTTATGGAAGTCGATAAAAGCTAATGACAGACAATGGCACAAAGTGACTTTTTATTTTTCTATTTTCTGCTTAATAAGACACAAGTTTCAAATTACACTGTCAGGACGGTTTTATATCCTAGAAAGTCGCTGAATACATTTAAGAAGAGAGCAACGTGGTAATTAAAACCCAAACAAAGTTTTAAAACTGATAATTAAAATCTAAATATCACCGCCTTCATTCTGTTCAATGGCTTTTCGGCAAATTTTGCAATTTCTTCTGTTTTGTTTTTTGTTTGTGGTAAAAGAACTTATTTTTCTTATTTATTTGTGATAAAAGACAGGTATAAAGTATAAAAGGTAATAAAGTAGAACTTAGGGTATTATTATTATTATTATTATTATTATTATTATTGTTATTGTTGTTGTTGTTGTTGTTGTTGTTGTAGTAGTAGTAGTAGTAGTAGTAGTAGTATATAATACTGCCAATCTATATAATATTCTGCTTGTTCATTTTTTTAATAAGTTACACTTTGAAAATAGCCAAATACAATTTTGGAAGGCGAAACTGCTTAAAAAACCGGCCAACTTTGCGAAATTTAGCTTTCAAAATGCAAATCTGGCAATTCTAGGCAAGAATATGCATGTGAACTTCCTTTGATCTAGCCTCGTTTTCGAATATAATTATGATGATATATAATCACCCCTTCACCGTTTGAGGCCGAACAGCTTTCTACTCTAATATTTCCTTCCCTCGAACAGCTAGACTTAGAAATTTCCTTCCTTCTACCTGTTTCCCTGACTGTACTGGTATGCAAAAGTTTAAATTTAACGTAAACCAACACTTTGTTAATCTTTCCTAGGCATGGTCCCAAATGGTAACCCTTTACGTCCAAGTGGCGGTATGCGTTGTTGGAAGTGATCATGAGTTTAAAAAAAAAAGAAAATAACATTTCTATAAAAATATTGGCCGTCATATTCTATAGAACTGACCTAAATGAGGTAAATTAATAAATACTAATAAATTAATAAATACTAATAAATACTACGAAAGTAATATTGTGCTACATGGTTCAATACAAATAATAAAATCATATTGTAAGAATTACTCTTTAATTTTATCCTTCACTACAGCACGTCTTAACAGACAATGTTCTTCTTTTCTGCCCTGTTTCTTTTGAATATCCCTTACTTTACGTAACGTCTTGCTGGCATCTTTTTTTTTTTTTTTTTGTGTGTGTGTGTGTGTGTGTGTGTGTGTGTGTGTGTGTGTGGAGAACAGCTGCACTTTCTCACACTTTTACAACAATTATTATATATTATTATAATGATTATAACCGAATGCAGTGACCGTAAGATAATTTCTTATATATCACCGGATTTTTGCCTTTCCCTTTGCCAAGGGATCCAGAGGTAAAGGCTAAGAGAGTAATCCCGATAGATGATGAAGCATTGCAACAATTTTCCAGCAACTCCTGATAGATGATGAAGCATTGCAACAATTTTCCAGCAACTCCTGCAGCTGCTCTGGTTCCGATCGTGCTGGATCGCCTTTCTGTCAGACTTTGTCTGCAACGTCGAGAGGAGGACCCTAGTAACTGGGCAAACCTAAATCTTCTTATCATCCACCTAGGCCTGCATCCAGAAAACCAATTCAAGCTTCGAACTGTATAATCATATTAGATGCTGCAGTGCACCAGACTAGATGCGCTGTCTTATTAAAGAAAAGTTTGCTATCATATATAGAAAGAGAAGCTATTCAGACCCAACCTTTTAAAGTAAGGCGTCATTTTTGTACTACCATCCATTTATTTATTGTATATTTTGTCACTATCAAAAATACACGACTATAGTCATCAAGATGAAATCTAGTAAAATTCTAACAGATGCACGTATGAAAATGCATACGAAATGCGAAATAATGTCACTCTAAGGAAAATGACTATAAAAAGGAGAAAGAGAATGTTAGATAAGACGCTCACGTGAAAAACGTCACAACCGTGACGAGAAGTCACACCTGACAGGAGAATGAGAAAATAAATATCGTTGTTACAAAAAAAAGAAAAAAAGGAGCCAAGTTACACTTTGTTTTTGTTTTCTTTGCGACATAGACAACATACAACGTGTGGATCCTGTGTGTAACTTTAAACTGTGAAGCTTACAATTTTTTCGATAACCAGCAATATTACATAAAATTCCTTTGCTAATTTATTTTTCTGAAGAACAAAGTCAAACTTTTTAAACTCCATGGAATAAAGAAATAATTTATTTTCCTTGTTTTATGAAATATTAATGTTTGCAAATCATAATTTGCATAATTTTAACTACCCTTATATATATATATATATATATATATCCCAATATATATAAAATGAACTCATTTTTCTCCTCTGAATTTGACCTTAATAGGATTAAAAATCAAGAAATTTCCTGCAAATGTAATATGCACAAACTGCAGCACAATATCTGAGGTGTGTTGTAGATCTATCACCTCTCCATTTCCTCGATAATCGTAATTCCTATATTTTTTTTTTTGCTGAGACTTCACTGCCAAAATCGTTTAAAATCAATGGAAGTAGTAAAATCTTTTCTCTGTAATTAATTCCTCCTACCCCCGTCACCACTTACACCGTTGTGGGATAGTTCTACAAGGGACATTTACGAAGGAACGCCGGTTTCGGTTTTCTGTACTTTGTAGTTGCTTAAAAAACCTGGAATGGAGTTTTACCCTGCCTTTCCGTTCTATGCCTCCTATTGGATTAAACGCACAATGGAATTAACCGATAGCGACATTCCCACAAGCATTAATTCTTATCCAACGCTTACTTTAACGTGCTTAATTACAATTTTCCCCCACAATTTTTACACTAAAAAAAAAAAGATTCATTCCATTTCTTTTTTTTATATATAAAATTACCATTTAAAACATCATTTCCGTTTTATTTCGTTTTGTAGTAGCTTAAAAAAAACTGGAATTGAATTTTAACTTTCCTTTTCGTACTGTGCTTTCTATTGGGTGGAACGCACCATGGACTTAACAGAATCGAAGAGTTATTTATGTCATTTTCTTTTTTTTTTCTGATGTGTTTATTTTTTGTTTTGTTTTTCTGAACACGTTCATTATTTTTACCCTTATCTTTGCTTTTTGTTTTTCCGGTTTCTTTTTTAAACAGGTCCGACGTTTGTTCAATGTTTTTTTTTTGTTTTGGTTTGGTTTTTCCGATTTTTTAAAGAATTTTAACATCGTTTTTTTTTTTTTTAATATTTAAACAGGGTTATTACTTCGCTTATTCTTTACTTTACCCCCCCCCCTTCCACAAACACACCTCCAAAACCCCGGGCAACGTCGGGTACCCCCGCTAGTGTATTATAAAGTGAATATTTATTTTTTTGTGTTATGTAAATCGATATGTTTACAGTTTGAAGGTTAAACAATGTTCAATAAGTGATAAATATTTCATACAGTCTAAGACACTATTAAAATTTTTCACTAAGGCAATTATTGGGTAGGTCCCTTAATAGCTGAATTAAAGGTTAGAGTCCTATATATATATATATATATATATATATATATATATATATATATATATATATATATATATATATATTATAATATAAAGGACCGCAATTCTTTTTCAAAATAGATTTTCATACAAAAATAACATTTAAACAAAGCTTTACACATTTAATTTTTTATTTGTATTTTTAAGATTTAAAATGAACTAATTTGTTTTCGGATTATTCGGATTATTCAAACTATTGTTCTCATCTTGAGTATTATTTCACAACGTCCGAACTTCTTCAGGTGTACTTTGTCCAATTCGAGAATTCTTCTGTCAAATTCGTTAAATCCTGCTAATAATTAATGTGTACCTTATTTATATTCTCATATTAAGACGAGTAATTATCTTCAACAAGGATTATGCCCAATTTTAGATATTAATCAAACAGCTTCATCATACATTTCTGCCACCATTTCTTTCATATGTAAACTTTATATTGAGGTATTTTGTGTTTTTTGTTTATTGGAAGTCCAAACGCCACTCGAGAATAAGGGTTAATGAATGTTATATTGAGTTTTCTTATAGCTGCCCAACACATGTAAAATTTTACGGAGTCCCTTTTCTTTAGATTGTTTTTTAAGTTGGCATGACCAGCTTTTCTTACCATGACTATTATTTAAATATTAAACTTTTGAACGCGTTTAAATAGAATGTGTGCTTCACGCCAAATTGATGGTTAAATATGGTTAAATTTAAGCTCATTTTTGAATGAAATACTAATCAATATTAAGCCTATAACTGTGCATCGAAGGGATATCATAATACTCAGTTCGTTCCACCTTATAATAAAGGTACATACAAAATTTAAGCTAGAACAACCCAGTAGTTTCAAAGAAAAACTGGAACGGATAGACAGATAAACAGATTAAGAGAAATATAATATTTTGTTTTTATATGGGAATCTTCGTTTATCAAGGCCTGAAGGCCATTCAATGATAAGAGTTAATCAATGTCAAAAGTGAAAAAAATCACAAACGATTGGTAGTGGTGGAAATTGGCTAAAATTTCATTATTTAAAAGGACAACTGGATTTGAAAGCAACCGTGTTTTTGTCAGCTGGAAAGAAACGCTATGATATAGAGTTCCACAGGCGAGCAGTTCTAGGAAATGAACTTTGTTCTTGGAATTTGTGTTTAGTTTTTGACGCAGGTAGAGAGTAGGATAAATAAATTGTTGACATTGGTTGTAGCTAGAGGAGTGTTGTCCAAGAACCAACACCTTGTAGATAAAGAATAGAAAAGAACTTCAATTTGCTGTTTTTTTGTACAACATTTATTTCCCTATCCTTCTGCCACACGTGACTTCTCGGTAAAGCTGTGGCGTTCCTAAAAATAATAAATATCATCTTCTCGAATGTGCTCTCGAACGTCACCCACGTCTTTAACGTGATCTCGAACGTGCTCCACCTCTCTAACATGATCGTTTTCTCAACCCTGCTCTCTCCTTTTTATAGACTTCTTTTTCCTTACTGTGACGTCATTTCGCTCACAGCTCGGTATTTGCATATAGCCGTCTGCGCTATGTTACAACGTTTGCGGTGAATATTTTGCAGATAGATAGTTAATGAGGAACGCTGTATAACCCTGCTAGTTATCTCATGAAAAGCGAAACTGAGAAATGTTTCGTGTAAAAGTTGGATGCAAAAAGTGAAGTTATTGCAGCCGTGCATACACCGCACAAAAAGGCAATGATTTAATAAGTTTCAACTCATTTTCTGGTGACACCAAAATGTCTGGACACAAAAATATCAAATAATAAACTGTTCGAAAGCAGAAATAATTCAATTTGTCCTCTCCAAGTATTTTCGATGGAAGAATTCATATAAAACCAACAACAAAATAATTTCTACATGTAATAACATAGCCATATTCGTTTAAGATTAAATCTTTTCTTTTTGATACATTATTATATTTCTATCTGAAAAAAATACGGTATTCAATAGGGGATAAAAATCCATATTCGACGTTATCAAATGATTATAACTTAATATGTAAAAGAACACTTGATGCATTTTACACACACACGCGCACACACACACACACACACACACATTAGCTCTGGGACGGTTCCAATAATCATTCCTGATTCCGAGAAAATTATTGATTCTGTACTAAATTCCCGAGGCAGATTCAATTACAGATTCCAATCACGATACTTTATTAATCTCAAACCATTTAACTAAAGAGTTATGTTTTTCCCGATTACAGTAAAAGCACGGTAGATGTGCTTATATTTTCTCCAAAATAAAAACACACTGGGAAAGGTGGGGGGGGGATAATCTGTAGATTTTACTGTAACTGATAGTTTAAATCCATAAATATTTATTATTTTATTATTACTACCAGCAGTGAAAGATTTTATTTTAATCAAAATCAAAAAGAAATAGATAACGAATAGAATAATTTTGCCATGGTAAAAAAAAAAAAAAAAAATCTGATTGCGATGCCGACTGTGAGACCTCAACATTTCCGATGCTTCCGATTCCCGATCTGATTAATCATTCCAACACTAACATATATATATATATATATATATATATATATATATATATATATATATATATATATATATATATATATATATATATATATATATATTTATATATATATATATATATATATTTATATATATATATTTATATATATATATATATATTTATATATATATATTTATATATATATATATTTATATATATATATATTTATATATATATATATATTTATATATATATATATATATTTATATATATATATATTTATATATATATATATTTATATATATATATATTTATATATATATATATATATTTATATATATATATATTTATATATATTTATATATATATATATTTATATATATATATATATATTTATATATATATATATATATATATATATATATATATTAAAAATAAAATTAATTACACTTTGTCTCGGCAGTCGTGTTAAACGCATATCATTTTTCTTTTATTAATATTATTGGAATATTTATATATATATATATATTTATATATATATATATATATATATATATATATTAAAAATAAAATTAATTACACTTTGTCTCGGCAGTCGTGTTAAACGCATATCATTTTTCTTTTATTAATATTATTGGAATTTTTCCTCTTTTCCTTGTACATATTTGTTAATTATTCCACGGATTTCAGCCTTTTGGATTATTTTGGACCATCTTCCAATCACGCGATTTCCTTGGATTTTACTTGTGCGAATGGAAATTTTATTAACTTTCTTGGATTTGCGTTTTTGGATTTTACCGTCATTGGATACTTTACCTTTCACGTGAAATCACCTTTTTCTTCACCTTATTCCCTCTGCTTTACTTTTTGTTATCAAGTAAGATCTTTGACTTACTTGCAGTTTCATCAAATACTTTTGTATGCAAAATCCGATCCCGCATTTTGCTAATTTCTACCCTCTGATGAGAAGGAAAGTATTTCTTCGAAACTCCGCGGATTAAGGACTATCCACTTATTAAGTGTTTTTTTGTCAGATTAAATATGTTTTTAACTCTTTTTCAAAGTGTTTTTTAACATGTTTTATAAACTATTTACTCTTATATATATATTTATATCCTTAGATTTCAAAACCCGATACTATGACCACAAAAGTACATTCAAAAATAAAAAAACACCGTATAAAAACAACACTAGCGAATAAATACTGGGAACTCAAAGAAAGCGGACATTCGCCGGTAGTCGAATGGAAAATAATAAGACAAGCTACCACGTGCAGACATTTAGACGACCCATGTAAATTATGCCTCCATGAAAAATTTGCTATCCTGTACTTTAAAGAACCCGAAAATCTATTAAACTGTAGACGAGAAATAGCAAACAACTGTGTTCACAAAATAAAACTTACTCTAGGGTAACGATACAAAATAGCTTTAAAACTAACAATAACAATAGAAAACAAACAAATAAATAAACATGAATATACATAAACGATCACACATATATGTATATATATATGTGTATGTACACGTGCATGTATGTGTGTACACATGTGTATATTATATATATATATATATATATAAAAGGAAAACGTCTACCTTAAACCACTAACATAATTCTAAAACAGATCCTTTGTTCGATAAAATGCATGCCCATTGGCTGATAGGAAGGGGCGCGGTGGATACTAGAAAGCTGATTGGCTAACTAAAAATCCTCAACATGTATAAAAACAAGAAACAACCACAGAATTCGAGCATAAGCCTGACGAATCCTATAGTGGATGAAACGCAGAATATTCAGTGTAGCTTAATCGCCATATATATTTTATAAATTACTATATATATATATATATATATATATATATATATAGACATAGACATAGATGCATCCCTAGTCTTCCTTCAGACATGCATATGGGAGAAGAAAAAAAATCTGATGTAAAACCTCAGATCGAGTGTCTGTTCTGTCTTGTGGCAGCCATTGCATTGACAAAGATTATCAGTTGTACCAAAATGTGGTTGGTTCTGCACAAAGCTTTCACCACTATAAACAAATTACCTTTATGGATTTCCGACCAACTTTATGAGCTGTTGTGACAGAGCTTATACCTCGAAATGAGAGGTTCATCATATATTCCAAATTCCGGTCGGGGGATACTCTCTGACTGTTTTCTATGTATGCCTGCTGGTTTGACATTTATAGGCACATAATTTTCCTCAATTATTGTGTTAATTGCTGGTGGCCTTTAGGTTAAATGCTAGCCTAAGAAGTTAAAGGTGACTTTGTGAGTGGGTTCGAATCTCCCAACAAGCAGTAATTATCTCGTCCTTGCATAAGCATAAAACATTATTGTCTGTAGACATAGGAAAATGGTTAATATTTATTTAAAAAAATATTATATATATAATATTAATGTTGAGGAAATTAATCAGAATTGAGAATCTTAAAAATCGAAACGTCTGGGTTATCAGAATCGGAAAAGTAAATTCTGTGTCCAAAAATGATTCCAATGTATTTTTTAGTTTTTTTGTTTAAAACTTATTTTGTTTGTACTAAAACTGAAACTTATAGATCACAATAATGAATTTAAGTGAAAATTGCACATGTAAAATTGCACGAGTGAATAAACAGAAAAAATGGCACAAGTTAGAATATAGATGAACATCTCATAATGAGTTCATACAAACTTTTAAATATATATAAAAAAAAACTTATTAAAAAGTTTGTCCGATTAAAAAAATATTTTTTTTACATTTCAAAGTAGACAAGGACAATTTGCTTCCTACCTTTTTTGAAAAAACATAAAAATTCTACTTTCAGGCAATTATGCAATTTTATTTTTATTCGAATTTTAACGAGTCGCTATCCTACTAGGCCCCCCCAACTAAGCTTGTGTCCCATCAGCAAAATGTTTCATCCCTATTTTATTTTAATGAATTGTAGTCTGATGAACTCAAAGTAATTGTACCACTTCGACAGGCAGCAAAATTCAACCCCTACACTGTAGACATCCCTAGATGTCGGAAAGTCTTCTACTCAAATAGTTTGTTTTTCTCCCCCTCAAAATGCAATATTTTTTCCCTCAAACTGCCAGAATTCCTTCTCGAGTGTCTGCTTTCCTGACTGTAAGTATATGCAGAGGTTCAAGTGTAATGTGAACAGATATCTTGCTCAACTCCCTATGTAGTATCCTTGTAAACTTTGTCTTAAATAGTAGCCCTAAGCCCTAGAAGGATGTATTAAGGAAGACTGAGGGCGCATCTCTGCCGGTGGTTTAAACACGCCGTCAGATATTGGAATAACTCAGATACTAGAAATTTCTACATTCTAGCACAATAAATTCTCAAATCGCTGGCCATCTGGTACTGGTAAGACTCATCGTTGCATAATGAGAATCGGTGCCTTAACTCTCTCTCTCTCTCTCTCTCTCTCTATATATATATATATATATATATATATATATATATATATATATTTATATATATATATATGAGAGAGAGAGAGAGAGAGAGAGAGAGAGAAAGTATATATATACACAGGCGGCAAAAAGAAAGTCCCCAATTGTAATTTTTTTCAAAAACTGTAAATTTAAGCTAAATTTAATGTAACGGTTTAAACAAACTATACCTCATTTGATTTGCCTTTTATTCCTCTATAAGTTTACCTGTTCATATTTGATTTTGAATTGAAATATTCTAGTGTTCACGTAAAATTAAAAAAATAACTTCAAATTTAGGAGGCAAAAAAAGTCCGCACAATAGAAAATTGTTGTTTAAATGTAACTATAGAACATTAATACAACACAAATACAACAGGAGCACAATAAACTAGTTAATATTTAGTGGCATGACCTTTCTGCAATTTGATAGCCTGCAATCTTTTGTGAATTCCTTGAATTAGACTGCAGCTATACTCCGGGGATGGGCACACCACTTTTCTTCAATTTTTGTCCAAAGTTCTTCCAAATTTGAAATTTTATCATTGCTGGATATAATACCATATATTTTCGAAAGCATTGATGTCTGGAGATTGTGCAGGTCAATTCAAACATGGAATATCATGCTCTTTAAGGAATCTCTTAAAATTGCCAGCTGTGTGAATGGAAGCATTATCCTACATGAAAATGGGATTATCATCCAAATTCCGACCAAAGTAGAGTAGAAAATGCTCAGTTAACATATTAATGTACTTGGTGGAATTAATTCGACCTTGCAAGCGAACTATAGGCCCTGAGCCATTGGTACTGATAATGCCCCACACTAAAACTGAACCTCACCATCTTGCAGCATTGAAACTGAGCACCTAAGATTACATTTTTTTGTCTTTCCTCTGACGGACGTACTGCCTACCATCACTGCCTAGCCTATTGAACTCGCTTTCGTCGCTAAAAAGCACTTTTGACCAATATGAAGAGTTATGATCTTTATTGCATCTGACGAAGTCCAGACAGCGCTTTCTGTTCTTTACAGAAATCATTGGCTTGCATCTTGTGACATATCCTCACAAATTAAATTCCTTTAATCTGTTCTTGACAGTAGAAAGAGAGCACTTTTTAACAAGATTTCACTGTTGTAGGATTTGAGGAGCCGTTTCACATCTGTATCTTAGGCTGCAGATCTTTATAGCATTGTCTTCCCTGTTAGAAGTAACTCTAGTAAGACCAGATTTAGGGCATCACGAACATGCCAGTGTTTTTTGGTGCTTTTGCTCAGTCTTTCCTACCGTTTTCTCATCACATTTCAATCTGCCGCCGATTTCTCGATTAGATAAACCAGAAAGGTGGAGATTAATAAGCTCCTGACGATCACTAAGAGAAAGTCATGGCATATGGACTAATTGGTTCGTTGTATAACCTGAAACAACAATAATTATGATTAGAGATACTTTGTTGCCTGTTGATGGATATTTTAAACTGATTTAGCGCGATAATTTAAGCTGGTTTTATGCGAATTTTTTCTTGCAGGTAAAATTATAGAGGAATAAAAGGAGAATCAAATGAGGTATAGGTTGCTTAAGCAGTTGCATTAAATTTAGCTTAAATTTGCTGTTTTTGAAAAAATTACAAGCGCTGACTTTCTTTTTGCCGGCACTGTATATATATATATACACATTCGTTTTTTAATTGTTTTTATATTGTCTATTTTAGAAAAAGAAGTTATGCTTATTTAAAACTGTTAACTTCTGAAATACCGATATCAATGTTTAGAGGGTTTCAGATTATTTTGCCACCTAAACTTCAGTCTTGCCCATAATGTCAGGCACGGGAATGAATTCATGCATTTTAAAAAAAGAAATGAAAACACCGACAGACAATCTCATATTGTAAGAAGAAACTGTTATCAAAACAAATGAGGTGTAAGAATTGTAAACACAAATGATTTCTTGAATTAAATAAATAAATAAATAAACAGAAAAAATACCCTGCATCACCCAAATAATAAAAACATTACATTTAAAAAATCAAACAAACTTAATTTAACATTTCGACATTTGAAAAACGCTTGGCTTAAACCGATGATTGCCGATCAGGTATGATCTATGCTTGACGGGAAGCAAATCACTGCGAATCTGACGCATGTGCATACAACGAAAATGTCGGCTACGGGGAATAAATATTTATATGTAAATTTGCCGATCTCTGTACATGTATGTAAAAAATATATTACTCGCTATAAACCATCCCTGTTGCATAAATATTATTTCCTGAGAATTTCAGTATTATGTGACCAGTAGTTTAAGGGTTCACCTGTTAGATATCTACACACACACATAGATGTATTGTTTTATTTATATAGAGATTTACCTATGCAACTATCTTGAGGGACGATTTTATCAAGAATCTTATAAAATTCTTTTTGTATGTTATTTAGGATGTGTGCACTGTAAGGCGGATTAAACCATATATTATAATTTTTATAGCCATACCATATGATATTACATTGCATAGTTTCTTTGATCATATACTTTGTTCATTAGATTCATCCCTAACATGATGAGTATATATAAGAACATTTCAATATTAACATAAAAAAATATTGCATATTTTGCTGAGCCTTACATTCTAGTACTCTATCATACGCTGGATCACCAAAGTTACGCAATGTTGAATCTAGTCAGTACTAAATGAGTGACCATTTGGGACTTCCAGGTACTGTATGTGCTCTCTGCTTATCTCGACATTGTTTCCAATCGTCCTGGACTTTTCCTTACCACTGGACTCAAACAGTGCCTATTCAGGAGAGCTGTGGTTGGGGATAGTATAACCCTTGCTTCAGTTGTCCTTACAGGGGATCTTTTGTCTTTCGAGACTGAATGAACATTCTAGTAATAAGACTAAAAGGCAATGACAGTTATGGTGCTCAAAATTACTCAACACAATCCCACAGCAGTTTACATAGAGGATCTTTAAGTTGTTAGGTGTTTAAAAGAATGGATTAAATAAAATGTAAAACAACTTTTATGGAGCGTAGAACATAGATAAATATGAGTGAAGACTAGTGGGTTATGTCTAAATTTTTTATTTTGAGTTGTCATGGAATGAATCAATTACTACTATTACTAATACTACTGCTGGAACTAAATAACGAGACACATTAAAATCACTCAGCAGATTTGCACCAAATTTGGTATGAAGGTGAAGTGAATAAGAACAACTTGAGTGTTACGTCATGGAAAGGGATCAACTACTAATACTACTACTAATTAATACTACTACAAATACTGCTGCTGCTGCTATTAGTATATTTAGTACTAAAACTAAAATGTTAGGTTTTCCTGAAAATTAGAAAATAGATAATAGGAAAAGAATTCTAAAAAGTTAAGTTTTATTTACTTTGGAAGTAAAAAAAAGAAATAAATGTAACTATGAATTCAAAAACTTATGAAATTTGGAAGATAGATGGAGATAAAACAGTTATATATATATATATATATATATATATATATATATATATACTAGCAAAAGTACCCGTCGTTGGCTGGGTTCAAAAACAGCCTACAGAAAATGGACTTTGATTTATGAAACTATGGTAGGTTATGAAAAGGAAGGATTGTAAAGAGATAGCTTCGAATTTGGGGGTATCAAAACCAAAGCAAAATATGCTAAAAGTAAAAATAAAATAGATAAACCCCATAATTTATTATACCATACCTATTCACACTGAAGCACTTATCACAATAT